>NC_084489.1:69469364-69776549 GCF_030035675.1 Rhineura floridana | reverse complement strand
CTGTTAATAGTTAGGGAGCAGTGCCACCCACTGGCCACATAGGGAACTAAACCCCAAGCAAATTAGAACAGAATGCTGTTTGTCAACAATCATGTAACAACTTAGTTAACTTAATAGCAGAGCTTGGAAGAGTTACTTTTTTTGAACTGCAACTCCCATTAGCCCCAGCCAGCATGGCCACTGGATTGGGCTGATGGGAGTTGTAGTTCAAAAAAGTAACTTTTCCAAGCTCTGCTTAACAGCATGCACCCTTGACAAAATTGATTGAGGGAAAAATCAGGTGTATTTTTACATGTGGTTTCAGAACTTGCCCAGGCTGTCATTTCTTTCTTGCGACGCATACATTTGATTTGTGTAAGATAAGTTTGCTATGTACGTCTCACTTTGAAGGAGAAAAATGTGCCAATTCTGCATGTAGATTGTTATATGTGATTATTCTACAGGTCTTGTGTTTTGCTGTATGCATGTGCTGGACGCAACCACAGCTTCACAATGTAAATGCAGTAAACCACACGTAAAGATAATGCATGATTCTCTTAACATCATAATCTACATGATGGATTTCCTACAGAGAAGGAAAGTATGCCATGTTTGAAGCAGCTCCTACAGTAGTCTCTTCCAGTGCAGACCTAGGCAGGTGTACTCAGAGATAATTGGACTGAGTTTAATAAGGATTATTCCCAGGTAAGTGTATATACAACTGCGTGCTTAAGAGTCTTACCACAAGTAAGCTAATTTGGACTTCTCTGGCTGTGACATGGATCAGGTAGTGGGATTACCATGTTTTGGATTTATATATATTGTTATGTGCCTTCAAGTCAATTAAGACCTATGGTGACCCTATGAATCAGTGACCTCCAACAGCATCTGTTATAAACCACCCTGCTCAGATCTTGTAAGTTCAGGTCTGCGTCTTCCTTTATGGAATCAATCCATCTCTTGTTTGGCCTTCCTCTTTTTCTACTCCCTTCTGTTTTTCCCATCATGATTGTCTTTTCTAGTGAATCATGCCTTCTCATGATGTGTCCAAAGTATGATAACCTCAGTTTCATCATTTATATATATATTTAGTTAAATTTACCCTGTATTGAAAAAAAAAATTAAGTGTCAAGCTGCAATACGCTGAAGCTTTATTCAACTCAATGGAAGCTGCTTTCAAGTAAAAATTGATAGGATTGGGCTGAACAATTGATAAAACCAGCAGTACATACTTTATATCACACATACAGTTACCATTTAAACCACTTCAGCCTCCTTTTGCTTAAAATGTAGTTTCTGTAATCACAAGCACTAGTATGAGCTACCATTCTCTTCCTAGCTAAACGTTGATCATTCTCTTCATCTCTTTGCACTAAGGGGGGGGGGAACCTGTGGTGCTTCAGAACTCCTGTTGTCCCTGACTACTGGCTACATTGGCTGGACCTGATGGAAGCTGGAGTCCAACCAGCATTGCGGGGGCACAGGTTTCCCTCATCTGGTGTCAGGAAGTAATCAATGAATGCCTTGGTAGAGAATGATAACTCATATTAGTGGCTATGACTACAAAACCTAGGCTGCGTTCAGATGTGGGGTTTATTGTGTTGTTTTATGGATTATAACAGTAGCATTTCTGTCCCAATTTGTAACATTCCTTTCACACTGTAGTACCAGGAATCATGCGTTGTTGACCTATATACCATCATGTTGCGCTAAATGTCTTTCACACTGCTGCAATGAACGACTTGTTTCCATTGGTCACCCGTTACATATATGCGCACTGTTTTGTTGTTGTGTGCCTTCAAGTCAATTAAGACCTATGGTGACCCTATGAATCAGCAACCTCCAAGAGCATCTGTTACAAACCACCCTGTTCAGATCTTGTAAGTTCAGGTCTGTGGCTTCCTTGATGGAATCACTCTATCTCTTGTTTGGCCTTCCTCTTTTTCTACTCCCTGCTGTTTATCCCAGAATTATTGTCTTTTTTTAGTGAATCATGCCTTCACATTATGTGCCCAAAGTATGATAACCTCAGTTTCATCATTTTAGCTTCTTGTGATAGTTCTGGCTTAATTTGTTCTAATACCCAATTATTTGTTTTTTTCACAGTCCATGGTATGCACAAAGCTCTCCTCCAACACCACATGTCAAATGAGCTGATTTTTCTCTCATCTGCTTTTTTCACTGTTCAACTTAGAGATTGGGAATACCATGGTCTGAATGATCCTGACTTTAGTGTTCAGTGACACATCTTTGCATTTGAGGACCTTTTCTAGTTCTTTCATAGCTGCCCTCCCCAGTCCTAGCCTTCTTCTGATTTCTTGACTATTGTCTCCATTTTGGTTAATAACTGATTGATAATCCCTGACAAGTTCAATGACAGTTTTAGTGAGGATTTTAAAAAAGGGCAGGAGCAAATTGCATGCTGGGATATCACACCCCAGCTGGTCACATCAGTGACGGTAGCATGATCATGTAAAAATGACAGCACAAAACTCCCATGATTTATCAGATTTTAGGGCTTGCAAATGGAATATTTCTGGAATCATTTATCATGTAAACAAGTGCTAAACTTCCATTATATTCTGTTAGATTTCTGGAACTTGCCTCTCTACATCATGTGAAAGACCAAAAAAGGGGGGGGAATTATGCAGTAAGGAACCATCAGGGAAATGGATTAAACTGCTGTCTGAAAGCACCCCTACTGTGAATTAATTAATTTGGCATTGAAAAATTAGTAGTACAGTACAGTCCTGTGCATGTACAATCCTGTGCACTATGTCAAAAGTGGCTTACTCCCCTTTTTGTTTAGAGTTGCAATCAATGTGAATCTAACCCTACAATGTTTGAATTAGCAAAGTGGCAAAGTTGTACTGTTTATAACTAACTAATACAGCATATGTCCACAGAGGCTACTATTTGCTCTTACATCTTTTTAGCTTGCCTTTGCCTGAGTTGAAACTATATGTCCATCATTCTTTCAGCCTCATACTCTGAGAGAAACACTTTTCTTGGCAAAGGTGTTTAGGGTTACTTCTTGGAGCACTAATGGAGGCTCAAAGCTGCACAGGTTTTCCAGGAAAAGAGTCCTTCACCATGAACTCTGGTACTAAAAAAGAACATGCTTATTGGGATGAAGTACTGGTTTCTTCGTTCTGCACAAATTGAAGTTTGGAAAAGAAATGATCTGCCTCTTAAAAGTTGAGCATTCCAGGGAACTTGCCCAGGTTTGTTTATCAACAGAATGGCTGTCAAGGCCATGGAGCCCTTTTGTAAAACACTGTATGTGATGATTACATTTGTATATTTCACTGTGAGTATAAGCACAGGGGTTTATTGGCCAGAATTTGCCAGAATTTCTTAGTCTTGTAAAGCTAGTATAGCACAGTGAGGAGGAGAGCCTGGCTGGGAGTCCAGAGTCTGTGAGTTCAAATCCCCGCTCCTGTCTCCTGAGTTAAAGGGCCAGCTAAAGATCACCCCCACAGGGAGGGGCTCAGGGGTTACGTGCCCTGCCACCTGTGCAGCTGTGGGCAAGCTGCATAGTCCCAAGGAGTCCAGTTGCCCCCCAGCTGGCAGTTGCGGACAAGGAAGGAGCTGGCTTGTACAGCTGTGGCAAGCTGAGCAGGCCCTAGCCAGCTGGGGAGGACTAGCCTCAGAGGGAGGCAATGGTACACCCCCTCTCAATGCCGCTTACCATGAAATCCCTATTCGTAGGGTCACCATAAGTGGGGATCGACTTGATGGCAGTCCATTTCCATTTTCTTAGCCTTGTACATCCAATGTACACATTGCAAAATAAGTAGCATGATGATGAACTTTCTCTCTGCCTATTCCACACCAGGATGATCAGAGTTTTCATGATGAATTGCTCGGGTATGGGGACATTCAGTAGGTGTATGTGACCAGTTTCTCCAGATGCAAACACTGGCCTGGTCTGCACGTCACAATAAAGCAGAGCTTGGAAAAGGTACTTTTTTGAACTACAACTCCCATCAGCCCAATCCAGTGGCCATGCTGGCTGTGGCTGATGGGAGTTGTAGTTCAAAAAAATAACTTTTCCAAGCTCCGAGCAAAACCATGATTTAACACAGGGTGGGGAACCTTTGGCCCTCCAAGGTGTTGCTGAACAACAACTCCCATCATCCTGGCCATCAGCCATGCTTGCTTGGGGCTGACAGAATTTGTCATTTATCAACATCTGGAGAGCCAAAGCTTCCCCACACCTGGCTTAAACAAACATGAAGGCTCCTGGAGGTGAAGTCATGGACAGTTTGCTCCTCCCTGATCATTCTGCTGTGCTGAGCTAAGCCATGTTTGTGTGACATCTGAAGCCGGCCTCATGCTAAAGCTTGCCTAGATGCACCACTAGCTATAAACCATAGGACCATCATCTTGGTTACAGTCAGTGGATATTATTTATTTATTTATTTATTTATTTATTGCATTTGTATACCGCCCCATAGCCGGAGCTCTCTGGGCAGTTTACAACAATTGGTGGCTCTGATGTTAGTTGAGCACTGAATCCACTCTGAGTTTTAATCCAAATTTTCAAGGAGCTGTCCATGATACTGAAATCTGTTCCCAACCTAGGTTCAGCATCTTGACCAACTCTTTGAAAGTCCTAACTAAAACCTGGAGTGGATTCACAGTCTGACTGACATCGGAGCCACCAGTCTGCACTGGTTACAATTCATGGTTAATATGGAGAAAGCTAAACCACAAGCAACAACCTAAGCCCAGTCATAGCTTAGTGCAATGCAGGAGAATTAGGGAGGACCAAGGCAGCTACAATCTCCACGTTTGCACTAAGCCACAGTTTGGCTTAGGAACAGATGAGAGATTGGTAGCTCATGTTCTGTTACATGAATTCACATCAAAGCTCAATAAAAAGAGGAGCAGGGGCTACATACACACAACAGAAGGTGTCCAGCTGGTGGAAAAGCTGAGAAGAACATGGTGTATAACATCAAGGGGGCCCTAAAGCAAAGAGTATCTCCAGGGAGATCAGGATGAGGTGGTGTATAGTAATAACAAATTCATTCAGAGTGCCAATCCTTATTTAGCCAAAACAGCACCAACAACTCACAAGAGAAGCTCAGTGCCCACAGTGTCAATTTTTTGGGGGGGGGGAATGGGAGGGATGGAATGAAGCATCTTGGGAAAGGGTTTGACTGGCTGGTACCCTGAGCTCTAGCCTGCAAGCACGCTGTAATGTTTTGTTCCAGGTTCCACTTGTATCAGCTGAGATTCCAGTGAAAAAGCAGGGATGCAGGCTCCTCCTACGAAAGGTGCTCATCCTGCATCTTCCAAGGTTGAATGGTACAGACAGTTTCTGTTGGTGCGTCTTTTTTCGTGACCACAGGAATGGCAGGCACAGACTCATGGGCCCCATTGTTTCCTGGTTATGTGTATTGGGGGGGTGGAGGTCAGTTTTAGGCTGGTAAACTTATTGCTGAAGGGGACACATTCACAACCTTATTTCAAAATGTAACGGGGAAGGAAAATAATCCTCTTCAAAAGGCCATAATGAAAATGTATATAATTATAGGGGTCAGAGCAGCTCTGCAAGAGCATGTAGTTCAATCCCATATCTCCATTACACAAGAGATTCTGGATCCAGAAGTTTCTAGCCAAGCCACTCATTTCAAGATTTTCAGTCTGGATAGTGTCCCTGGGGCAGATGCACAATTGATGATCCCTTGGCTGAAGACAGAGATGGAGACATTCTGAAGGGATGCTGCGTGATCTTCCATTCCAGCGTTATCTTTTCTAACATTTTCTTGGCTTTCTCCTCCCACCACAGCCTGACGCTTCTGTGGAAATATCAAGGTCTAGTACTGCTCTGCGGTGTCTGGTGCCTATTGGGGCTGGTAGGGCAGAAAGTAGAGAGGAGGCCAACAGCAGGTGGAGCCAGAGTCAATGACAGAGCCATCTGATTCTAGCTTTGTCCCCATGGAGCTCTACAAGGTTACACAGAAGGAGGAAGCCCCTGGACTGGTTGTAAGAAGGCAGGCTGAGGTTCGATGATCAGCCTCTGCTCTTGTACTCCTCTCGGGCTTCCAAACAGCCTGGGTGCTGCAGCCTGATCAGTGAAGATCTAAATCAGAGATGGGGGAACCTCAGGCCCATTGGCTAAATTTGACCCTGCAGGTTTCTCTAGCTGGGCCTCAAGTCTGTCTCCCCACACCCAGGTCACACTTCGCGCTGGGCCTGCTCCATGCGCTCCTCAAGGGATCTTGCATGCCTGGAATGTGGTTTTGAACTTCAGCCACGCCGCTTGCTTCCCTGGATGGAGGGATGTGGGGGGGGGTGTAGAAACCTCTGGCTTTTGCATGATTGGAATGCAGCCCATGATACAAAAGTAAGGGTCACATCGATTGCTTTACCTGCTTTTGCCTCTGGCCCAGCCCCACAGCGGCATGGGTCCCTAGAAGGCTGCTCATCAGGGAAAGCGGCCCGCAGGCTGGAAAATTACGTTTCCCCTCCACTCTACTGAATACAGAATTTGGCATGCTGATCGTTCACTTCTGCTAGCAGTGAGGAGCCAGAGGGGGTGGTGATCCAGCTGTGAGGAAGGAGCAGAGCTGGCGGTCATTTCTAGATCTGTCAGCTGTAGCGGTGAAAAACATATAGCTGGGAACAGCATGCAGGGGTCTAAGAAATATCGCTGTGTGTTGGGGGGTTGTTTTTTTGGGGGGTGCACAACGCATTTGGTACAAGAGGAAACAGACATTGTTTACAAACAGCATCACATTTAAAGCTTCCAGGAAAATCAATATCCAATCATATCTGGCTGAAGAAAAGGTGTTGCCAGGTGTTGGGCTGTGTAGGTAGCAGGACGTAGCCTAAAAGTTTCACTTCCATGGAGTGAGGACACAGAAATGTTTACAGTGCCATCTGCTGGTAACAGGGATGAAATTCATATAACTGTTTAATTATACAGCAATACCTCAGTTTACCAGTGTGGTTAAATGGTTAAGGTGTTGGACTACAACCTGGGAGACCAGGGTTCAAATCCCCACCTAGCCATGAAGCTCACTGGGTGACCTTGGGTCAGTCACTGCCTCTCAGCCTCATGAAAACCCTGCTCATAAGGTCACCATAAGTCGGAATCGACTTGAAGGCAGTACATTGATTGACCTCAGTTAACGAAGTGCCTGTGTTCCTGGACATTACTTCCTTCACAGAAACTTTGGTTCCAAAGGTAGGAATAACGTGGGAAGAATAGGGATAGGTTCCTACACCACAAAAAAGAAGAGCAGGTCAACATATTTCAGCGAACTTTTTATTCAAAACTTAGAATACACATGTCTGAAATGAAACAACCAGGTCAGGTCAGCCTTGCATACAGGCCACTTGAAGGCTTCTTCCAAAATGCATCCAAGGATGTCTGCCTTGCCTTTTTTATTTTATCAGGTAGCATCTTGCTATAGCAACCTAAAGTTTTGGGCACAGCATTCCCCTTTGTACACTCGAGCAGGCAGGCATGGGGTGGCTGCCACTACCATCCTGTGCTCTCTCTCTCTCTCTCTCTCTCTCTCTCCTTCTCTCTCTCTCTCTCTGCCATCCTCCCCTATACTTGAGCAGATGCATCTGCAGTAAACAGGGCCATTCCAGTCACATGTGAGAAAGCTGCCTGCAGCTGCCGCAATCCAGGAGACAAGGACCCACATTCTGACTGTGTCAGAGTGTGCCCTCCCCACACCCAAAAAGGACTTTGTTAAAAGAACGTTGTTAACAAAGGATATTTAACTGAGATATTACTATACTGCCTTTCAGTCATATCTCCAGCCCAGTTAACTATAATTAGCTGCAGACTGTTGTCGATCATCATCATCATCATCTATATAGGGAACAGTCATTCACACCATTTATATTTTTTGGATTATTAACCTGCTCTACTTCCGTGAGAACATTGAAGACAGTGATATATAAATGTAAGATGTGTAAAATATTAGAAATATTAATTTAAAAGTTGCTGAAACTTGGTGAAATAAAACTATCTTTACCATCTTCATATTAGAGGACAGCAACTCTCAAGGAGGTTTCAAAATGTAGAAATGTGCATCCACAAGCACGTGCGTGCGTGCACACACATTGCGATAAATATCTCTCTTTGGGTTTGCAAAACTGTGAATTAATTGTGGTGTATTTTAATCTAGTATCAGTTTAGTAAAGTATAAAACTCCTGCCTCCTTCCCCTCAAAATACTCAGCCAAAACCCTAGTTCAGACTGAAAGCCACACTTGTCTGAAAGACGAAAGCGGTTAACATGATTAATAAGGGAACAGAAAAGAGGAGTAAAAAACTAAAGTGGAAAAAATGGAGGAAAATGAGGTAGTTGCCCCATTTCATCCATGTTGTTTAAGGAAATGCATCCAGCTTTTTCTGAAAAGGTTTTGATTACTCAAATCCATCATAAGCCAGGCACCTATTCATAAATCCTCTATTTAACACTCTCATCCCAAGACAACAGGCAACTTACAATGTTGTAGGAATCGTAGGATTCATCTTTGGATAATCAAGGCTCCCTTATGTTATGTATCCAGTTATCAATGAGGAAAGAACATGATCTACCATTTCTACACTGCTAGGATACCTGCTAGTTTTCAGGGTGGACAGCCGAAAAGTACAGTGTGCAGAGGCAAGCGCTGACTCCAGCAGAGGCAAGGATATCCTGGACAGCTCCATGCATTGCTCAGGCTGCACACTGCATGACAGCAGAGCTCAGATGTTGCTTCAGCAGCAGTTAGTCTCAGATTGAGCCTTATATGGGGGCTGCAGCTCCCTCTCAGTATCTTACTCCACCTTCACTGAGAGGTGCTCCTTCATTTAAAGATCCCCAGCCTTCTCCAGCTGATGTTTGCTCTGATGTAGTGGGGGAGACTCTGGTTGCTCTGGAACTTCTGAGATGTCCTCCAAGTCAGAAGAGGCCAATGCAATATCCTTGGGCAAGAGGAATACTGACTCCAAGGGCTTTTCTAGTGCTTCTAGTAGGTTAGATGGTCCTGGGGATGGCCCCAAGGACAATTCCCCCTTCCACTCTGAATCCTTGGGCTTCCCATCATCCCCAGAAGATGGGAAGTCTAACCCTAGGGTAAGACAACTTGGATCCAGGATACCCTTAGGACAGTCTGACCCCTTATATCCCCACCTGATCAGTGAGATCATCTGGAGGAGTGCTGTTCATTGTCCCCCATGTTACAAAGCCCTAACTGGCCTCAACTAGAAGTTGGGCATTTACTGTCACTGGTCTTACTTTGTGGAAAACCCATTTGGCAGAGATGCGGCAGGCATGCTTGCTTTTGACTTCCAGCCATTTTAATAACTGCTTTATATTGTTTTAAAATGTTTTTATGTTATTGTACACATCCTGAAATTTTGCGATAGGGCAATATATAAACAAATTTACTAATTTAGTAATAAATAAAAAACACCTTGCAGTTTACCTATAACCAATGGATATTTCTATCAAAAAACAGGGAAATTGGGCAGCTATAGCGAGTGCACCAGAGGAGCAAGAGACCTGACCTCCTTTCTGAGATTTTGTACTGTCCTACAAATTTGTAAAAATGCAAACACAGTTTGGGATGGTCTTTCTCAGTCCAATCCATTTCCTGTGTAGCTTGAAAGAATTTGGCAATGTCCCTCTGAGCATATGGTATTTTGTTGCTGTTCTTATTTTGCTTCTTTCCTGTGTTACTACTATTTCTACAGAGAATCTAACCTAGAAAATTATATTTCTCTCACTATTCATCCTAGAAATCTGTGTCAGTTTTATTTTCATTAATTTCAAAGCTTTTTTATTGGTCAATGTCATATGATAGTGAAGACAGCCTTTTGTGTTTCAAACTGGGGGTTATGTTCTATTTCTATTTTGGGTACATTCACAATTGAATCTGAAACTTCAGTTTGATGTAAAATCAGACTGATTACAATATGTTGCTACTTAAAGCAATGAATCTAGCTGTTAGAAAAAATAAAGTTGGCCTGCCCAAGATGCATGTTTTCAGCCTGCTATGCTTAAACTACTCCACTTAAGGAAAGGTGGGCATGGTCAATTAAGAACATAGAGCACACCTAGAATTTTGCTAGAATATATTTCACCTCCCACTGTTTTATCTTGTGCAAACTGAGATGCTCCTCCTGTCCATTGGAAACTATTCTGCAGAATAGTCAGTGCAATTACTCCACAATAATGTTTTTGGAGTTTTTTGGTTTAGTGTAAATTATGTTGCTGTATTTCACATATTCATAGAAACATATGTCACATATTCATAGAAACAGAAGCAAAAGAAAATGATTTACTTTAGGAAACTTCATTAAAATTCCAAAGTAAATCAAACATATTTAAAGTGACTATCTGAACTATATCAACTGTCTTAATAATGTTGTTTCCTCCCTGCTAAAACAAGATCAGCACAGCACATCTTGTTGCTGTTATTTGGGTTAATTCCCCCCCCCTTCAGGTTTTTAGCCAATGAATGAAGTCAGAGCTGTGATTGATTATTGGGCCCCAGCAAATTAAAAGCTGCTGTTTTCTCCTCCCTGGCTAGTGGCTTGTCTCCATTTTGATCATCAGGTACTCCCAATGAGTTAGTTTCTGCACATTCCATACACACTAAATGTTAATGAGGCAGATAGATTTTTCCATAGCAACTTTTTCCAGCACTTGCTTTCATTCTCTTTCCTCCTCTCTCTTTTACTAGTGTTGTCAAGGAGGAAACGTGTAAATCTTCCTGGTCCCTTTTTTGTTGGTAGCGTCCCTGCAGATCCTTTCCCTGCTGCCTCTGCCCACTGGTTTTTCTGATTCTCCCCCACATGCCATTTATATAATAATAATAAAATAAAATTTTATTTGTTAGTCGCCTATCTGTCCGAGTTAACGGACACTCTAGGTGACGTATAACAATGCCATCGGGGTTGACCTACTGGAAGTGCTGCTCTTCGGGGTTGGGTGGAGAAGGGTCCTTCCACCTCCTCCTCCCAGACTCTACCCAGAGTTGTGAGTACTTTACATGAAATTAAAAAAAATATGGCAGCCTTTTCCCCAGATTCTGTTGGACTACTAGTCCCATCAGCCCCAGCCAGCATGGCCAATGGTCAGGAATGATGGGAACTGTAGTCTAGCAACATCTGGGGGCCCAAAGGCTGGGAAAGGCTGAAATATGGCAAAAAAAATTGGCCCTGTGGTCCCCGACACACCTGATAACCAGGGAAGCAAGCAGAGTTCCATGTCCAGCTCTGGGCTCCAGCAGGCGTTCACTCTCTGTCTCTCTCTCCCTCACACACACACAAAGTGCTCTAAGCATGTGAAATTTGACTAAACCAACTCTTAGCCTAACCTACCTCACAGGGTTGATGCAAAAATAAAAGTGGGAGTACCCAGGAAGAAAAGAGAGGTGCAAATATATAATGTCACATTCATGGACCGTGCAGAGTGTGCGTGTGGGGGGAACATGCATATTTTACAACAGTTATAAATACAGTAATACCTCAGTTAAGAAATTCTCTATGCAAGCTCCTTTTAACAAAGGCTTTTTTTAAGGTGAAACTGAGCAGCTTTGCATTGCTATGGACAAGGTTTCAAGCCTGTGCCTTTGCTTTAAGGTGAAACTGACTGGCCTGTGTAGGTTGCTTTGCCATCAATAAGCTGATAAGGCTGTGCCTTTGCTTTGCTAGGGTGAAACTGGCAATCCTGTGTCTTTGCTTTGCATTAAATAGATCTCTTGCTTTCTCCCAGGGCTGGAGAAGGAAGGATCCAATATGATTCAAAGGAGGGGAGGGAGAGGAAGGGGAGGAGGGAGAGTGGGTGGGTGCCAGGTAAGCACCCTTTAAAACCCCTGCTGAAACTGCCCCCACCGTCTATAAGTGGGTGTAGGAGCCTATCTATGTTATTCCTACATCTGGTACCAAAGTTTCTGTTAAAAAAGCCATGTCCAGGAACGCATCTACTTTATTAACTGAGGTGTTACCGTAATAAAAAATTAAAACAATAAATCATTTTGGTTGCCCTTTTCTGAAGCTTTTCCAATTCCACAATTTTTTTTTTTAAGTGAGGGGACCAGTATGAATGTCAAGATAGATCAGAAATAAACAAAACAGTGGTTGCTTACAGATTTTGTACACATATTTTAATAGTTAATGAACGGTGACGAATGGATATAAGGACATGCAATACATGTCCTCTTCCCGCTCCTCCCCTTTTGCTCCTGTCATGCATGCACTCTTAAATTTGGTTAAAAGCTGTAAATAAAAGGGCTCCTGCTAAACGCAAGGCTTTCAAAATGCTTGCAATCACTCCTCTACAGCTAAGCTAAATCTTCCTGTTCACTGCAGAAGGGCCGTGGCTCAGCGATAGAGCATCTGCTCTGTATGCACAAGGTTCCTGGTATCTCCAGAGCTTGGAAAAGTTACTTTTTTGAACTACAACTCCCATCAGCCCAATTCAGTGGCCATGCTGGCTGGGGCTGATGGGAGTTGTAGTTTTAAAAAAGTAACTTTTCCAAGTTCTGGGTATCTCCAGGTTCAGCTGGAAGAGTCTCCAGCCTGAAATCCTGGAGGCTAGCTAGTAGTCAATGTAGACAGTCCAGTCCTGAGCTAGATGGCCCAGTGGTCTCACTCGGTATAAGGCAGCTACCTATGCACCTAGGTGCTGTCAGAGGGATCATGGCATCCTGGGGCACTCAGCCTCAACTCCTTTGTGAAAGTAAGTGGGCCCTTTTTAAAAACAGTAACACCAGATTCTTGAACAACAGAGCCTAAGCTGTGCAGGCTGATGGATCAGTGTCCTCATGGCACTGAATACATTCACGTGCTCCACTTTATGTGCTCCAGGAGCAGAATTTGGAAAAGGTAGTTTTTTGAACTACAACTCCCATCAGCCCAATCCAGTGGACATGCTGGCTGGGGCTGATGGGAATTGCAGTTCAAAAAACTACCTTTTCCAAGCTCTGTCCAAGAGTGAGGAATGCATCATGCTTTTGCTTGGAAGTGGGCCACTAAGGTTGTAAATTCAAATCTCAGCATCTACTCCTAAGGGAGACCTGGGTTCTGTAGCTTTAAACTGTGAGGGCAGGAAACATACTGTAGCTCAGTAATAGAGCCGTTGCCAGCTTCAGACTAGTTTTCTTAAAGGACCACCTTACCCCATATAGGCCAGTTCAATCACTTCAATGTGCAGAACTAGCATTTTTACAAATGCCACATTATGTCCATTCCGGATTTGTAAGAAAATGATATTTTGTTGTGGCGGTACCTACTCTCTGCACCTCCCTGCCCATTGACATCAACTAGGCACCTTTGCTGTAACATTTTCAGTGCCTGCTAAACACTTCTTTGTTTAGGCAGGCCTACCCAGATATGTAAAACTAGCATACATTTTAATATGTAACTTTAAATAATGTGTATTTTTAACTGCTGATTTTATTTATATTTTGAAATGTTGTTCGGTCAGACCATGGTATTCCTGATCTCTGTGTATGAATGTGAAAGATGAACAGTGAAAAAAGCGTATAAGAGAAAAATCCATTCATTTGAAATGTGCTCTTCGAGGAGAGCTTTGCGCATACCATGGACTGCGAAAAAGACAAATAACTGGGTGTTAGAACAAATTAAACCAGAACTATCACTAGAAGCTAAAATGATGAAACGGAGATTATCATACTTTGGGCACATAATGAAAAGACATGATTCACTAGAAAAGACAATAATGCTGGGAAAAACAGAAGGGAGTAGAAAAAGAGGAAGGCCGAACAAGAGATAGAGTGATTCCATCAAGGAAGCCACAGACCTGAACTTACAAGATCTGAACAGGGTGGTTTATAAAAGATGCTCTTGCAGGTTGCTGATTCATAGGGTTGCCATAAGTCGTAATCGACTTGAAGGCATATAACAACTTGTTTTTAACTTCTGACTTTGATTGATCAGTTTAATGTATATTTTATATTTTATGTGAACTGCTTAGAAGTTGTTACAATTAAGTGGTATACACATTCTGCTAAATATTTTTAAAATGTACGTATAGAGAGAGCACATGCTTTGGATGCAGAGATTCTAGGTTCAATCCACAGCACTTCAAGTTAAAATATCTCTGGTAAGAATATCCCTCCCACCCCAAGAGATTGGTACGGAACTTTATCATGTATGATGCAATCTTTAATGTTGATTTAACATATGCCCACAGCATTCACCATCCCTTATGGGAAGTTGGGCTCTGAGCTCATAATTGGCTAGCTGGCAATCGAGGCAAACTTACCTGAAATCCTAGTTCAAATGCAAGAGGAACCCTGATTATCATTAACTATGGTTAGCACCACTGCATACATAGCTCAGGGGTGGGGATCTGTGGCCTTACAGTTGTTGTTGAATTACAGTTCCCATTATCCCTGACTATTGGCCATGCTGGCTGGAGCTGATGGGAGTTAGAGTCCAACAACATCTGGAAGGCACCAGGCTCCCCATCCCTGCCATAGTTGCAAACCATGGAAGAGATGGAACAGATTTACAGAGGACAGAAAGGAGCAGGGAGCCTATAGCATGTTTGCTGACCACCAAACCATGGTTAGAAGATGAGGACTTTGTCTGCACTAGGCAGAGCTTGGGAAAGTTATTTTTTTGAAGTACAACTCCCATCAGCCCCAGCCAGCATGGCCACTGGATTGGGCTGATGGGAGTTGTAGTTCAAAAAAGTAACTTTTCCAAGCTCTGGCACTAGGCCAAAATGTCTATGGCTCTTGAAGTGTACAGTGGAGTTCTCTGGAGAGAGAAACACAGATGTTAAGGCTGGTAGAAGATATTTATGTAATAGCGCATAAATATATTGCACACGGCCCATACTTGGGGGAGGAGAGAGAAGGTCCACCTACAATTACCATGTAAGGTGTCAAAACCAGATCTTCCTCCCTTAGGGTTGCCACATTATCCCCAAACAATGGTTCAGGGTGGTGGGTTTTTGTTTTTTTGTTTTGTCTGAGGTTTCTTCCTTGAGGACCCTGACATACGCAAGTACATTTACGCACATACATGCACTCCAATGTGGACATGGAGGAGTTTCTGTACATGCTAGATTTCCCCATTAATTATTCAAGGGGGGGAGTGCCATTTACTCGAAAAGACCATAGGACCATGACATACCCCTTCTGTTTAAATGAGTGATGAGAAAGATCCAGTGCACTGGCGTTAATATATGAGAGAATGCTTAAATCGGCAGTTTGGGTCAAGGTGCTACCCTCTCCCCCAGAGCTATGTGAACTCTATACCAATAGAATTCTGCAAGGTTCACCCATATTCTGTGCCAAGGAAATGGTAGGCCTGCAGGTTGGATAAATTATGCAAATCATGTAAGTCTGCAAACATATTTGGGTTTTTTAAAAAATAATTTATTCTACTTCCACTATTCAGAGGACTGGTAGAGCAATGAAGACCACAGAAATTCTTGCTCCACCTGCTTTTGGGTTCTGAGATTCCATCCTGCATTTCAAAGTTTTTCTTCTAGCCATTAGGTCTAGAGATCAGCTTTCTACCAACCAAAAGTCACCCAAAAGCCAATATTCTGAGAATGCTGAATTTTGCCTTGGGCAGCATTTTCTTCAATACACAGAATGCCCACAGTCATAAATCCTTACTAGGCACTCTCCGCTTGCACTGTTACAATCACATAAGGGTGAGAAATGCAAGCATGCTCACTGGCTCCACCCCTCTGCCATGTCCCCATTAGCACCACCTCACCAGGAGGAGCATCTGAAGATGGGAGCCTGATCTTCACACCCAGGCTCTCTGTGCAGTTTAGAAAACCCAACCACACAGGGTTCCAGGTCATGTGGGTAGGCTGTGTGTGAACAGCAGGCTCCCGGGGAGGGGGGGAGTGGAGCCAGCAAGTGGAGCCCTGCTCTCCATTTCATGCGGCTGTAATAATGATGTGAAGGATTTCCCCTTTTGCTTTACAGCTTGTGCCCAAAATGTATAAATGATCACATCCAGATGCAACATGCACCCACATTATTAGTCTCTTTAATAAAACAAAAACAAAACACCTACCTACTTAAATAGAATATTTTATATTCACCATATGAGATTCTATCCTACATTGCTGTTTCCATTAAAAATGGTATCAGCAGTAACTGATAGTAGCTTTTCCAACACACCATGCTCTATTCTGGCATTTTACACCCACTCAGATTTCTTGGATCTGGAGCACGCAGCACTGCTGCAGACAGACTGAACATCGGAAGCCTTCCTCTCAAGAGCAGAATAATGGACTGAGGGCTTGGAGCAACTTGCAGGTGAATGAGCTCCATGACGGCACCCCTCTGGCGTTTTAAATACCAAAGCTCCTTTGAGAGCGGGTGGCTCTTGCTCAAATCTCGAGTGCTCATACGAGATCTCTGGCTGTTCACTTCCATGGAAAAGCACCCCTTTCTGCTGCTCATGGGCGGCTGCAGTGCACAATTCATTACTGTTGAGGTTAGAGCCAAGTTTTTGCTGAGGAGTAAACACAGGTTGACAAGAGCAGCCCTCCTTCACCTCACAGCCAATTAAATAGTGGCCAGAGTTGCCAGCATCAGCTATGCTGCCTTGGTCCCCTAGCCCATGGCTGTGCAAGCGTTTGCTTGGCTTGTCATCTTGATGCAGAAGGCTAGGACTGCACTTCTCCTCGGCTGTGAAGCTTTCCAACAGCAGCTTCTTCCTGTGGTTTCTTACAGCATTGGTTCGGAAGGCAAAGACCAGGTCAATAAGGCTAAGGAGGAACGAGAAGCCACTGAGCCCCCAGATGAAAAGCATCATGATGGATTTTTCAGTGGGCCTGGAGATGTAGCAGTCAACATAACTCGAACAAGGGGACTGGTTACAGGAGAAATGTCTCGGGACAAAGAATCCAAAAAGGTAATAGTGTCCCACTCCAAAGCCGGCCTCTGTCAATAATCTCAGAAGAAGCTGAACTGTATATGCTCCAGAAAAATCAGGAATGTCCATTTCATTTGCCCGGCAGGCAACTCTACACCTTGTTGCCACTTTGGATGATTTCTTGGTGACTCTGCGGCCTGCCAAAGGTTTGATGTCTTTGTAGCGATAGTAAGGTGAGGAATAGGCCTTCACAACCTGCCTGACCACATTGTGCAATACATAGATGCCAAAGATGGCGCAAGGGAGTAGGACGGACACAGTCTGAACAAGCCAGAACCGAAAGTGGGAGACCGGAGCAAAAATGTCATAACACACATTGGAGCATCCTGGCTGTAAGGTGTTGCAGACAAAGCGTTCCTGTTCATCTTGGTAGAGAGGGTATGCAGCTAAGAAAATCACCATAAATCTCAGCAGGATCACAAGAGTTAACCAAATCTTCCCTGGAAAGAAAGAACAAGGGTGGAGATGTCATTGGTCAAGGAGTTGAATCATACTGGAGAATCCCTGTCTATTTATGACCCTGGTCAGTAACATTGTTGCTGTTGCTGTTAGAGAAGTTGTATTCTTCATTTATCAAAGGCCGATAAACCATCAGCATCACCCATTAACTCACTCAGCCAAGATGCAGGCAAGGGGCTCTCAGTATTCCATGTGAACAGCAACAGAGGGCTTTGGTAGGTTTCACCCTTTACACTCCTCAGTTGATCATTTTCATTGTCCTGTGTACATATATGGGAGATGACCGCTGAGGTGCATGTTAAGGGACAGAGCTTGGAAAAGTTACTTTTTTGAACTACAACTCCCATCAGCCCAATCCAGTGGCCATGCTGGCTGGGGCTGATGGGAGTTGTAGTTTAAAAAAAGTAACTTTTCCAAGCTCTGTTAAGGGGAGGGGTCTAACAAAGGCAATGTTGCTGTTCCCACTGGGAAGGAGGGATGCAAAAGGGTTGTCACTTGTGTGTTGACTTGCATGGGAGAAAGTGCCTGAGGTGCATAACGTAGGACCCTTGAGAAATGAACTGAAGGTTGGGCATTATCAGCTTTTTTGCAAGTTGGTGAGCTCCCAGATCTTCCTGAACTACAACTCCCATCAGCTCTGGCCAGCATGGCCAACAATGAGGCGTGATGGGAGTTGCAGACCAAAACATCTGGAGGGCACAAGATTGGGGGAAGGCTGGGGTCCAGATGAGAAGCCTTTGAGGGCTGCTAGTTGCCTACTTCTAATTTATGAATAAATATCTCTTTCCACCCCAGACCTAAGAAGCCCTTGCAGTGCACCTGCACTCTGCTTCTTTTTTCTCCTTCAGATCACACCTAAAAGCCCGCTTTGTTTAACTCCCCCCAAATCTTGATTCCTAACTGCCATGAAATCTAACCAGACACAACTGCATTTCCTCATGTTTATCCCTTGTTTGCAATAAGAGCCCTGCTGGATCAGATCAAAGGTCCATCAAGCCCAGCTTCCTGATGTATTTATGGTATTTATATACCACTTAATCATTAATATTTCTAAGTAATTGTCCATACTGGGCAATGAGACGCCACTGGGAAGCTCACAAACGTGGAGACAAAAAACCCTCTCCTGCTGTTGTTCCCCAGCAACTGGCCATTGGTGGCACAATGCATCTAAAAATGTAGGTTCCATTTAGACATCATTAATATTAATTTATTAAATTTATATCACACCCTTCCTCATAGAAGGAGGCCACAGTGGCAAATAAAAACACTCTATCCAATGTACACCGCCCAGAGAGCCTTGCTATGGGCGGTATAAAAATTGAATTAAATAAATAAATAAAACAGCTTAAAAACAGCTTAAACAGCTTAAAAAGCTTTAAAAACATCTAAAAAGTAATTCAAACAGAAGCAGACTGGGATAAGGTCTCTACTTAAAGACTTGTTAAAAAAGGTTTTCAGCAGATGCCAAAAAGATAACAGAGATGGTGCCTATCTAATATTTGAGAGGGAATTCCAAAGGGTAGGTGCCACAACACTAAAGGTCCATTTCCTATGATGTGCGGAACAGACCTTCTGATAAGATGGTATCTGTAGGAGGCCGTCACCTGCAGAGCACAGTGACTGACTGGGTATATAAGGGGTAAGATCATCTTTCAGGTATCCATTGATAGGAAATGAATTTGTCTAATCTCCCTTTTAAAGCCGCTTAAGCTAGTGACCATTACATCTTGTAGCAGTGAGTTCCAAAAGTTCACTATGCACCATAGTCTGTCCTAAACCTTCCCACCAAACAGCTTTATTGGATGATCCAATGAAGTTTTAGTACTATGAGAGAGGAGGGGAAAACCCTCTCTCTATGAATGGGCTTCTCAACCTGTCTCCAGAAACCTGACAGAAAGCTATTCACAAGTTCCTATCAATAATGTGTAGGTTTGTATGTATGTATATCAATAAATATATCCATAGACATAGAACTGTAAAGAAGCTGGAGTTCCACCAAAACTTCACCTAAGACATAATTTGGAGAGGATGCTACAGGTTAAGACTGTTCCTGTTCAGGATGTTCCTGAACTGACTGGCAGAAGCTCTCCAGGATTTCAAATTGGGTTCTCTCCCAGCTCTACCTGAGATGCCAGGGATTGAACCCGGACCTTCGACATATAAAGCAGATGCTCCACTATAGCCATTCCTCAAAGACTTGGGAGTTCTGCAAACCCCTGCAACAAGAAGAACACCAGGCCCAACTTTTCATCACAAGAGAGAAGAAAAGGTCTGCATTCTTAGTATTATTCTTATGTATAACCTTCTTCGTTTGCTACCTTAGGCTGAGGTCCCGTTTGCTGGGACAAAAAGCCAGAGTAAATACATAAACAATTATGTAGCTCATAAATTCAGGAACATAAGTAATCTCTACTCTAGAGAGAGTGAGCCAGTCTTAGAGTTCGATGAACCTAAAAAGAGCTGAGAGATTACTTTCATTAACTTATTTACCCCCAATTGCTACACACAACATGAGTAATAACATCCACAAAAATTACTCCCACCAAGGGGAGAGACAACCATGTTTTTGGACCAGTACAAAATTAGGGTGAAATCTAGCCAAAGATGGATATATACATGCTAGCTATTGGCCTCAAAAACCAAACATGGGAATCAGGAAGAATCTTTATTTTAAACAGGGAGCAATCCAAGCTCATTGTTACCATTTAAAAGTGCTGGATAAGCAAACTGTTAAAAGAACCAAAATATCAGGATCAGCAAATGCCCGTGAAGTTACTTTAAGAAGCGTCCTTAATTTTACCTGGGATTTGCACAGTTCAAATGATTACTTACTAAAGGCGTAACTCGGCTATCACGTATGGCGTAATAAATTCATGCTCTTACATTTGCTATCATCTTCATATGTATCACACTAGCTTATGGAAAAGACAAAAGACAGCCCATTTAAATAAATGACAGTCAAACATCAATATCAACCATCATTTTCATTTACAGGCAAATGTTTTTTAAAAAAAATTAAATTAGTGGATGCTGGAAGCAGCCAAACACACACACACACACACACAAACAGAAGGGTGCCAACCCTGAACAAAAACCACGACACATATTTCTTCATACTCACCAATAATTGTCACATTGTAGCTGATAGCAATGATTAAAAGACCAAGGGAATCCCAACATTCCATGTTTGAACTCAGTTGCGGGAGTCCCCCCACTTACTGAAGGAATACAAAAAAATTGAGCATTTTCAACAACCACTGTAATCTAAACGGAGAGGGCAAAAAGGGGGGAGGGAAATATTTAAGAGCTGTCCAGAAACAGGAGTAACAAAACACTCTGCAGAGAGAAAGGAGCCTTCCTTAGGAAGCCCTGCTAAATGCAACAGCTTCACGGTCGGATTCATTGCTCTTACCTCTGGCCTGACGACTGCGAGAAGACAAAAGGCAAGAGGAATTATCTCTGCCATTGTCGGCTATTCTTACTCTCTCGGGGCATTCCAGCCTCCTGAAATTGCTGGGATAGTTCAGCGATGAAAGAGAAACCGAGCAGTTGACGAAATAATAGAAGCAGCTTTGTTTCCTCTTCTCGAAGTGATAAAAATGGATAATGTGAGGAAACTGGATACCAAAACACCAAGTGCCATGTCTGCAGATTATATTGTCTCCACAGAAGCTCCATGAAGCAGATATAAAAGCCAGTTCCCAAAAGCCAGTCGCACGCTAGTATCGCCAACAGAACTCAATGGCGTCTCTGCGTGTTCCTATTTTATCCCTTCTAGGTAAAGGAAGAGTGAATCTGTCTATATCGGTTCTCATAGCTTCTGATTTTTCCAGTCTTAAATTCAGTACTCTACATTTGCACAGCAATTTGGAAAACAATAAATAAGTAAAAAAAATCACATCTTCATGAACATTTGTCAGAATTTTAGGGTGATTTCTGCTAATATACACAATTTTGTATGGTTTTGACGAATATATACATATTTTTGCAAGAAACTTTCTCTGATATAATGCATTTTGTATGTTATTTTCATTTATATGCATTTGAATGCACACTTTAATATATGCATTTTTGGCACACATTACTTGGATGGAGAACTGCATCGCAAAATTCAGAGAAGTGTGAATTTCAAATGATTCTATGATTTCGGTTTGCATATTGCTTCAGAAGGTGCAAATTTAGTAGGTTCTCCTTTAACACAAACAATCAAATTTCTCCCCCATCCCTAGCTCCTTTCTCCCCCATTCATTGCTATGGGTCAATGAAGAACTGAACTTGGGTTCACAAAACCTGCCCTTAACCTCCAATCTTGGATGGCCTGGTCTTTACAAAACAGGTCTATGTTGTAAGGGATGCGTGTGTGCGTGCGTGCTTGCATGTATCTAAATATGTCTCTGTGCTAAGTGTGTACACTGCCTTCCCTAGAGGTTGTTGTAATATAAAATATCATGTTCCACACCATTTCCACCCATCAAAGGCGAGTAATATGGGAGCATGACAGCATGCATAAAATTATGCATGGCATGGAGGAGGGGTTAGCAAAGTGTCGTCTGTAGACCACCAGTGGTCCATGAGCTTCATTCAGGTGGTCCATAGCATGTCCATTTTAATTGTATTTTTATTGCTGATTTCACTTCCTGTTCTATGGAATGCAAATGGTAATACAATAACATGCAATATAAGAAATAAAAGAAGCCATAAAATACAATTAAAAATCATACAGCATCTAGCACAGCATACTACCATTATTGCAACAGGCAGAAAAATAATTAAGTGGTCTGCCAAGACCATCAAGTAGGAAAAGAAGGTTTGGGAATCACTGGTGAGGAAAGATAAAACTGGCAAGTCATCCAATGAATGTCGGAAGGTTCAGGACAGACAAAAGGAAGGACTTCTTCATACAGGTTAAACCATGGAATCTGCTACCGCAAGATGCAGTGATAGCTGTCAACTCTGAGGACTTTCAAAGGGGATTGGACACATTTATGGAGGATAAGGCTATAAATGACTACTAGTCACAATGGCTATATATTACCTCCAGTGTTAAAGGCAGCATGACAGTCACTGGGGAGCATGAATAAGAAAGAGCAATTGCACTCATGCTGTGCTTGTTGGCTTTCCATAGATGTACCTGCCATTAGGCAATGTGAGACAATTGTCTCAGGCAAGAGATGGTTTGGGGAGGGGAGGTAGGGTCAGCATCCCCCTGGCTATTCCTCTTAAGCCTACCAGATATTCCCCTCCATTGGACGACAGAGCTGTGTATACCACATGTCCTGTCTTCACCCCCCTAAACTAGTATGCTGACTTAGATGGTGTAGAGGACACTGTCCTATCACCAGTGTTGAAATAAGATTCAGTTGCCAGTCCCATTGGATTCTGTACATATGAGGGGCTGCCATCTTGTCCTTCTCTGAAGCAGCAAAATGTCCTTGGGCTAGCCCTCCAGACTAGCCACTGTGGGAACAGAATGCTGGCCCATATGGGCCTTTGGCCCAATTCAGCAAGATTCTTTTCGATTAGGACTTTTACAAAA
Source organism: Rhineura floridana (assembly GCF_030035675.1). NCBI lineage: Eukaryota > Metazoa > Chordata > Lepidosauria > Squamata > Rhineuridae > Rhineura > Rhineura floridana. The sequence continues at coordinate 69,753,673 of NC_084489.1, read as the reverse complement.
AGACCCAACTTCAACAAAATGGCATGGGCTTGTCATTGTGAACGGCAGGGAAATCTTAGAGCAAGACTAGCGTCTGTCCCTGATTCCTCTGAATCAGTACACAACAGAAAGCTAACAGTAAATCCTCTCGTACTGATTATCGGTGCTGATGAGCTAATCTAGCAACCCCCATGCCCCAACCCCCAAGAGTGCTGCTCCAGTGGACCACAACAAGCACTGACATGTGAAGTATCCTCCTAGGACAAAGTTTGAGCATTACAGGCCTCGGGGCCCAGGACACCTCTGCAACACATTTCCCTTACTTACATACATTTTTGCACTGTTGTCCCGTTTTAAAATCAAAAAATGACCTGCAAAACAGTTAACAGAAGCGGCTTGCCGGGTGGGGTAGCGCCGCTACAGGAGCTTCCCAGCAGGTGGGTTGCTGCTGCTTACCGAGAGGGAGGCGGTAGCAGGGAGGTCAGTGTCATACAAACACACTGTCAGGAAAGACAGATTGACTCCACTGCTGCGTTTATGCCATGCCAACCTTTCTGCTGCTTCACCCGTCTCCCTCCCAGGAAGCAACTGGAAAGCTAGTGCAGTGGATCCCCTCCACGTGGTGATCTGCTTCTGTCAACTAAGCATACATAAGATTCATCCAGGCAAAAGTGAACGGTTCCTTTCTACTCTTTCTCTCTGATAATCTCACTGTGGGAGCAAGGGGAAGGGTCTCCACTGGAAATTCATGCAGGCATGATTGAAACGTGCCTGGCAGCTGCCTTGGTTGGTTCTTTTCATTTTCTATTCTCATTACAAAATTCATATACGATACCCGTATATATATAAATACACAGAGGAAAACTACAAAAAGATATTATGTTGGACCCAGACTTATAGCACAATTCTAACCATGTCTACTCAGAAGTATTTGCCACTGAATTCAATGGGGCTTACTCGTAGATCAGAGGGACTGGAATCATACATGAGAGTAGATCCATTGAGTGGGATCTATTCTATGTATCACTATTCTAAGTTGGACTAAGATCCAACCCATCATCTTAATATAAATGTACTGACATAATATTTTCGGCACCAGGTTGAGACTTCCTTGTTTGCCCAGGCATTTCAAAGGCAGTACATCTGGTGTTTAGCTAGGGTGTTTTTAGTTTTTATTGTCAGTTAATATACTTTGCATTTACTGTTTTTTATTATTGAGATTACTATTGTATATTGCTTTGGGATTTCTTTGGATGAAGGCCAGTTCAGAATTAGAAACAGTAAGCATTAAAACATTGATATTAAAACCTGTCTTAAGTGCTGTCCTAACCCATTTCTTGTATTAAATTTTCTTACTTCAGGCAGGGAGAATCTCTACCCATGAGCTTAATCTGTCCGTCGTGCCTTTTACTCCTGTCTCCAGCATTCCCCCTAAGCCACACCCCATTTCTTGCAGACCACACCACTTTCCCCTCACCCCCAATCCTGTCTCACAGTGAGAGACCCACACAGGAACACAAGAAGTGCCTGTTGGATCAGGCCAGTGGCCCATGTAGTCCAGCATTCTGTTCTCACAGTGGCCAACCAGATGCCTATGGGAAGCCCAAAAGCAGGACCTGAGTGCAACAGCATTCTCCCCATTTGTGATTCCCAGCAACTGGTATTGAGAAGCATATTGCTTCCAATAACAGGGGGGGAAACACTTAAGGCAGTTTGCTTTCCTTCCTCAGTCCTTCCCCCTATCCATGAACTCACTGCATTTCCATGCTGCTCTTTGAGGAAGAGACATTCCTTTCTCCGTAGCTTTCTCTGTATGGAAATCAAGGGAGCTGTCAGGAGAGGAATGGAGTGATCTGGCCCACCTCCCTACGTGCACGGAATTGCTGGCTACCAGGCGAGTTGATAAATATGGGACTGTACCACACCTCAACTTAGTTTATATTTCACCATGCAATACCTAGACTAGGGCAGCCAAACACACAATTGCTTTCCAGTGTTCACAGAGCATTTATCATTTTGGCAGTAGGTACGTTATTAAACAGCTTTTTCTAATAAAAAAAAAGGCACAGGGAAAACTGCAGAGTTAGAATAAGAATCCTTTACACATTCTTGAGTTTCTCCAGTGACCGTGTTAAAAGACAAAGCTCAAAATTGTTTATTCAGAGTTACTGAATGAAGATACTGTTTTTGTGTGTGTTTTCAGCCATTTGAGACAGAGAGATAGTTGAAAGATGGGCTGCTGAACGCTGGCAAGGAGATATCCCTGAACAGAGGGTAAATTTCAGCAAGGGCAGAGAGATCAAAGGGATGATAATGAAGTGATGCTATGAAACGGGTTCACTTACCTCTAACTTTGCTTGTTCTTTAAGTGGCCCCGTGTAGTAGGGGTGGGTGAGAATTTCGATTGAGTTTGCATTTCAAGCAGAATTTATCAAATTCACAATTTCAGAAGCAATACGAGAACTGAAACATAGCCATCGTTCCAAATTCGCACTGATTAGAATTTTGGAATGCAGTTTGCCAACTAAACATTTACAAAAATGCATATATTAGGGGAAAGTGTGCATAAAAATGAATATGAGTGAAAATAACATGCAAACAGGCATGATGTGATGAGAAACGGCTTGCAAAAATGTGTACCTTTGTCAAAACTGCCTACAAAAATGTGTTTATTTGGAGAAATTCACATTAAAATGGTGGAGAATTTTCATGAGTTCTTTAAAAAAAATTCACAGATTGTTGTAGAAATGTAGAGAACTGAATTTAACATTGTAAAAATGAGAAACTGAGAGAACCAAAACAGACAGATCTTTCCATCCCTACTGTGTAGTAGTCAAATATACGGGGTTGTGAATGTATGAACTGTGGCACAGAAACATCCAAAGGGGTATTCTGGTCTCTCAGTCGCAGAACCACTCCTAGCAAGCAGGCTTTGAGAAAGCAGCAAACATTCTGTGGTTCTAAGAGCTGGAGAAGGTCCGTCCTCCACAGCAGTTTTCATTGTTTGGCATAATTTATTCTGGTTTGGGTAGTCATGTGGAGGGGCCATGGAGCTATACAGGGCACTGATGCCTCACCTCCAACTACTGGACATTTTATTTAGCCTCTTCTCTTGCTGGCGAGACTTCAGCAGGCTTTCTCTATCCACTTTCAAGAGTATTTTCATAGCCATAAAAGCTAAGCACTTTCCCAAATGCCACATGCTGTGATACCACAAAGACTAATGCTGTTCCACCAAGTCTACGCATTAGTAATGGTGCCCTCAGGGGATGACATTTGGGCAAAAGACCAGGGTGCCACTCAGGGGAATGAGCAGGAGAGCCCCCCAAAAAAGCAGGGCCAGCTGACCTCATTTTGAAGTAAAGTAATACGCTTTACCATCTAAAGAGCTTCCCACCCCTTCATAAAACCATTAAGTCCAGAGAAGTTATCTAACTGCGGTACGGATGTGCTAGAATTTTGCCCAATTTGGATTTGGTACCGAATTGTCCATTAATTTGCTTATTCTCTATCATTGCAGATTGGATTTTTATGTAATGATTTTCAAAAATGGATTTTAATACGCCTCCAAAATATTGATAATATAAACATGTTTATCAATATTTCCTTTCATTTATTGACCTTTCCTTTCAAACTATCAGTCTTTCCTTTCAAAATACTGGTATTTCCTTTAAAAATATTAATATCACTATCTTTTCTTTTTTGCAAGGGAAAAAACAGATCAGTAAAAGCAGCAGCTAGTGGACAAAGAACAAACTCAAATCAATACCAGCCTGTTAGGTCAACAGAATCCTTTTGAACCAGCACCAGTCAATACATCCTGTCCCTAAACTGCGCCACTGTTGGTCAATGCCTCTTCTGATAATAGGCTAAAAATCTTAGGAGAGTCTGCTGGATCAAGCAGGTGGCCCATCTAGTCCAGCTTCTTGTTCTGACAGCAACCAGAGCACAACAGGCCTTTCACCTCTCCCAGCAATCGGTATTCATAAGCATACTGAACTTTAGGCTTGGACTCTAGCAATGTGTAATTAGGCTTCTTTGCAAAGCCACTTCTTAGACCAGTTCTTCTTCCAGCTAGAGTGGTGTAATGGGTTAGAGTATTGGATCAGGACCTAGGAGACCAGGGTTCAAATCCCCACTCAGCCATGAGGTTCCCCTTTGGGCCAATCTCTGTATTTCAGCCTAGCCTACCTCACTGGGTGTCACGAGGACAAAATGGGAGGAGAGAGATGCATGTACACCACCCTGAGCCCCTTGGAGGAAAGGTGAGATAGTCATGTAATAGCAACTAAATGGAACTAGTTAAGGGATTCAGTATGGGTTTGCTTTTGGTGATGGAGGTACAGCTTTGTACTCACAGTACTGCATCCCGTTAAAAACACTGAGGAATATTAATAAACCAGAATGTTTCAACAGTTTTTGGCAGTTCCATACACTTTATAGAATCATACAGGGAAGAACTCTTTTAAAAAGTTCAAAACAATTTATATTGCAAAAATGTAATATCAAAATAAAAGGAAAATACCCACATTTAACAGCAGATTTCGTTGGTTTTTTAATTTTTAGTGCAAGAAACATAACCAAGTTAAATCACAGAATCAGTACTAATTGAAGAATATGGAAAATTCTCCTATACAGAGGTAGAATCCAGTGCACAAGGCTAAAACAATATCCAATATAGTCTAAACAAGACTGAGCCAGGTTTTACGGAATCCACTTGAAAGTTTACAATAAATAGACTATACAATCTTTAAAGTTGTTTAATAAACTTCACAAAATTATAGTAGATGCATTGAGAACTTTACATAATGCAAACCTTGCTCTCTTTTTTGGCTATCCCCTACACCAGCTTTCCCCAGCCTGGTGCCCTCCAGATGTTTGGGACTTCCAACTCCCATCAGCCCCAGCCAGGACAGCTAGTTGGGGATGATGGGAGTTTTAGTCCAAAACATCTAGAGAGCACTGGGTTCATGAAGGCTGACCTATACCCATTCCAAACTGCATAACAATGCTTTTGCTAGAAAGTCAGCTCCAAATTGTTCTGCAAACTGTTGATAAAACAATTAACTGTACAATCACATATATATTTGGGAGAGATGCCGTAACCCAATTCTATCAAAAGCTGACCCTTTTCATTCTCACTGCTCTCTTTTCCTTTGCATTAAAGAATTTTTAAATTTAAAACGATCTAGTCAAGAAAAAGGAAAATGCAAAAGGGGGAGAACCCTCAAAACTTGACGAAATCAGAGTTTCAATATATTGGCACAACAATAACAGTAATGAAAATTAAACTGATCAGGAAATGTAGGTGAGCAAAACCTTCATGTCATATAATACAGGTTTAACCTCATCAGTGCTTTACCCTTTTAAGGCAAATAGCATAATCGGGGGCACAGTTATCTGATTTAAAAAAAGACCTTTAATGTTCTGAAGTGCTAAGCACATTTAGGGCACATTGAGAAGCTTCCTACATTCTTGATTAGGCACTGTAGAACCAAGCTAGAAACATGGAAAGTTGTATTCACAGGAGAGAATCAAGCTCTGTTTCTGATGCAGCAGCTCGCACCGGTTAGGAGGCAAGCAGCTGTTTAGTTTTAAAAAGCAGCTTGCCTCTTTAGCAATGGGAACTTTTGCAGGAGAAATCAAGAAGAAACTTTCAGGTGTGCAGACCTGTTTCCTCTTTGGTTCCTGGCCTCTGACTGCAGGAATCAGAAGTGGCAGGAGCATGCTTCTGCTCCCCAAAATTAGAACTGTCTGGATGTGCTCTTATAATGGAAAAGTTGTTTTACTGGAAACAGTCAAGTAAACAATTCATAATTGGGGTTTTAAGGGTTAATGAGATCAGATAAAGGAATGTGTATGAGCATGTCTCCTGCAAGTGCTAACACTGAAACTAATTGGAGTAGCTCAGGAGGACACTAATGAATACTTCCCCTGTGCAAGCACCCAATGAAATGAATTGGGGGGGGGGATAACAGCACAACTGGAACAGGAGTGGATCTGGTGGAATGTGCTTTGTATGTTTTGCTCAACCAATGCACACAGAGCGAGATCAATGCAGCAAAAATGAGGGTCATTTATTCCACTGTTTCTTGTACAGGAGAAGAGAATTGAAGGATCATGAAACTACAACTGATTTTGGTTTGTCTGTTTCATGTATTGTAAAATGACATCTTTCTCAAAATATGCAAAATAATTCATAGACACTTTCATAGAGCACAAAGGTTGTTTTTACAGAGATAACCGTTGATTTACTGTTCATAAAAAAGGGTATTCAACTTGTTTATCTCATGAAGGAAAAGAAAGGTGGGAACCAGTAGTAACAACAAAAAAGGTACAATATAATCAACAAAGAAACAAACATTTCTTCACAGTTTGCATTTTGTTTAAATTTCTATAAGCACCTACAGTGAAAAATGCATTTTTAAAAGGGATTTTTATTTTGAAATCTAACCTGTGACAAAACACTTGGTAAAAGTAATATAGATTTTCTTCTTCCTCCATGGACCCTTTCCCACTAGAACAAAAACTTTTTTTTAATTTTTCTATTTTATACAAACAGATTGGTTTCCATTTAAAGTAAACATATAAAAAACTTGAGGCTATTGCTTGCAACATTGAACCAGGAAGTGAAGGAAATAAACTGTCTGGGCCTTACAAAAGGAGATTCTCTCTCTCTTCCTCTCTCACTTAAACTCTACTAAATCTCTAAATGCTATGAAAAAGTTGCAAAAAAAAAAAAGGACTACTACATCCAGTGCAGATTTCAACTCCTTGGCCCAAATTTCACTGTCAACCTGGATCCTTCCAACAATCACAACTTTATAGTAAGGAAAAATAAACTATTCCAAAGAACAGAGGAAGGCACATGCAGCCACATATACTATGAAGCAGCCCGTAATCATGACGCAGCCTGGGGGCAGGCATCCCGGACACGGTTGCTATAAATTAAAAATAAAAGATTGCAAACGATCACCTGATCTTCTTGTATACTTTTGGTTCAGCACTAGAAATCAAGTCAAAATTTTGTTTTTTTAAAAAACAATAAAGGCATATGAGAAACAAAATATGCATAACAATTAAGGGGGAGAAAAGGCTAATAAAACAGCTTTTATGAAGGAAAGCTGGGGGGGGTGACAGAGAAGAAAACCACCAACGCCGTCTGCTTCAGAGGCTTGTGCTCTTGTAGATACCGCCTTTGTCAAGTTTGCTGCTTTGTAGAAGCAGGAAAAGCAACTCCTGGACATATAGCAAAGAGGAATGAAACCAAACCAAACCCAGAAAAACCGATGAAAATATTGAAGAGAAAGTGAAATGTTTTCAACCCCTTTCTCATAGTGCTTCTTCCAAGTTGATCATGAGGTTGTTTGTTTTTCATTTCCATGCTGTTGTCTCTGCTGAGGATCTTTTGCTTTTTAATGGCGTCCACTTGTTTCTCTCTGTTCTTCCAAGCATATGTATGAGTTTCCCTTTTTCTCACGTTAAAAAAGGACAAATCTGCAGTAAAATAAGCAAACCGGCTCTCTTCCAAAGTTCTTCCCGATGGACTGATGTCTCTCTCCTGTCCCTATATATTTATCCTTGTGTGCTACACAACAGGGGAGGCACTGTAAAGGCAGATCTAAAAGTAAGAATAAGGGGGGGAAAACAAAAAACAAAAAACACAACACACACCCTCCCTCCCAAAGTCGAGGATAGAAACAGTACTTTTGGAGGACTATCCCAGACTTCACTGTTAGGAGATAATAGCCGGCGACCACCTAACTACAGTCAGATTGTCCGAACTGACTGACCGTTTCTTGGCTGATTTCCTGAAGTCCTTATACTTGTCTTCACACAAGCGGGAGATGGCCTGCAGAAAGACGGGTAAGGGAGAAAGGTTAGGCACATGCATTAGCCCACTATTGTCTGCTTTGACTAGCAGCAGCTCTCCAAGGCTTCAGACAGAGAAAGATCTTTCCCATCACCTGCAACTGCATGATGCTTTTAACTAGAAATGCCAGGGGAGGAATCTGGGTCCTTCTGTATGCAAAGCATGTGCTCTGCCACTGAGCTATGCTTTCCCTAAATAACTGAATATGCCACAGATTGATCCTGCAACCTTTTGCTTGCAAAGCACATGATCTGCCAACTAAGCTATGGTCCCTCCCTCTTCCCCTGTATTCCAAGCCTGCAGAACTTGAGACCTAGCAAGCCAAACACAGCCCACCCAGGTAGTTGCTAACCCCCCTCCTGCCCCATTGCTTTGGTTGATCTCCCATCTCCATGTGGGACAGAGAAGACTACTGGGCCTCCAAGGGTCTTCAACTTGGGGAGTGGGGGATTGTCTCATTAAGCTGCTAGTTCCTAATAATGATGTCATTCCCAGGAGGCCTCTGGCCTCTAAGCAGCATGGCTGGGAAAAATCTGGTTTCCTTCAGACAGCAAAAGTCATCTCTGAACTAGACCAAACATGGAAGTCTTCAGGGGCTGGTCCTGTTATCAGACAACTGCTAACTCTCACCTACGGAAGAACACTGTTGGGGTCACATTTTTGCTGCAATAAATTATATCCTTTCCCAGGGTGAATGAAGTTCGGAAGGTAATATGACAAGAAATGTAAAGGGAAGTAGACTGGCAAAATAGGAGATTGTTGGCACTAATTGCCAGGTGTCACAAGACCTGGACAAAGGGTGTGAGATGGCAATGCAGCAGGGAGTGACCTTCTGGTGATGTGTAGGAACATGGAAACAATGGGGAACCCTGGAGATGGTGCTGTTTACTGTATATTTTTAAATGAACTTTTTTAAAAAGCCCAGGATGCAGCAGAGGTAATGGGCCAACCCTTCTGAGAGCTGTACTGTTTGGAAACTCTGTTGCAATCCCTGAGAATGAGAAATTGTACTCTACAACACACTTGCATGAACTTGTGCTTACGGATGCACTTGACTCTGTCCTTTAATGTTTTAATGGGATTGTTTTATTGTGTGTTTTAATGATGGATGGTTATAGTTCAGTGCTTCTGTAACTGGTTTTATGTTTGTAAATCTCTTAGAAGCCTATCTTAGCACTAAGCAGTAATCTATCAATTAATTAATAGTACTGACAAAAGAACAAAAGCAAGCAGCATCAGAAAGGCAGTTAAGAGTGCATGCCTGGTGATATCATCACAGCTAGTTCCATCCATGGCTCTTCCTGCTCCAGAGTACCAAAATCTCCATGCCACTTGGAAAACCACAAGTTGGGGTAGGGAATAACTGATATATCCCCTGTCAAGGTAAAAGTGGCTAAGCTCAATCCTTTCTAGTGGGCAGAAAAGAAAGTTGCATTTTTTTTTGAAATTTTTCAGGCAGCGTGTCAAAATAAAAAATCAGCTTGTAATGTCCACAAGATGTGTGTGTCTCGGGAGGGAGGGGAGATCAAGGGTCTCACCTCAAGTTTACAGGCCCTATCCCGGCTGAGGGGCTCCAATGGAAAGCTCAGGTTGTTTGCTTCTGCCAGGGATCGCAAATCAAAATAATACTTGGCATAAACACTGGAGGGAACATTGATGTTGAACTGCAACAACTCAAGAAACTGGCGTTCCAACTCATTCCTGCAAAATAAATAACAAGAAGTACGAAGACCCATTATAAACTCCTGACCAGAAGGACTATGGTTTACTTCAGCTTGTAACAGGCTGGCGTGAGACAATGCCAGACAGAAAATGTATGGTAAGTTTGTGTCACATAGACACTGCCTGGAAATGAGCTATCTTCAGTCCAGGCCGTTTGATTCTGGGGTTCTCCTCCCCACCTGTCCAAGTGTTCAGATTCAATAAAAGTGTTTCCTACTTCAGTGTTTATTTCATGTTGTTTTATGGAATATCAAGACCTCATTTCCATCGCATGCCTGTACCTCACTTTGCAACAACAAAATATGAAATTTAAGAGCAGATGCTCAATAGTCAGTACAATAGTTGGTGTTGTGGCACCGACACTTTGGAATTCCCTCCCCTTAAATATTAGACAGGCACCATCTCTATTATCTTTTCAGCACCTACTGAAGACCTTCCTCCTTCAACAAGCCTTTTAAGTAGAGACCTTATCCCAATCTGCATCTGTGTTGCAGTTGCTTTTTAAGATGTTTTTAAAGTTGTTTTTTTTAAAGATGTTTTTAAGAAGTTTTGTTTTAATATGTTTTAAAGTCTTTTTTAAAAGAAGTTTGAAAGTGCTTTCAGTGTTTTTGTTTGCCACCCTGGGCTCCTTCTGGTAGGAAGCGTGGGATATAAATTTAATAAATAAATAAATCAACAATACAAAAATGTGCATGTTTTCATTTATTTATAAGATTTCTTACGCATCCTTTACCATACCAGGGTTACTTACAGACCAGACCCTTTCCTTGGTTGCTCGCGGTTTGCTTGGTCAGATATGTTCCTGCACATTTTGACTTGTAAAAGGAATTTTGGACTACAGCCTCTAAACTACACAATATAATTTGTTGGGGAATAAGATTCTCTTTATTTTATGAGCTTTTAAATAGAGCTTTTTGTGTACTATTGAATTCCAGTCCAAAGTAGCAACCCTCCCTCAAACGAGCACATGTAAATATAAAGACGCTCAGATACACTTTGCCACCTTTTTTGATGTCCTTGTGTTAGGAAATGCCATTGCTTCACAGAGGAAGACAAGCTATACTCAGGACATCCTGAGGCAAAGGCAGTGTGAGCTAAGGCACCATCCTACTTTGACTGAGCCTAAAAGCCACTTCTTTATTTGCCTTCCACTTGTCTTCCCTGCTCTCTCCCTCTCTTATACATTTGACTAAAGTTTCTGTTTCTACTTATTCTGTGAAACTGATCCTTGTCTTTTTGAAAGTTGTAGAGATTTTGATTTCTCGTTAGGGACACCAAGGGGTTCCATGTGCTACTTATTGCCTCCTCTGGGGTGAGCAATTACTCCCACATGAGCAGATCACAAAGGCAACGACTGTGCAATATGGTGGACAGCAACGGTTCAAGCCTGCATCAAAATACATCTAGCATAAGGCCATCAGAGGCTACTATGATGGCTATGTTATACCTCCATGGTCAAAGGCAATGCGCCTCTGAATACCAGTCACTGGGAGTCACAAATGGGGAAAGTGCTGTTGCACTCAGGTCCTGCTGCCAGAGATCATCAACTGGCACACAGGGAAGGGTCAAGTCTATATCTCCAGTATTCCATGATTGATTGATTGATTGATTTTTATTTACGGTCATAGACCAAACTGTGTATTCCATGGAGAATCATGTCACATTATGTGATGATTCTTACATTCGCTACATTTTAACAACAATATGTTGCAAATGCTTTGGGCAATGGTGTTATCCGCCACCACGAGAAATCTAACTGGGTTGGATACAGGCTAAATTAGTTGAATTTATTTCCCTTTGAAAAATCAATGGGACTTATGTTACGGATAATAATCCACTGATTTCAATGGAACCTAAGTTCAATAAATTTAGCCTGGATCTAACCCTGTTTGTTTATATGTTGTATTTATATTTATGATCTCCCCACAAAAGTGGTGTACAGTGCAAAAGAAACTGTCATAATAAATTAAAACAACAGTAAATTATATTAAAAAATCAGTCAAAAGTATGGTCAATTATATTTGTAAATCATGGGGACAACAGAAACCTCTATAAGAGTCTACAGTACTAGGTGTGTTAATCAGAAAGAAATAATAAAACTGAGACAGAACAGAACAGAACTCACATGTCCTCAACTGTGATATCTTTCAGGATCTGACAGTAGTCCACATTCCACACAGCCTGGTCATCCCAAACTTTTGATGCCAGTAGAATTGCACCCAGCACAATTCGCTTCCAGTTTGCTGGACATATATCTATCTCTGCGTAAGTTAAAAGTCTTTCAAGATATACCTAAAAAGAGACATCATTCATTCATCATTCATATAGCATGTCATCCATGTACATGACAATCTATAAAGAACAGGTTTGACAGGTCCTCAGCCCAAGCAATTTACAATCTAAAAAGGGAAGCAACAGAGGGAACGTGCATACGGGATGGGGGAGAACGGAGGTATGGGTAGCCAGGGAGGTACATTATACTTCAATTACACATATTTTGGCTTAATGACAATGGGGATCAGAGGGGCTTCCCCAAAAAGGGGAGTTTTGAAGAAGGGCATAAGGGAAATGTAAACACATTATGATAACAGCTCATTGTATTTATCTAGCTGTATAGAAATAAAGATTTTTTTGGGGGGGGGAATAGAGAAAGCAGTGTTTGATTGACCTTGCTTGATTTAGTACAAAAGGAAGCACTTCTTCACACAGCACATAGCCAAACTATGGAACTGAATCCCACAGGAGGTAGTAATGGCCACCTTGGATAGTTTTAAAAGAGGATTAGACAAAATAATGGAGGATAAGGCTATCAATGGTTACTAGCCATGATGGCAATGCTCTCCCTCCATAGTTGGAGGCAGTATGCTTCTGAATACCAGTTGCTGGAAACAGCAGACGGGGAAGTGCTCTTGCACTCAGGTCCTGCTTGCAGGCATTTGGTTGGCCACTGTGAGAACAGCTGCTGGGCTAGATGGACCACTGGCCTGTAGAATCTTATGTTCTTATGGTTGACATATGATTCTGCCCACTGGCATCCCTTTCCAACAAATGTGTTTGCTCAATCCACCGTCTCCATACTGTGTTGATATTTGCAATCACCAAATGATGAGAATCAAGAATCACTAAATTCTGAGAAGGGATTCAGTAATCTAGGGGTAGCCAACATAGTGCCCTCCAGATGTTGTTGGACTCCAACTCCCACCAGCCACACCCAGCATTGTCAATAGCTAGGAATGATGGGAGCTGCAGTCCAACAACATTTAGAGGGCATGAGGTTGGCTACCCCTGCAGTAATCAGTGGCCTCTGCTTATCATTGGATAAAACACAGATTGAAAGCTCGTCAAACTTCTAGCCTCCCTGTTGCCAACACAGACAGGTTTGGGGACAGATGGACAGACAGGGCTCTTTTGAGCCTTCTGCCAATCCAAATGTGTGCATGGATGGATTATACCAAAGGTGTGGAACCTCCAGCCTGCTAGGTTGTTTCAGCCAAGAAACGTCCACCTGCCCTACGCCTGACATCATATACAATGACACATGAGGGACAGATAAAGGTAGGGCTTGGATGAAAGAAGCTTTGCAGGCACCACCAATCAGCTGATTAGCAATGACTACAAAGCCCCTTGCACAGTGCTTCCCAGGTGCCTGAGAATCAGCTGACTGTCAGCTGCTCAGAAGCACTGCACAAGGCACTTTGCAAGCCCTGTGCTTGGTGCTTGGGAAGCACAAAGCTTGCACAGTCTCTTCAAAGGAGGTTACTCTAATCGATGATCAGCTGATCGGCAATTACAGCAAACTCCTTTGAACTTTGATAGATGGTGGTCACCTGACATCATTATGATGTCAGGTGATTGCCAGGTTGGGGGGGTTCTGCCCACCTGTCAAAGCTGGCCCATGTGGGTTGGGAGAGATAAGGATCTGGCCCAACAGTCAAATCCAGTTCCCCACCCCAGGATTATACTCTAGAGATTCATAATCAGATATTAATTTTTATTGGAGTTTCTCCCCTCCCACAAGCTGCACATATAAAATAATACTAGCTATGGTACCCAGAAGCACAATCCAATGAAATTAATTGCCTCCATTCTCCTTGCGATTATTTGCTCCATGTGGCCTAACACATCAGATTGCTGGTATTCTGTCAACAGCACCTTATTGCCAGTTAATTGCTCCGTAAGGATTGTCATCCAAACTAAGGTTCACCCCAGCACTCTGGAAGAGAGGTGAACCCAGAGGGAACACATGATCCCACTGCCTACTTGCAATTGAAACTGTGATTAATACAGTCATCAGTGTTATATATCTGCATTGCTCTCAATGATTGGCAACCATTGAGTGCACTCAGTTCAAACATTACATCCAATAGCAGAGGAAGCAGTATTATTGGCTATTCTGGTACAACATGAGTAATTACAGGGGCCCTTGCAATATGCATCACCTTCCACTTTAGAAGTGTGTGTGTTGTTATTTATTTACATACCCACTTCACACCCATCGCTATGACATCTAACAGTAACTGCCTCTTGGGCACAGTTGCTGGGATGCCAGGTAATGGCTCTTTCCATTAATTTTTTTAAAAATAGCCTACATTATTTATATATTTCACTGTTAACGCTTAAGAGGTTTTTAGGAACAGAGCTTCTGCTCCAGGCAATTAATAGTCCATGTCTCCAGGAAGTGGTTTCTATAGGGCTACGTGGCCTGAATCCTTTAAATTCAAATTAACACCACTCTTACCATACAATCTGTGTGTCATCAAACCGCACTCATGAGCGACTGTGCTGCATGTCCAAGAAAAGAGCCCAAGGAACCTGCACTCCATGCTTCATTCCCAAATGTATATAAATGAGGCAACATGTGACGCCTCTTGCGAGCTTCCCATAGGCATGTGGTTGGCCACTGTGAGAACAGGATGCTGGCCTAGATGGGTCTAATCCAGCAAGGCTCTTCTTATATACTTAAGGTAGGCAGCAGCAGTGCGAAGCCACTTCTATGTTTCTTCCGGGGTTGCCTTTCCGCATACTCTAAGCTCAACATTGCATGTGGGTGAACAGAATACATGGGTGTTCCCACCCACGTTTATTACTGCTCATAGCCCATTGGCACTGAAACAGATGATAAGGAAAGATACCATGTTTTACAGTTTGAAAGAGCGATCCTACGCATGTGCACTCAAAAGCAAGGCCCACTTGCTTCAAAATCTCAAGTCTTCCTCCAGCCTAGGCAAGTTCAAAAGTGAAACAACAAACAGCAAAAAGCCCTAGCTATTTATGACAGATTTTTAGAAAATCAGTCAGCAATTTAAAAAATAAAATTCAATTAATGTTCATTAAGATTTTTAAAATGTGTAGGATTGTAATGTAATTGCCTGCCTCTCCAATTTTAATTTCATCACCTACGGGAACACAGAATCTCTTGGCAGCTTTGGAAGCTGTAAGAAAATTACATAGCTTGTGTTTAATTCATGACTTGCTTTTTCTTGTAGAGTTAAAACAGGCTTTAATTGAAAGAACTTAATTAAAGACATTGAGGCAATTTCCTCCCTCTCCCTGTCTTTCCCTGCTGGAAACCTGTCTTTCCAATGGAAAAGATGAACCCACCTAGCACTGTGGCTACAGCAAACCCTGCTGAAATAGACCACAGTCCTCCTGTACACCATCTTGAGCTCCCTGGAGGAAGGGTGGAGTAAAACTGTGATTACATTTTTAATAATTAAAATATGCTGTCATGTGATTCTAGCTGCAGGGCAAATCTAGAGATTCCTCCTCAGATGAAACATCTGAGGAAAGCCAAAAGTGTTTTAGCGTGATTAGTGAAAAGTCTTAGGATGGGTTTGCGGAACCCTCCTGACTGAATGCCACTATGGAAATTTGCAGCTATGGATTCAAGTCAACTTTTGGTCCATTGTAGAAAGAACAAGAGCAAGCAAGAAAGCTCTCTCACACTTAGAAATGCATGTGCAAATGGTATGCACACAGGTATGTGTAAGAGAGCAAATGTCTACAGCAACTTCAACTAGATTGCTAGGGTCTAGTTCCCCAGGGATATTTGCAAGCTGGTTGACAAGTCTCTGAGCCAGAGCCCTGGGTCCAGCTGCAGGATGCTGGGGAAGACTGCTTGAAGACACCTACAGATGGATGGTCCAGATTGCTTATTGTCTCAAAATAATGCTCGGGGGAGGTGGGGGTTCATGCTCGCTAACACAGAATAGTCATTAGTTCTTCAACCCAAAATTTATTGGCCTGGCATCACCCACAGTGGATGATTTTACAAGGCTCCTTGTGACAGGACAGAACTTTTGAAAGGGTTTGGAAATAGATTTGATGTGGTTTTGAATCCTGTAAGGAAAGGGCTAGTAAATGGGGAGCTTCTCTTTCCATTCCTGGCAGGCTCTGCCACAGAAGGGGATCCGCCCAGATGTTTCCTAATTTCATGGCAAGGAACACAACCTCTTGTACACAGCCTGAAGGGCATGCTTTCTGTGCTTCTGATGTTCCCTGCCCCCAGCCTTTCACCTCTCTACTTTTGCAACCCTGTTGTTCTTTACCAGTCATACCTCTCACCTTTTTGTGCAACTGAGGCACACCTGGGTTTAAAGAAATGGCCTGCTGCCATCACATCTTATTTGACCAATTAGATCTTAAAAAAAAATGAAGGTATATTGTAAAGGGGGCGGTTTTTTGGGTTGTGGATATGTTTGCCCTGTATCCTCACAACAACACTGTGAGGTAGGTTAGGCTGAGAGAGTGTGACTGCATCTGCCTCACCCAGCAAGCTTCAAAGATGAGAATGGATCTGAATCCAGGTGTGATGACCCTGAGGTAAAACTCTCCTTCCTCAGTAGATGAGCCCAGGAATTCACAGTGGCAGGGGGAATTGCCTCAGAAGTACCTTATCTGATGGAAATACTTTTGTAAGAAGAGCCACGGAGCCAAGGATCCTCTGGCCTGAGGATACCATGTTGCCCTCCTCTGACTTGAAGAACTAAGCCCCTTGCAACTGGAGTCTCCCCCTCTCTATTAGCATAAGCTCTGCTGAAGAAGCTAGGACCCTTTTAATTAAGAGACACTTCTTAGTGAAGGCGGAGCTAGTTAGCTACTGAGACAGAGCTACAGCTCCTATATAAGGCTCAGTCTAAGAGGAACTGCTGCTGAAGCAACATCTGAGTCCTGCCCTCATAGTCAGCCTGAGCCCTGCCTGGAGCTGTTCAGGGTACCGCTGACTCAGCTGAGTTCAGTGCTTGCATTGTAACATCAGGTCTCCCAGGGTGCAATTCTCTTTCTATTTATACCACACTGGAATATATGGGAAATGGGAAGCTAGGAGAAAGGTGAGGTTATAATAATCCAAGGCGGTTTTGATGACGGAAGAAGGAGCCCAAAAAAGGGAAGTGATGATTAAAGGGTAGCAAAAGTGAGACAACTTCATGGGTCTTGCACTGCCTCAGAAATACATTTGAGGTACCTATGCTACTGAAAGGAACTGAAACTTAATTAACACACCTGACATTAAATAAGAGAGCCACAGTGGCTCTCTCACTGTGATAACAGTAGCCCTCCATAGTGACAGAGAAGGGGCTTTGCACACAGAAGATCTGGTTTCAAGAATTATGATGGGCTCAACCAAAGACTCTGCATCTATAAAATGGATATAACAAAAATCTGTCTTGCAGAGCTTTTTTTGACAGTAAAAAAAACTCCCGGTGCCTACTCCTAGGGAAGCTCGGTGGATGGCAACAAGGGAAAGGTCCTTCTCAGTGGTGGCCCCCAAATTATGGAATGATCTGCCTGACGAGGCGTGCCTGGCACCAACCCTGTTATCTTTTCAGTGCCAGGTTAAAATTCCCAGGCATTTTAACTGCATTTGAATAATGTGTGTTTTTAATCTGCTTATCTGTTTTTATGGGTTTTAATGGTTTAAATTTGTACTTGTTTTTAATGTTTTTAATTGTTGTAAACCGCCCAGAGAGCTTCAGCTATAGGGTGGTATATAAATGCAGTCAATCAATCAATCAATCAATCAATCAAGATACAAATGTACTAAAGCTCTTTACTCACAGAGGCTGCAGTGCAACATCCAGTTAAAATGTCCTTTAAGTCACAATGCTCATTAATATATCTGGGATGTAAGGAATCAGTCCTGTTTGAATTCAAATGACAGTCCTTCGAAACATAGGTACTAACTGCATCATCCTGCTCCTGTGAACAAATGCAGCTTTTGCCAGGTTTCTCTGTCATCATATCTAGCAAGGTATGGACTTTCCCACAATAAAAAACATAATGGATAACCATATTTCAAAGCACACAATAGAGAATCTTAAACAAATCCAGTATAGACGGGTAGGAAGCAATTGCACATATACAGGGGAACCTCTTTTTTAACAAAAGCCTCATGCAAAAGAGATGACCGTTAAAGAGCTATGAAGGTCTGCACAATAACTCCCATCTTACTTTTCTAACCATAAGAACACAAGAAGAGACCTCCTGGAGCAGGCCAATGGCCCATCTAGTCCAACTCACAGTGGCCAACCAGATGCCTATGGGAAGTTCGTAAGCAGGCCCTGAGTGCAAAAGCACTCTCCTCTCCTGCGGTTTCCAGCAATTGGTATTCAGAAACATACTGCCTCTGACCAGGGAGGCAGAGCATAACCACTGTGGCTAGTAGCCACTGGTAGCTTTATCCTCCATGCATTTGTCTAATCCTCTTATAAAGGAGAATTTATAAAGGATGTTGGTGACCATAACTAACTCCATAGTTTAGCTATGCAATGTGTACAGAAATGCTTTCTTTGTCTGTTCTGATTCTTCCAACACTCAGCTTCATTGAACAGTCCTGAGTTCTACTATTATGAGTGAGCAGGGGAAGCTTCTCTCTGTCCACCTTCTCCACGCCATACATAATCTTATATGCCTCTATCGTGTCCTCTCTTACTCATTGCAACCTTTCCTCGTAGGGGAATTGCTCCAGCCCCTTGATCATTTCGGTTGCCTCTTTCTGAAGCTTTTCTAGCTCTATAATATCCTGTTTGATCTTTAATAAAGCCTTTTTTTTAGGTGGGTGTCCTTCACCCTCAGCTATTGAAGTTGTTTACTAGTCTGGCATGCACCAGCAAGATGCATACACTGAATTTATTTTATTTTTTAAAAAACGTCCCTTTACATCAGCCACAAACATGTGCCAGTCACTCACGCAGCCCTTTGTGCATCCATCAACTCTTATTAATGCCCCTGTCAGTTACTGACAGTTGTCCAAGATTGTTTGCTTGAAGCTACAATGATTTACAATCAGCTGCACAAATATGGAAAAGTTCCAGTGTCTAACATCCATAGGATGCCTGCACGATTACAGCCCACCTGTGTGTTATATTAATCAATCAGCAGAGCCGTCTGTAACAGAATCCGTTTACACAGCCAAGATGTAATCTAGGCTAGGCTCACTTTAAATAGATTTCCTTACTGTATATAACAATGGTTACAATCCCCCCCCCCAAAAAAACCCCAACCAATCATCTGCACATTTCTATGGGCACTGCTGCACAGGACACTCAGTCTCTTTTCAAGGAGATCATTCTATTTAATTACTGAAAATCTAAGCAGGACAGAGGAAGAGAGAGAAAATCTGTGTTGTGTTATTTTTTAAAAAACATTTAACATCAGCAAAGAGCCCTGGAAACTCACTGAAAAGTGCCAACATTATTCTATATGTGTTTTTGTTGTTTTATTATGGATTCTTATCGTATGTATTTTGTATTTTTGCTGTACACCGCCCAGAGAGCTATGCTAGTGGGGCGGTATAAAAATATAACAAATATATAAATAAACATTCTTAGGGCTCTGATCTATTTTTCTTTGTTCATGTTGTTATATTTTTATCCAAGCAGCCTAGGGTTGCATAACTAGCTCCCCTCCATTTTATCCTTACAACAATCCTGTGAGGTAGGTTAGGTTTAGAATGTGTGACCGGCCTAAGGTCACCCAGTGAACTTCACGGATGAGATTGGATTTTCATCCCTTACGTAGCCACAGCCTCTGTGGTTGCTCCTACACCCCTCCAGGTAACATCTATATTTTCCAGCCACATTATTAGAGCAGACGTCATTGCTATATACAGTATACCATGTTGATTACACTCACACTTCCATCAGGCAGGCATCAGCACCATGACATGTAATTGTACAATACACCCTAAGCATGTGCTAGGAGGTTTAGGCATTACCTGGTGGAGGAGAAAAAGGGAGCAACCACAAAAAAGGGAGCCACACAACAGATCTAGGAAAAGTGTAAATGAGGCTTTACGTATCAGTTTTCAGGCCCCAACCAACCAGGTGCCAGGGATTTGTCTAGCTCTTGGCAAGATCCACCATGCTCAAATACATACTGAATCAATTATAGTTCACATTGTTTTGATTTCTGGGTGACATATCCTGATTTGCCCTATTTAGAGCCGTGTTGGAGAAGCACCATGCCTAAGGCATTGCTGCCACAGGAAGTCACCACATAAGCACTCGTTAGTAGTCCTTAAACTGCACATGGTGTCCTCATGTGCACATCACGTACCTTTGCATACATCACCTGTGGCAGAAAACCTAGATTACAATGATATACACAAGCTTAGATTTCCCACCCACATGCACACCACCGGTTCCCTAGTTTTATCCGTCCCTTTATTCTAGGTCAGCTTTTCCTTTGGATTCCCACATGCTGTTGGACTACAACTCCCTTCTGCCCCAGCATGCATGGCTAATGGTCAGGAATGATGGGAACTGTAGTCCAGCAACATCTGGGGAGCCAAACATTGAGAAATGCTGTTCTAGGTAAACCTCTCCCTTGGGGGCCGAACCTAGAAGAGTTTTCTGGAACACAGGAAACTGTCTTTTACCAAAGTAAAACATGGGTCCATCTAGCCCAGTATTTACACTGTCTGAAGGTAGTTCTCTAGGGTTTCAGACAGAGGGCATTCCCAGCCCTACCTGAAGTTTCCAGGGATTGAACCTGGGACCTCCAGCACTCAAAGCAGATGCTCAGCCTACAGCATGGCCTGACGCATCGCATACTCACCAGAGTGACAATGGCACATTCGGCAGTCAGTTGAGCAGCGCTGAACAAAGTCCGCACGAAGCGGTAAATCTGCTTCTGCTCTGGGTCGTGTTTGTCATAATCTGGCGGCACTTCGGATTTCTGTGGGAACAACAGTGTTAAAAAGGTGAGCAAACTACCATTCATGGGTGTGGGGGGAAAGAGTTAATAGAGGTGGTACGATCCACTTCAGGAAGAATGAAAAAAAATATGAGGTAGATGAGCTTTACCGAAAGGGGGTGGAGGTTTTCATCAAAAATATCGAGGAGCATCCTTCCATCTGTGTCCCTGGAAACAGAAAGAAAAGAAGGACAACTAACTTGTTACACCATAGAGGGCGATGAAGGTGAAAATGGAAAAATACATTTATGACAAAATGAAAGACCTCTTCATACTTTGGCAGGTCTGGTAGGAATTGTTTACCAGTGGCTTATTCCCACGTTGCTCCAGCAGTGTATATTAAAAAGAGCCACATTGTCATGGACAGTTTCCTCTCATGTAAATATTACCCAGCCAAGAGGGACATTTGCATGGGAAAAGAGCACTTTAGTGGCCCTGCCAAGTGGCTGCTTCATATACACGTCACTGGAGTGGTGTGGAAGGATGTCACTGGAAAATGGCACACAGGATGGCAATGTAAGCACAAATCGCTCCCAAGTCAATTACAAAACTATTTTGGCTTTGGAGAACTATTGCAGACAGACAAAGGCTTATTCACAGATTACAGTCAGTCAGTCAATCAAAAAGTGTGGTAAGCACAAGCCACTACAAAACAGAACATGAAATAAATGAGGGAAAACCCTTTTGACCCCAGCAAATAAAAAACAGACACAATTTATAATTTAACACGGAATTAAGTGCCAATCTATCCATAGTAGGTTGCTGATAATACACAATGATTTCCATTGAGTGGATTCAAGCCAAGTCTGCAAAAGAACATAACTTTTTTTCCTTTGCCAGCCGTGGTTTGAATTCAAGCAGGTCTGCAAAGGAAGAACCAGGAATGTACTTAGAGACTGTGCTTCCAAATCATTACTTTGAAGTTGAGTCACCTGATGTCACCAAGATTTCCCTGTCAAAGTGGCCTGTGGGGGATGGAGGAGCTCAGGATCCCACCCACCGGCTGGACCCTGATATGCACCTCTGCATGTAAATTGCATTCACTCTCAGGCAAAAAAACCCCTTGTGGTTTAAGAATATACCTATAGCCAACAGATATTTCTATCAAGCTTTAAAAAGCAGGGAAATTGGGCAGCTATAGTGAATGCACCAGGGGAGCAGGAGACCTGACCTCCTCTCTGATATTGTACTGCCCCACAAATTCGTAAAAATGCAAACACAATTTGGGTTGGTTTTTCACAGTCCAATCCACTTCCTGCATAGTTTGGAAGGATTGGGCAACATGTGCCTCTCAGCATATGATGAGTGCTGGCAACACTTGCCATCTCCACAGATGGAGAATTACATTTTCGTATGTTTGTTGGTGTTCTTCTTCCTTAGCTTCTTTTCTGTGTTACTACTGTTTCTACAGAGAATCTAACCTAGAAAATTATATTTCACTCATTATTCATAGTAGAAATCTGTCAAATTTATTTTTATTAATTTCAAAGCCTTTTTCTTGGTCAATGTTATAAGATGGTGAAGACAGCCTTTTGTGTTTCAAACTGGAGGTTATGTTCTATTTCTATTTTGAGTGCATTCACAGTTGAATCTGAAGCTGCAGTTTGATGTAAAATCAGACTAATTACAATATGTTGCTACTTAAAGCAATGAATCTAGCTGTTGGAAAAAATAAAGTTGGCCTGCCCAAGATGCATGTTTTCAGCCTGCTATGCTTAAACTACTCCACTTAAGGAAAGGTGGGCATGGTCAATTAAAAACATAGAGCACACCTAGAACTTTGCTAGAATATATTTCACCTCCCACTGTTTTATCTTGCGCAAACTGAGATGCTCCTCCTGTCCATTGGAAACTATTCTGCAGAATAGTCAGTGCCATTATTCCACCATTGTTTTTGGAGGTTTTTTTAGTGTTGCAAAGTGTTCTGTACTTCACATATTCACAGAAACAGAAGCAAAAGAAAATGATTTACTACAAGAAACTTTACTAAAATTGCAAAGTAAATAAAGCATATTTAAAGTGACTACCTGAACTATATCAACTGTCTTAATATTGTTGCTTCCTCCCTGCTAAAACAAGTTCAGCACAGCACATGTCTCATTTCTGTTATTTGGGCTTTATTTATTTATTTTATTTAAAGTATTTCTATCCCGCCCTTCTACCCTATAATAGGGCACTCAAGATGATTGCAAGTGTTGCCACCACTCACCATACGTTCAAAGGCACGTTACCAAATTCTTCCAAGCTACACAGGGAGTTGATTGGACTGTGAAAGACCAACCCAAATTGTTTGCATTTTGACAAATTTGTAGGGCAGTACAATATCTCAGAAAGGAGGTCAAGAGGTATGAAATGGGATCCTGTGCAAGTTTGCTGAGAATGGATTATCATTTGCATACCTACTGAGTTTACTCCCCTGCAATCATGCTTAGGATAGGTGAATCTGACCACCGGGGAATGGGGAGGGGAGAAGGAGGAAGGGCAGAAGTAGGGGAGGAAGGACAGAGGAGAAGAGGGGGACGGGAGCAGGCCCAGCCTCCAAGAGGTCTTCTGTATCTTTAAAAGTTGTGCAGGGGGAAGGGAGAATTCTACCTTGTGGTTTTTCTCATTACAGTGTTGCAAGAATACCTGTACTTGGCTGACTTTCTCTTCTCCTAAAGATACAGGATCAGTTTCAGGCCAAGAACCTGGCAACCCTATCACACGGCTACTGCATTCACTTGGGGCAATATCAACTCAGAGCAATATCACAAACACTACAGCAAACCTTTCCCAACCTGGTGCCTTGCAGAAGTTGTGGGATTCCAACTCCCATCAGCTTCAGCCAGCATAGCCAAGGGTCCAGGCTAATGGAAGCTGGAGTCCAACAATACCTGGAAGGCATCAAGTTGGGGAAGGAACTACAAATGTTACAGAAACAGTGCTTATAATTTTAGTTGTGGAAGCACAAATTTAAATGTTTTTATTGTTAACAGAGGGCCATTGTTTACCATTTTTGGACAATAAAAAAACCTACCTCAAACTGTTTAGTTATATAATGTGAGCTCAAGATAAAAAATGATGCTTTTTGTTTTAATATGAAACTTCACACAATGCATAATAAATGTATAGAATTCATTGCCATTAGATGTGGGGATGGCCAATAGCTTAGATGGAGATAAACAAGGAATCAGACACATTTGTGCCTAGAAACAGCTGCTAATCATTATGGTCAATGGCTATATACTATTTCCAGGATCAGAAGCAGTTTGCTATGGAATACCAGTGGCTATGGAAAAATAGGAGAGGGCTACTGTTTTCATATCCTGTTTGAGGGCTTCCCCTAGGCATTTAGCTGGCTATGCTGCAAAAGAGGATGATGGACTAGTTGGGGCCTTTGCTCTGATTCTGCTCAGAGTAAAGAACAATATCTCCAAGATACAGCAGAGGGCGCATGCAGAACATGCTGTGTACTACTGATGATTTTAGAAGATTTCCACAGCAATTGCTACTTGACAAATTTACTGGGTGGGATGTAAAACAAAAAACAAACAAGCAGCACAAGAACATAGGAAACTTCCCTGCACTGAGTTAAACTCAGTGGTCCACCTTGCTCAGCACCATTTACACTGACTGGCAGCGGCTCTCCAAAGGTTTCAGACACGGAGTCACTCCCAGTCCTACCTGGAGATGCCAGGGATGGAACCTGGGACCTTCTACATGCAAGGCAGATGCTCTACCACAGAGCTATTGCACTTCCCCACCAGCAGCTCTCATCTACCCCCAAGCTCATGTCCAGCTCCTCTCCAGAGTTCTGAAAACTAATTTTAGAAACATCTAGGTTTGTGATAATCAGGCTTAGAATAGGAAGTCATATGTAACACCATGCCAGAGTAAATGGGGAAAAGGAAATTAGAGAGGGGTCTGGACTGACACAGGGAGCATAATCGCACAGCCTGACTCTTATCCACCACCTAGTTAAGGGCCAGCTAATACTATGTCTGCAAAAGCACTGTTGTTATGTGCCTTCAAGTTGATTATGACTTATGGCGACCCTATGAATCAGTGACCTCCAAGAGCATTTGTTATAAACCACCCTGTTCAGATCTTGTAAGTTTAGGTCTGTGGCTTCCTTTATGGAATCAATCTATCTATTGTCTTTTCTAGTGAATCATGCCTTCTCATGATGTGTCCAAAGTATGATAACTTTAGTTTCATCATTTTAGCTTCTAATGATAGTTCTAGTTTAATTTATTCTAACACCCAATTATTTGTCTTATTCGCGCTCCATGGTATCTGCAAAGCTCTCCTCCAACACCACATTTCAAATGAGTTGATTATTCTCTTATCTGCTTTTTTCACTGTCCAACTTTCACACCCATGCATAGAGATCAGGAATACCATGGTCTGAATGATCCTGACTTTAGTGTTCAGTGATATATCTTTGCATTTGAGGACCTTTTCTAGTTCCCTCACAGCTGCCCTCCCCGGTTCTAGCCTTCTTCTAATTTCTTGACTATTGTCTCCAGTTTGGTTAATGACTATGCCGAGGTATTGATAATCCTTGACAAGTTCAACGTCCTCATTGTCAACTTTAAAGTTACATAAATCTTCTGTTGTCATTACTTTAGTCTTCTTGACGTTCAGCTGTAGACCTGCTTTTGTGCTTTCTTTTTTAACTTTTTAAAACTTTCATCAGCATTCGTTGCAAATCATTACTGGTTTCTGATAATAGTATGGTATCGTTTGCATATCTTAAATTATTGCTATTTCTCCCTCCAATTTTCACACCTCCTTCATCTTGGTCCAGTCCTGCTTTCCGTATGATATCTTCTGCATATAGATTAAACAAATAGCGTGATAAAATGCACCCCTGTGTATCAGTGATACATCCTTTGGGAAGCAATCATTTTCTCCATATTCTGTCCTTACAGTAGCCTCTTGTCCAGAGTATAGGTTGCGCATCAGGACAATCAGATGCGGTGGAACCCCCATTTCTTTTAAAGCATTCCATAGTTTTTCATGATCTACACAATCAAAGGCTTTGCTGTAATCTATAAAGCACAGGGTGATTTTCTTCTGAAATCCCTTGGTCTGATCCATTATGTATGTTTGCGATATGATCTCTGGTACCTCTTCCCTTTCTAAATCCAGCTCGGACATCTGGCATTTCTCACTCCATATATGGTAAGAGCCTTTGTTGTAGAATCTTGAGCATTATTACTTTACTTGCATGGAATGTTAAGGCAATAGTTTGATAATTACTACATTCCCTGGAATCCCCTTTCTTTGGAATTGGGATATATATTGAATGCTTCCAGTCTGTGGGCCATTGTTTAGTTTTCCATATTTGTTGACAAAAAAATTTCTTAGTGCTGAAGCACTAGGAAACTTAAAAGGAATGTTTGGAAGTCTTCCAGCTTCTAAGAGATGGGATTTAATGGCTTTATTATCCCACTCCTTCAGGGCTGCTAGGATGTTATATTAAACATGGCTATTTGGGGCTTAGTCCTACTTATATTGATGGCCTCCTACTTCTGAGTATTTATTATTGGGCTACATCTGTGTATGTTGAGGATCTTGCACCTTATTCTTCCGCCCGACACCTGCTCTGCATTTCTGCTCTCTGTCCTCAAAACTTGCCAAAAGCCAGACTAAATTCTAAGGAAACTTAAAAGCTGCAATCAGAATTATGTAACCTCAGCAGACCATGCATATTTGATGAAAGAAAGGTGAGATATAAGTGTATTAACCAGATGAAAATAAAATAAAATAAATGGTTGAGATTCAATTTGAAAATGTTCATTGATGACATTTTCATACCAGCCCTGACTAATATCAGGGCAATCCTGGGCATCTCCAAGTAGTGCTGGGAGAGACCCCTGTCTGAAACTCTAGAGAGGCACTGCCAGTCAGTACTGAGCCAGATGGACCAATGGTCTGAGTCAGTATAAGAAGTTTCCTATGATATGTACTGTTGGCCTCATTCATAAAGAAGCAACACCAGCACTTCAGAGGTAACATATGAAATGGCCCTAAATCTTCACCCAATTTTATTATTTGCAAACTATAGCTATACATTACTAAATAGAAAGGGAAGGAAACTAATTAATGGGTGGGGGATAATTGGGATTCCCAAAATAAACATACCTGTTTTTGATGTGGTAATATATTGCAAGAGCTACACTGTAAAAGAAAATATAGAGTTAATGCCTTAGGATACAATTGATGCCTTAGGATACAATTGATGCCTTAGGATACAATTGATGTGGTAATATATTGCAAGAGCTACACTGTAAAAGAAAATATAGAGTTAATGCCTTAGGATACAACTGAACATTTTCTACAACTTCACAGTATTAAGTTCTGCAAATATTTTCAACTTTCTCAGACGGCTCAGACAAACTGGACCATTTCTTACCAAGGGAGGAAATGGGGATCATTTAGCAAAGTGATGAATGTTAAGCTGTAGCACACAGAGCTGAATACCATCATCCACACTGTGCTAAATAAAATGCTTCTTCAGTTCTGCATGACAAGGGCAGCTGCTTGAGTTAGCAAAATGTCTTAGGTAGGCCTTGGAGCGTGGAGGGAGGCACAAAAGTGGAATGGGAAAGGGGAATGAAATGGGTCAATAGCAGATCACCTTGCATTAAGCTAACTGATCAAGGAATGTAAGAGGGAGAGGTGAGAGAAGAGCTATCGTCAGTTATGACAAAGCAACAAATTCTGAATGCAAGGCCTACAGTTTTGAAGCTGACAATACAGAAACTGGCAGGGATCCACAGTGGAGAGACTTACAGCGTGGCCAGATCCAATTGCAACACAAAGAACAACATTTTAGTAGAGACATTCTGAACTGAGTGAAGTAAAGAGAGGAAAAGAGAGACCAGCAACAGGGAGTATACTTGGCAAAAGTCTATTAGGCCACATCTGCAGCTCACATTTAAAGCAGTATTTTGCCACTTTTACAGTCATGGCTTCCCCCAAAGAATCCTGGGAACTGTGGTTTGTTAAGGGTGCTAAGATTCCTCTTCTCCTCACAGTGCAACAATTCCCAGAGTTCCCTGGGAAGAAGGACTGATTGCTAAACCACTCTGGGAATTGTCACTCTCAGAAGGGAACAGGGGTCACCTAACAGCTCTCAGCACTCTAAAAACTACAGTTCCCAAAATGCAGATCCCATCTTCTCAGGAGGTCCATTCTGCACAACACAGGAAACGGACCTTTAATGGCACCTACCCTTTGGAATTCCCTCCCCTTAAGTATTAGACAGGCACCATCTCTGTTATCTTTTCAGCGCCTACTGAAGACCTTCCTCTTTCAATAAGACTGTTAAGTTGAGACCTTATCCCAGTCTGTGTCTGTGTTGGAATTGCTTTTTAATATGTTTTTAAACCTTCTTTTTTTAAAAAAATAAATGTTTTTAAAGCTTTCTTTAAAAAAATGTTTTTAAAGATGTTTGGTTGTAATATATTTTAAAGTCTGTTTTTATGATGTTTTGAAGTGTTTTTAGTGCTTTTGTTTGCCACCCTGGGCTCCTACTGAGAGGAAGGGCGGGATATAAATCAAATAATAAATAAATAAATAAATAAAAATCAAACAATAAATAAATAAAATAAATAAATAATTCTTTGGGGGAAGCTATAGCTGTTTAAAGTGGGACAATACTGCGGGACTTCCCGGAAGGATTGCTCCGCCTGTGGCTGCCTCTGAGATGAGCTCTGTCTCAGAGGAAGCTTTTTTCAGTTTAAAATCAGTCAAAAGGGAACTTTGACTGGTATAAATGTTCCCCCAGGCAAGGGTGAACCGAAGATTATCCACAGAAACTTCGTTAGGCTGTCGGTGGCTGGAATCGATCAGGAATTCCCTGGGAAAGGAAGGCATACCTAGCAGCCAAGGACGGAGTTAGGACTTCCAGCAAGCTGGGCTGAAAAAAGCGAGACGTTTTTTCTTTTAAACGATCCACAACAGGCGAGCTTGCTTCTGTCTAATCTTATCATTTGGCTTAAATTACTACAGTAAAAGAGATTTGTTTAAGAATCAGAAATCAAGATACCTGGGTGAGTTACACTTCTCTCTTTTATACAAGGAATTAAGGAGGAGGAAAGAAAATTTTAAAAGCTTATCTTATTTTTTATGGCAAAAAGCTGGCCTGAATTTGGAAACTATAAAGATTAAAACGGATGAGGGGCAACTTACCCGAAGAGAAAATCTGATCTAGATGATTATTTGATTGATATATGTCTGGGACTACTTTTTCTTGGACTACTTTCTTTAGACGAATCTGCTGTTTGTGTATGTTACTAATTGTTCGGCGTTGTGA
Source organism: Rhineura floridana (assembly GCF_030035675.1). Taxonomy (NCBI): domain Eukaryota; kingdom Metazoa; phylum Chordata; class Lepidosauria; order Squamata; family Rhineuridae; genus Rhineura; species Rhineura floridana. The sequence continues at coordinate 69,724,598 of NC_084489.1, read as the reverse complement.
ACCAAATTTGTTTTGCATTCTTGGACGTGCGGGAGATAAGAACTGTGCTGGCCAGATGATGTCAACAGGCCTGGAATATTAACCCCCTTATTGCTGGAAAAAGAAGCAAATTACTCTTTGCTTGGGAATTGTGGCTATATTGGAAATTTGAAGGGTTTTTTCTTCGGCTTTAAGAATGACAATCAAAGAAGTGGCAGAGACCCTGGATGTATCCCTGGAAGGGTTTTCCCCTCTGGATATGTTTCAGAAGATAATGGATGAGATTAAGATAATGAAACAAGAACTGGGACAGAGTAGACAAGAGATGGCAACTGAATTTGGTAAAGTGAAACAGGAGTTGAAAGAAATAAAGGATTATATGAGAAAAGGAGCAGATGGACAAGCAATAGAAGATAAAAAAGAAATTAAAGGGAAGGAGCAAATTCTGGAGATTGGATCAGATATATCAAATGTGGAATTGGAAAAAGATTTGGACTTTATGGCAAAAATTGAAGGGAGGATGCAAGTCCTGGAGATTGGAACAGATATATCAAGTGTGGAACTGGAAAAATATTTGGAGTTTGTGGATCCTGGAGATAAAGATTACTGTTTGGAATTCGGCGTTGTCCCTGGAGAAATTGATGAAGATATCAGAGATAAAGTTATCAATGCTTCGATGGAATTTCTGGACTGGAATGATTTGATGGAACTTGAAAAAGAGAAAATTTATAGAATTAATTCCAGATATGTGACAATGGAAAAACTCTCAAGAGATGTGCTAGTGCATTTCGTAAAAAAGAGGAACAGAGATATGACTTTACAACAATATTTCAGCAACACATTCAGAATTGACGGCAAGGAAATATTTCTGATGAAGGAAATTCCCATCAGACTCTTACTATATGACTATGACTATGACAGCAAGATTATTATGGGTGCAAGGATGGAAGTTGGAAGATGGAATTAACACTGATAATGGAAAAATGGCTATTGAAATTACTGGACCTAGCAGACTTGATGAGATGGATTAATTGACATGTTTATTTGGAGAAAAATTGATGGATATATTTCTCAAGGAGTGGAAACCTCTCTGACTTTTTGCGGAAAGAATAAAGTGATGTTAATGAGATTTGATGATTAATTAAGATAACTACTGGAGGAAAGTGATTTTGTAATATATTAAGAGACAGATTTGTTATATACCATAGACCTATATCTGATCTGCGACAAATCGGAAGTCAACATTTTATTTTATTGTTTAATCTGTTTCTTTTTTGTTTTGTTTTGTTTTGTGTTTGAAAATTTGAATAAAATTAATGGAAAAAAAGTGGGATAATACTGCTTTGAATGTATGGTGTGGATGTTGCTTCAATTTGGGGGAAAGACCTTTATTAATTAAATGCCCCATCTGCACTATACATTTAAAGCAGTATCATACCATTTTAAACATAGTTTCCCCTAAAGAATCCTGCTTAAAATGTATAGCACAGATGGGGCCAAATATGGAACAGAAATAGCAGGTCATCTAGATGAGGAACCAGTAAGATTTGATAGGAACACTGGCGTACTAAGAAAAGGAATACTAATATCTGGAAACAAACTATTGCTCTAACTGTACAGGAGATTAACAAAAACCTAAAAGGCAAACAGAAAAAGAAGAAGAGATTTTACAGTTTCTACTTGTTGACAACTTGTTTTCAACCATTTCACTGCTTGCTAGCCTTATTTGGACTTGCAAGTTCCCATCAGTGTGCCTTACATACATATTTATATAAATCATTAAAAAGAATCAATTTAGATTTTCCCCTCAGAAGGAGTTTTACAAGGAAACCTCTGTCTTTCTGATGCATCATAAGTTAACACAGACGGCATGTTCCAATTATACTATGATTTGCCTTTTATGGGATTTCAAAAACTTTTACGAGAAATTGGGGAGGGGAAAAAAGGATACAAGAGGATTATTTATGCCTCCTCTGAAAGTTGAAGAAATAAACTATTTTTATGCAGAAATATGGTAGCATTTGGATGCCATGTGAGTTGCAAGGCTCAACTTTTCAATATTTGAAAAGTACAGTGAATGCCAATGATATTTGGAGGCTCAAATATGTGATGTGCTGGCATCCCACATGTACATATTGAAAGTCTGAGCAGATGACTAAAAAGCTGACTGCAGCAGCAAAAGCAAAGGTTTCCTTTTGGATAAACATGTTTGAGTCTTCTGATGTCACAGTTCTTTCACTATAGGCGTGTTCACACATTAAATTCAACAAGTGTACAATCTGTGTGCACAATAGTTGAGCTATACAGTCATACAGTTATTCACAAAATCTGCCACTGTAATCCATAGTACTTTAGATTCCCATGCAAAAAGGCCAAGAGATCCAGCCATTTCATTAGGGCAGCTTTCTCCAATCCGGTGTCTTCTAGGCAGCTTTGGACTGCAACTCCCATCAGTACCAGCCAGCATGGCCAGTGGGCAAAGATGATGGGAAATGTAGTCCAAAACAACTGGAGAGCACCCACCACATTGGGGAAGGCTGTATTAGGTCTCCTCTCCTCTTTTGGAGTGCCTTTGTTATAGAAGCAATTATTCAAAAATAAGTAAAAACCAACATCATACCCACCATTTAATTGTATATTTGAGGTTGGGCTGACTGACTGTGCTGTCATCCAGGAAAATAGTGGAACAGGAACTGTATTTCCTTCTCAGTTGACCAGGAGGATGCTAGAAAGCAAACATACAAGAAGAACAGTGGTTGTCACGTAGTGCCAAAGGCATTCCTTAGACAACACAAAGTTGAGTAAACAGTTCCTCTCTGTCTCTTGCACGCACACACATAGGTGCATTCAAGTCAACAGGGGTCTGGGGGGGGAAATTACAGGTCGTTATCTCATGAATCAGACAGAAATGGCACTTTGCTAGTGGCTCAAATAGAAAAGCAAACAGGGACAATGCGTTTCAACTACATTTATTCTGAAAATGACAGAGATGGTGGATGCAACAATGTTTGCACAGGGTATAAATAGAAAGCACATGCCGCACTTTTATTTCATTTCAAAACAGCACAGATAAAGGCCTGAGGAAGTTAGTTAGCTAGTAAGTTAATGGCATTTATAAACTGCTTGACAATTTAAAAAATCTCTAAGTGGTGTGTCTATCTGTCTATCTGGAGATGCTGGAGATTGAAGCCAGGATCTTTTGCATGCAAAGCAGATGCTCTACTGCTGAGCTCAACCCTTCCGTGATCAGCTTCAGACAAAACTATACTCTATCCACCTTTCTCCATCAGACAAAGAAAGGAGGATTTGATCCCACCAAAGTGATCATCTTTACCGCATCTTCAGAAGCATACAAAAACACATATTTTGTAGCAGACACATTTAAACAATTAAACAATTTTGTGGTTTGGTTTTCTTTGGCCATCCAACTTCACCAAAAGTGGATGGAGGCCTATGCCCAACGTACACAGCTAAGGACTGATGCTATAATTCTCAAGCTCATCTATTCCAAGAGTAGTAGGTAGACTATGAGGATGTCATCAGCCCTCTATTCTCACTAATCCCACCACCACCAAAAATAATAATAAAAAAATGGCTATGAGAAGCAAAGGGTGTGCTCCTGCTGCTGCTGCTATTTCATCATCATCTATATTCCAGGACCAACAATGCCTCAGGCAATGTGCAGAACAGGATAAAGGAAGAGCAAATTAATAGTAAGAATTTACCTACTCCAATCCACCCAGAGGCAGCATTATTCATACCCAAATGTCCACTGGATGCTGCAACCAATAAATGGGGAAGTGGGGAACCAGGCCTACCTGCGGAGGTATATATGCCTGCTGGGACTGACGTTACTTGCAGCCTAAAACCTTTGGAGGGCACCAGGTTGGCAAAGGCTCTGTGCTAAGCAATCATAGCATGGTGTGAAAATATTGTAAAAATATCTATTATCTGGAGCTAAAGAAGGAAATGACTCAGGTGCTGTACAACTTCTGTCCCACCATCTGTTACTTTACATATGTAAGCTTTTGAACACAGTTTAGAGCAAATGTATCCACTCTTGGGAGAAGAAAAAAATAGAGGAAGCTGGCAAACAGCTGAATTCACATCTTAACGAAATCTTTAAGTAATAAGACTTTCTTCTTCTACCAGGCATTTTATCATGTGTTTTTAAAACTGATTTTTAAGAATGTGTTTTTAAATTTGTATATTCATTTTTAATGTTTTTAATTGTTGTAAACCGCCCAGAGAGCTTCGGCTATGGGGCGGTATACAAATGCAATAAATAAATAAATATGTAAAAAAAAATCTCTCCCCAATGCACATACAAATTAGATGAAGTTGGCCTATATACACAGTTGGACTATTGGTCCATCTCAAGCTCAGTATTGTCCACTCTGACTGGTAGCAGCTCTCCAAGGACTCAGGAATAAGTCTCTCTTAAGTCTGCTTCTGGAGAAATGTGAACAGGAGATACTGGGATTTGAACCTGGGACCTTATACATGCAAAGCATGTGCTCTGCCACTGTGCTAAAGCTCCTTGCAGCACCCCTTGGTCTTCTCTCCCTACGCGGCAAGAACTTGCAACCTTATGATCTGCATGCAACAATTCACATTAAGTAGTACTGATTGCCAATTATTTGCTCAAAATTGTTGATGCTTGCAGAGAAACTGACTATAGTTAGTTTCAGATGGGATTTGTTAAACATTTTGAACATGGTCCCCTTCTGTGCACTCCCAAAGACCAACAATATGTTCCACTGACAAACATATAGAGTATCTCATGCACAGGTGCATGTAGTCAGGAGATTTGGAGTGAGGTGCCATCAATATGACACCCAGCTCTACCTCTCTATTCCATCTGAATCAGAAGAGGCAGTTGAGATGTTGAACCAGTACTTGGAGGCAGTAATGGACTGGATGTGGGCCAATAAATTGAAGCTGAATCCTGAAAAGACAGAGGTGTTATTTGTCCAGATTTCTCATGTCCAAGAGGTAGGAAGACGGCCTGTTCTGGATGGAGTTGCTCTTTCCTTGAAGGAGCAAGTTCACAGCCTAGGAGTACCCCTTGATCCAACACTGTCACTGGAGGTTCAGGTGGCCTCAGTGGCTAGGAGTGCCCTTTTCTGCCTCCAGCTGGTTCACCAGCTCTGGCCCCTTTTGGACAGAGACGACTTGGCCACAGTGCTCCATGGTCTGGTAGCTTCCAGACTGAATTATTGTAACACGCTCTATGTGGGGCTGCCCTTGACAATGACTCGGAAACGTCAACTGGTCCAAAATACAGCAGCCAGATTACTGGCAGGGATTCCTTTTAGAACTCATGTAATCCCTGTTTTAAAACAGCAGCATTGGTAGCCAATTCGTGCCTGGGCCCAGTTCAAGGTCCTTACATTATATATATATAGTGTGTAGCAGTCCATATCATAAGATGAAACTGAGGCAAGCCAAGAGCCCCTAATTATCCAGGGACTCTCTTCTTTTTTGCTCACTTTGGTTTCTGATTTTAATTCCTTGCTGATGATACACAATAAGAACATACAACATAAGAACATAAGAAGAGCCTGCTGGATCAGGCCAGTGGCCCATCTAGTCCAGCATCCTGTTCTCACAGTGGCCAACCAAGTGCCTGGGGGAAGCCCGCAAGCAGGACCCGAGTGCAAGAACACTCTCCCCTCCTGAGGCTTCCGGCAACTGGTTTTCAGAAGCATGCTGCCTCTGACTAGGGTGGCACAGCACAGCCATCATGGCTAGTAGCCATTGATAGCCCTGTCCTCCATGAATTTGTCTAATCTTCTTTTAAAGCCATCCAAGCTGGTGGCCATTACTGCATCTTGTGGGAGCAAATTCCATAGTTTAACTATGCGCTGAGTAAAGAAGTACTTCCTTTTGTCTGTCCTGAATCTTCCAACATTCAGCTTCTTTGAATGTCCACGAGTTCTAGTATTATGAGAGAGGGAGAAGAACTTTTCTCTATCCACTTTCTCAATGCCATGCATAATTTTATACACTTCTATCATGTCTCCTCTGACCCGCCTTTTCTCTAAACTAAAAAGCCCCAAATGCTGCAACCTTTCCTCGTAAGGGAGTCGCTCCATCCCCTTGATCATTCTGGTTGCCCTCTTCTGAACCTTTTCCAACTCTAGAATATCCTTTTTGAGATGAGGCGACCAGAACTGTACACAGTATTCCAAATGCGGCCGCACCATAGATTTATACAACGGCATTATGATATCGGCTGTTTTATTTTCAATACCTTTCCTAATGATCCCTAGCATGGAATTTGCCTTTTTCACAGCTGCCGCACACTGGGTCAACATTTTCATCGTGCTGTCCACTACAACCCCGAGGTCTCTCTCCTGGTCGGTCACCGCCAGTTCAGACCCCATGAGCGTATATGTGAAATTCAGATTGTTTGCTCCAATATGCATAATTTTACACTTGTTTATATTGAATTGCATTTGCCATTTTTCCGCCCATTCACTCAGTTTGGAGAGGTCTTTTTGGAGCTCTTCGCAATCCCTTTTTGTTTTAACAACCCTGAACAATTTAGTGTCGTCAGCAAACTTGGCCACTTCACTGCTCACTCCTAATTCTAGGTCATTAATGAACAAGTTGAAAAGTACAGGTCCCAATACCGATCCTTGAGGGACTCCACTTTCTACAGCCCTCCATTGGGAGAACTGTCCATTTATTCCTACTCTCTGCTTTCTGCTTCTTAACCAATTCCTTATCCACAAGAGGACCTCTCCTCTTATTCCATGACTGCTAAGCTTCCTCAGAAGCCTTTGGTGAGGTACCTTGTCAAACGCTTTTTGAAAGTCTAAGTACGCTATGTCCACTGGATCACCTCTATCTATATGCTTGTTGACACTCTCAAAGAATTCTCATAGGTTACTGAGACAGGACTTTCCCTTGCAGAAGCCATGCTGGCTCTGCTTCAAGCAAGGCTTGTTCTTCTATGTGCTTAGTTAATCTAGCTTTAATCATACTTTCTACCAGTTTTCCAGGGACAGAAGTTAAGCTAACTGGCCCGTAATTTCCGGGATCCCCCTGGATCCTTTTTTGAAGATTGGCGTTACATTTGCCACTTTCCAGTCCTCAGGCACAGAGGAGGACCCAAGGGACAAGTTACATATTTTAGTTAGCAGATCAGCAATTTCACATTTGAGTTCTTTGAGAACTCTCGGGTGGATGCCATCCGGGCCCGGTGATTTGTCAGTTTTTATATTGTCCATTAAGCTTAGAACTTCCTCTCTCGTTACCACTATTTGTCTTAGTTCCTCAGAATCCCTTCCTGCAAATGTTAGTTCAGGTTCAGGGATCTGCCCTATATCTTCCACTGTGAAGACAGATGCAAAGAATTCATTTAGCTTCTCTGCAATCTCCTTATTGTTCTTTAGTACACCTTTGACTCCCTTATCATCCAAGGGTCCAATTGTCTCCCTAGATGGTCTCCTGCTTTGAATGTATTTATAGAATTTTTTGTTGTTGGTTTTTATGTTCTTAGCAATGTGCTCCTCAAATTCTTTTTTAGCATCCCTGATTGTCTTCTTGCATTTCTTTTGCCAGAGTTTGTGTTCTTTTTTATTTTCTTCATTCGGACAAGACTTCCATTTTCTGAAGGAAGACTTTTTGCCTCTAAGAGCTTCCTTGACTTTGCTCGTTAACCATGCTGGCATCTTCTTGGCCCTGGCGGTACCTTTTCTGATCTGCGGTATGCACTCCAGTTGAGCTTCTAATAGGGTGTTTTTAAACAACTTCCAAGCATTTTCGAGTGATGTGACCCTCTGGACTTTGTTTTTCAGCTTTCTTTTTACCAATCCCCTCATTTTTGTGAAGTTTCCTCTTTTGAAGTCAAATGTGACCGTGTTGGATTTTCTTGGCAATTGGCCAGTTACATGTATGTTTAATTTAATAGCACTGTGGTCACTGCTCCCAATCGGTTCAACAACACTTACATCTCGCACCAGGTCCCGGTCCCCACTGAGGATTAAGTCCAGGGTTGTCGTCCCTCTGGTCGGTTGCATAACCAACTGGTCTAGGGAATAGTCATTTAGAATATCTAGAAACTTTGCTTCTTTGTCATGACTGGAACACATATGCAGCCAGTCTATGTCCGGGTAGTTGAAGTCACCCATTACTACCACATTTCCTAGTTTGGATGCTTCCTCAATTTCATATCTCATCTCAAGGTCTCCCTGAGCAATGATTGGAACTCTTCCCATTATTCAGTTGTAAACCACCCAGAGAGCTTCGGCTATGGGGCGGTATATAAATACAATAATAAATAAATAAATAAATAAATAATACATTAGTGTTTAAAGCCCTAAGCGACTTAGGTCCCAAATATCTGAAAGACTGCCTCCTTCCCTACAGACCCTCTCAGGTGTTGAGATCAGCAGAGGGGGCCCTTTTGGTAGTTCCGCCACCTTGGAAGTTTGGGGGGCTGGTCCAGGGGAGGGCATTCGCCTCCCCTCCCACCGAGGTGTGTCTGGCAACTTCATTGTATAACTTTCGGCAAATGCTGAAGACGCACCTCTTTACCCTTGCCTTCGACACCAGAGATGTATGTTTTTAGGACCCACCCTATTTTCTGTGATGTTGTTTAGGTTGTTTTTAACTGTTTTAATTACAGTATGTGTTTTAAATTGTTGTAACTCGCCCTGGGACCTCTGGGTGAAGGGCGGGTAATACATCCTATACACTCTCAAACCCCCTCACCACATTAAGATGTGCGTCCTAGAGGGGGAATAATAATAATCACAATAATAATAATAATATTAATAGTCTCCTGCCACTGCATCTGGGGAATCTGTGAAATGGAGTACTAATTCAACACTCCTGTAAAAAGAGGAATATAACAGAAAAGGACATATTGAATCCCATTCTAAAACCATGTATTTGGGACTATCCTGATTTTAAAAGCGGTATTTTTATATTGAGTTCCTTTCTTCCTAAATAAGGAGGTTGTGACGAGGTGCGCCTGGCGCCAACACTGTTATCTTCTCGGCGCCAGGTCAAGACTTTCCTCTTCTCCCAGGCATTTTAGCATGTGTTTTAAATAGTTTTTATATTGTTTTAAATTTTAAAATTGTGTTTTAAATTGTATATTTGTTTTAATGTCTTTGATTGCTGTAAACCACCCAGAGAGCTTCGGCTATGGGGTGGCATACAAGTGCAATAAATAAATAAATAAATAGTCAATCCTACAAAGTTAATGTAGATCGATGAGGAATCCTGTACAGGGGAGGGCCTTCACCCTGGTCTTGGGTGGGTGGGGTTAAGGCTTCACTTCCTTCCAGGTCCTATTCCTCCCTGGAATTTTGTGTCCTCCCTACAGTTTGAAACTTGCTGAAATAAACAGCACTTGAAGAAACAATTTCAATTGAATAACTATTAAATGAAATCTATGGCACAAATGTCCTTGACACTGCACCAGCATTTATTTCTGACACATCTGCATGATGCCAAGAAACTTCAGCACCTCTGAGACATCCTTTCCATGCTGCTTTTTTAAAAATGCAAATTATCTCTACATTTGGAAGGAGGAGAGAAAGCATTGCTTTGGAATTACAGTACAGGGGAGCCAAGCTGCACTCCTCGCAAATGCATCATCCACTTATGGAGGTCAAACATAAAATAAAAACACAAACTATTTCCCAATAAGAAAAAGTTTGTAAGGAAGTGTGGATGCCAACTTAGTTGCTATTTTATCCAAAACCATTACAATAGCTTTATATTATAGATATTTGCTTTCCTAGGACCTTTATGTTTCCACTCTCCTCTTCCATGTCTTCCTTCATTCCTTTCCAGCTTCCCAGGAATTATCAAGACTACTCTCCAGGACACTAATAAAGTTCCCTTGAGTGGTGCTCATCGTTGACCAAGACAACTCCAAAGCCCTTCACCACTTCCTAGGAAAAGTTGCTGTGAGTTTTTAAAGTCTCTTGGAAAATTGCTTCCAGGCTTAGAGACTCTGATAAGCTGATAAAACTCTGATAAGCTTACAGATTTAGAGAGTCTGGTACACTGAAGGAGGATGTTGGCTGCTTAACTACAATCATCATCATCTCTCCTCATGCTCTTTTGTGTAAAAACAAAAGTGCAGCACAAACTACCTGTGGAAGAGGAGAGGAGGTGATGGCAGCAACGGCTCCAGTTCAGCTCATGACTGCTGGATGAGTGCCTATTGCAAATTATTGCAGTCGAAGAACATGTGTAATGAGCTTGAAATAACCAGGCTCAGGCCAGACATCAGCAGGTGGCACCTTTATGGGGCATTGTTATAATGCCAGCTGCCTGGTACTAGTCAAAGGGCCACTACCACTGCCACAACCCTCCTTCTTCTCCCTTGTTGTTGCAGCTACTGGGAGGTGCTCCACACACTGTGCTTTCAGTGGAAATGTACAGGAGGGGAAGCTGCTTCCTGCCTGCATGCAAGGGGCCCACAGTATGTAGGGGTGGCAACTAGAGGGTCCCATGCCAAGCCCCTAACCCCAAACAAAAACCCACTGGAGCTGACTAGGCTGCAAGAAAATACTGGGAGACATTGTTCTGGAACGAAGGGTTCTTGTCCTCATTCTTCCCAAGGTATCAGAACAAAAGAAGAGGCTGACTGGATGATACTAGAGGTCTATCCATGAGTTTTAATCCAGACCTCATGTCTTACAGTGACCCTATGGTGGAGGTGGGGAAAACTGCTAGCTTATTAAGAGCCTCCTTCCCATCCCCTTACCAGCAGAAGAATATAATAACTGAACTGTTGGGCACTGTGTTCCAGGTTTGAAAAGGTGGAGCCTGGATCCCAGAGCCAGGAGGATTCCATGGCTGAATGCATATGGGTAAAAGCACAGGCTTGTGCTACCAGGGTGGGGATGAAGCTGGATCCTGTGTAGGCAGAACCAGGCAAACATCCAGGACAGGTAGGAAACAGCCTTAGCTACCAGCAGTGACGGCTTCATCTAAAGCAGGGGTGGTGAACCTTTGGCCTCCAGATGTTGGCTTGACTGCAACTTCCATCAACCCAGCAAGCATGGCCAATGGCCAGGGATGATGGGAGTTGTAGTTCAGCAACATCTGGAGGGACAAATGTTCCCCACACCTGATCTAAAGCTACAAGGAAACATGGGTCTTAGACTGGCAGCCCTAGCAGCCGGACTCCAGTATCTTCCCTTACTGTGCCACTGAGACAGCATGTCTGCTGACAGATTTGAAGCCTAAGGTGGGTTAACCCAGGGGCACTGCCTAGGCAGCATCACAAGCTCCACCAGTTGACCTAGTGAACCAATAAAGCTCTGTCTGGCGCTATAAAGCCTCAGCCTTGGGGACTGATTGTCATGAGCCCCATGGAGAACTCTTGGCAGGACTGAGGAGGAGGGCTGGGATCCAGAGGAGGGCTGGGATCCAGAGGAGGGGCCCAGTGGTCTGCCCACCAACAGCCCCTCCTCTGAGGTGCTGGCGGACACAGATGAGGGGGTTGAGCTGTCATTCTTCCCAATTGTGCCACTCTCAGCGGCCGATCTGCTGCTGAGCTGGCCTCCTGTAGCTGACCCACCCTCAGTCCAGGAGGGAATGTCGGAGACAGGATCAGGAGAGGGCTTTGCAGGTTCATCTCTGCCTCCGCCGCCACAGACACACCATCAGCTGCGCAAGTGCAGGCAAACCAAGCCCATTAACAGCCTGCTCATAGGAGCACCTGCTTGCTTGCCCAGTGCCAAGCTGCGAGAAAAGTCCCAGGCAAGTAGTTGTGCCCGACCCATCCTTTATTAAGGGGAGGCAGGAGGTGTGTCAAGCATTGCAACAACATCTTCACTTGAGTAGCCATGCCAAGTACTGCCTTGTAGTGATTTTAAATCTTGTAAGCTTTAGATCTCTTGTGACCTACGTCCCCATCGTATGCTAACTTGTGTATTAAAGTCATTAGCAACAACCCAGCTGAGAGTCCCGCCTGTTTCATCAACTTATCCTCAGGTGAAAACATCCTGACAACCTCTGTTCCTGCATTCCAGCCTTCCAAACATTCTACCTCTGGAACCTGACTAGTTGCCTGCCTCAAAGTACAGTGCTTGTTTCTGGCCTCCCCCTGGCCTGGTAAATATTATCTGAACAGGGCCTCAAGATCACAAGCTGTGGTTGGGGAAAGCATTATCAGCTAGCAGGTGAAGAAAATGAACCAGTAGTGCCTTTTGAGGATCAAGTTGCATTAGCCAGAAATGGAGAAAAAGGTCTTTGCTTGTAACTCCTTCCCTCCCCTCCGCCCCCACTTTCAAATGGCCTTTAAATTAACAAAAGAAAATCACAAAGGAAATGACCAGGAAGCAAAGTCCTTGCCTGCGGTATTTTGTTGTTCTCTCTTTGCCACAACACATTTGGAATTCTGAAGAAATATTGCTGCCGCCATCTGGCACAGAGGCTCACCCCTGCATCCTTTCTGAACTTTCAATCCCCTGCTGTTTAGCTCTGTTGCAGCAGCTTTCTTATTTTATGTTATAGCAGAGGGAAAATGTTTGAACAGCTCTAATCTCAACAGAATGTCTCTTATCAAAATCAGAACAGCCTGCAGTCTGAGAATCACAGAGAAAAGATGAAAAATGGTCAAGCTCAGAAGCTCTTGAAGTTCAGTTTTCTGTTTATTAATTCCTGCATCACTGCCAATTTTATCCTAATGTTAACAAGGTTTTTTAACAAAAGGTGTGTGCAAGGGGTGGGGAGATTTGGTTTCTAAACCAGAAAAGAAAAAGCTAAATAACAGATGACTATGAAAAACCGGGTAAGTTGAAAAAAGGGTATGAAAGGTCTTGGAGAGATAAAAACAACAGGAGTTATATTAGCAGGGGTGTAATTGTCCAGGGTCTCAGGGTGGTGGTGGTCTTAGACCCTTTACTTTTTTTGGAGCAGGGTCCCTATGTCTCTGGCATCCTATGAGCCAATCAACACGAAAAGGGAGTGTGTTAGTCACAGAGAAGCGTCTTCTAATATGCTTCCTTGTCCTTTCCTGTTGATTGGAGCCAATCAGAGTGAAAGGAGGTAAGTCAGCCACCGAGAAGACTCTTCTCAGCAGCTAACCCACTACCCTTTCATGCAGATTGCTTCCTAGGAATCTCAGTTGTTATGGGAGAAGGTTTAAAAAGGATCTCATTCTTAACTCAGCAGCAAAAAAGGGGGGCATGGCTGTGACTAACCTGAAGGGACCCTACACTTCTGAATTTGCCACTACACTACTGTATATTAGTAAAGAACAAAGTATTTTGGACTCTAAGCATTGTATAGCACTCCTTAAAGTTCCAGGCCAGTTCCAACCATGGTACGCTATATTCAGCAAGGCAACACAGTTCAAAACTGGCTCTGATCCATAAAAGCTCACACCGCAATTGAGGTGTTACAGAGCAATCCTAAGAGGAGGGGAGGAGTGAAGTGATGGCAAGACTTCCAAGGTCTCGCCAGCTTATGCTAGCCAGGGCAGGAGGGTGATGTTGGCTATGTTCTCCTTCCACTGGCAGAATATTAGTTGCTGGGATTCAAAAGAGGGAACAGCACTTTTGCACTCAGGTCCTGTGTTGCAGGCTTCCCATAGGCATCTGATTGGCCACTAAAAGAACAGGATGCTGGACTTGATGGGCCTTTGGCCTGATTCAGAACGGTTCTTCTTAGGTATTTAAAGTGTTTCAAACTAATAATACAGCAACTAGCACTTAACCTTTACTGGAGTTGGGGAAAATCACTGTGTCCGTGCCTAATATTTCCAAAGACAAACTGCATTTTATTTGGAAGACAACTTTTTCCCTTGCTTTTTATTTCTTGCACATAATATTATGAAAAATGAGACTTTTGCTTCTGATTTTGGGTGCCAACTTTAAAAGATTTCTTAAGTGTAATGCCCCAAATCTAAGAGTTTGCTTTCTGAGCAACATGAAGCCAATACATTGATTACTGCAATTGTATTGATTACTGCATTAAGCACAGCTGAAAACAGATTTGCCAGCATAATATAAGTGCAGAATAAAAATCCTAAAATTAGAAGCAAAAGTCATTGTTTTCTGCAAAACTGTACCAATATTCTGTAACCTTTATTTAATTGGGTGGTTAATTACTTAATATCCATGCAGTTATTAACAAAACTGAAGTAGTTTAGATAGCAAAACTTTCACGGCATAAAAAGATGCTTAAGGGCATGATTCTGCTCTTGAGATTTACCAGTCAAGGGGCTTTAGGGTTTGGCAGAAGCCCTGCTATGCCAGTGGAATTCAAGATACACCTCCACTATGACAAGATAAACCATCAGGACAGAGTCATGGGCAGGATGCAGGTAGCATAAGGAAGAAGTATTCATATGCTGTAGGGTTGCCAGGTTCAGGGCCTGAGACTGATCCTGTATCTTTAAGAGAACAGAAAATTCAGCCAAGTGCAGGTTTTCTTGCAACACTGTAATGGGAAAAACCACATGGTGAAATTCTCCCTTCCCCCTGCACAACTTTTAAAGATACAGAAGTCCTCTTGGTTGCCAGGTGCAGCCTCTATGTATCTTCTATTCACATGGTTAGGGTACACTGAAGGTTACGTACCATGCTGGTCACGTATACACTCTGAATAAGGCAGCAGACATGGCAAGTATGGTATGTTACTATGCAACTGGACTTAGAAACACAGGCAGAAGATAGTGGCATACCTGGAGCAGCCATGGAGGTGGTGGCAACAACCATGCCGCTCAAAGTAATGTGCAAACAGGATCTGCACAGACTAAAAAAGATTAACATCTGAAAGAGCTTTGTTTTGTTTGTTTATTTATTATGGGTTGCATCCAACAGTACCATACTCAGAGTAGACCCACTCATGGTAAGCGGTATTCAGAAGTGGTTTACCATAGCCTTCCTTGGAGCTGAGAGGCAGTGACTAGCCCCAGGTCACTCAGTGAGCTTCATGGCTGTGTGGGGATTCGAACCCTGGTAGAGCTCGAATAACCAATCATGATAAATGACACATGCACAATTATACCATTGTGATGCTTGACAAAACAGAAGGATGCAAGGGTTGAAAAAAGATCAGGTCTCACGTTGCATGCATTTTATTGAGAAAAATGAAAATCTGACACATGTACACCATTTATAAGTGAACAGAGGTACACATATTTTATACCTGGATATCTGTACCTAAAATCCATCTGTGCCTAAAATCCATGTGTAGCATGGTAAAACCAAAATAGACGATGGCCTATTTTACAAGGCAATATTTCTATATTCATTCATTTAAATTAATTTCCCTAAAATTTCAGAGTTGACATAGATCTACAGATTCATCAGCAACTACCCAGATACTTTAAAGATCCTGAGAAATCTACATCCCCCAGCTACACCTTAACGCAAAGACAAAGGGTTTCTTTAGGGCAGTGGTTCTTAATATTTTTGGGTCACAGACCCCTTTGAGAACCTGATGAAAGCTATGGATCCTGATAGATAAATAAATAAATACATAAAATGTATTTAATTGCATTGGAAGTTGATTTTTTCCCACCCAGTTCATCAACTCTCTGAAGCACATCCATGGACTCCTGGGGTCCATGGATCACAGGTTAAGAACCCCTGCTTTAGGGTATTTACAGACTACTACATATCTGTACAAGTAGTGCTGAAAAAGTGTACCTTTCAAGAAGCATTAACTGACTACGACAAAATGAATTGGTAAACAAGGAACTAACTCAACTCATTACAATTTGGCTTTCAGTAAGCCACTTCGTCTTCCTTTTCCATTCTAATATGTGGCTAAAAGAATGGATAAGAAAATGGCAAATGCTTGCACCCCCAGTCTAAAATGCAAGGTGTTTTGCACACTTTCTTGCCTTAGGCTTATGCAACAAATTTATAAAACACACAAGGCTTCCTCCTCAGTCTCTGGATAACTTTAGGCACTCCATTGGTTGTACATTTAGACAACTGATTTGCTTGCAAAGCAGACTTTTAGATTTTATAGTGTGTACTCAAAACATGCTATTCAGCCCAAAAGTTTTTTCTCACTTACGTGGTTTATAAAGAGACTCTTCCGTTTTTCTCTCACTGTGAAAACACAAAAACATTGTAGAAACGTCATATGAGTTCATTTGATCTAAATTAACTCCCCACTCCCAACTCCAACATCTACCATTGGAAAACAATATAAACTACTTCCCTTTGTGAAACAATGCTAACAAAAAGAAGAGGAAAACATCTCCTAGCTTTACTTCACTGTAATACTGGGCAGTGAATAATCAGAAGTTTCTGATATGTAAATTGAAACAAGACGTATTAAAGTTCTGCTTTCAAATTTAAATGGCCCTGGTTTTATGTAGCGTACAGGGCAAAGAGATTTTAAAACATTAAGCGGTTTGTAAATCCTTTTAATTAATTAATTAATTAATTAAATATGGCCCATTTGTTCAGTTTGATTGGAACTCAGTTCCAAAGGCCAAGAAAGCTTTTGATATACTTGAACGGCACCTACAGGTGAAACATGTTTTTAACGGTTAAAATGTTAATAGACATTGGTCTGTAAGAATGTTTAACGGCCAGATCTCAGGTGAAATGTTTCAATTCAGTAAGGTGACAAACCAAAGCTTTTGGTATCAAAAGAATGCCTAAACTGCCTCCAGATCCTTGGATGACTTGGTTCAGTACTGCTTCACTCCACCATCCTCTTTTCCTCCATCGGCATCCTGTCTGCTGTAGTTCCAAAAGCTAATTCATGCCAATCCACTGAGTGGTTTATGCAAGAGGCATCATATAACTAATATTCTATAATTCCCACACCTGCAGGAATTCCACCCCTGCTCCCCCACAAGTCTTTCTGGACAAATATCATATCATTTTGAGTTGCTCAAAAGGTGACCTTAGAACCAAATGTAATAATTATGTGTTTCATTGAGATGACAGTAACACCCAGTTGAAAGCCTGATGCCCGACATAAAAAAAAGAATTAACAATCCAATGCTATATATATATATGTATATATATATATGTGTGTGTGTGTGTGTGTGTATATATATATATATATATATATATGTATATATATATATATGTATATATATATGTATATATATGTATAGATAGATAGATAGATAGATAGACAGACAGACAGACAGACAGACAGACAGACAGACAGACAGACAGACAGACAGACAGACAGACAGACAGACAGACAGACAGACAGACAGACAGATAGATAGATAGATAGATAGTACTCAGAAGTAAGCTAGAGTTCAATGAGACATACTCCCAGGTGTAAGACTGCAAGCCTAAATGAAATCGAATATGTTTTGAGTCAAGGTTGAAAACTTAAACTGACAACCTTCTGCAATGTCCAACAAAAATAACAATCTGCGATTTCTTAATTTGCTTTATTTTTAAAGCCAGGTGCTCCATCTAATTTTTTAAAATGTAGTTTAACTATTAAGCTTTTTAGTGCTGCAAGGAGAAATCAAATTAGGCAGCATTAAAATTAAGAAAACTTGTTTTCATCTTACAGTGCTTTTCTGTACTCTTCTGCAGTGTGTAAGGAATAATTTTAGTGGGAGACTTCAAAAGAACAAAAGGCAATATCCTTGAGTTAATAATTACACATCAGTTACAACTTCTCATATTTTGATACCTTCTAAATAATTGAGCACTGGAATAAAAACATTTCTTCAAGTTAGGGGAATTATCTGGTACTGATCTAAGCAAAGGACTACATGAGTTCAAAGAAAAACCGAGTCTATTTCTCCAAAACCCCTAAAATGAAAACTGGATTTTCTTTTGGTCTTTTGAAGCTGTCAAGTGTACTGGCAGCAAACACACACAGTCTTACTGAACTGAGGCAAGCCAGTGGGGAGGGGGTTGCATCTACAGATGTTGTTGCACATCTGCGAATCAAGATAGACTGTACGCCAAGGCAAACAAGGCTCCTCCATTGCTCTAATACAGGGTTGGGGAACCCCAGGCCCGTGGGCCAAATGCATCTCTCCAGTTCTGTCTGCCTGGCCCTCAGGACTCTCCACAGGCCATGCCTCCTCCACAAGCCACACCCCTCAGTGACGCAGCTCCACACTCCTCCAGTGGGTTTTGTTCAACTGAAATGTGTCCTTGAACTGTAATAATGCCTCTTGCTTGCCTGAATAGACTTTTGTGTGGCTGGACTGTAGCCTACTGTACAAAAAGTCACATCTGTTGCTCCACCCACTACTGGCATGTGGCCCCTGAAAGGCTACCCACTAGGGAATGTGGCCCCTGGGCTGAAAAAGGCTGCACCATCCTTGGCTCTAGTAGTATCCAGCATTTCCTTCCCATGTCACTTTACCGTTGCTCATCTCAATTTTTAACATGCTTGCAGAGGCATGGAGTCTAAAATGCCCAGACACAATTGTATCCTCAAAGCAAAGAAGCAAGGCTTCTTTTGCATATGGCAGCCATTTGTTACCAGTTGCACAAGCCAGCACATCTCAGTGATTTAGGTCTTGCAAACAGGTGGATTCAAGCGAGGTTGTGTATTCATATTCTGCCATACTTCAGGCAGAGGAAGAGTTGTGCCTGTCCATTAGGAAATTGTGAGCCACCTTCAAAGGCTTATGTGGAACGTAAGGGCCAGGACAGGCATTTTAAAATAAAGAAAAGCTTTAGAGCAAAGCTTTGCACTGGGAAAACAAATATGCTTTGCACATAAGGGCATCCAAGATTGAAATTTTCCCACACTGGGGACCTCAAGGAGCAGGGTTGGGAAAGGCCTCTGCTCAAGACCTTGGAGAGCCACTGAACTAGATAAGAGTCAGTGATCTGACTTGGTCAAAATGCAGCAAGTCTTCACAGGTACAGTCAACATTAAAAATAGTGCCCTCCCTCTGCAGCTGGAGATGAAAGTGAAGAAGCAATGTTTGCTGCCCAAACATTTGAATGAACTGTCAGAGAGATACCATCAATCAAGATCCACAACCCACTAGGGATGGAAACATCTGTCAATTTCTGTTTTCTCAGTTTCCAAGCTTAAATTCAGTTATCCACATTTCTGCAGCAAGTCGCAATTTTTTTTAAAAAAAATCCTCATGAAAATTCTCTAGCACTTGAGTGTGAATTTCTCCTAAAAATACACATTTATGTAGGCAGTTCTGACTAACACACATATTTTTGCAAGCCATTTCTTGTAATATAATGAATTTTTGAATGTTATTTATATTTGTATATTCATTTTTATGCACACTTTCCCTTAACATAAGCATTTTTGTGAACGCTGTCCGGCTGGCGAACTGCATCACAAAATTCAAATAAACGTGAATTTCAAAGGATGGCTGTGTTGGAAAGTGAGGATTGCATAGATCAGCTTGAAATGCTAACTGACTCTAAATTCTCACCCATCCCTACAACCCACTCACACCTGCCTAAAATTACCCCTCCCCAAGACTGATTGACATTATAAAGAACTATGGGGAAATTTCAGGACATAAGACAAAATTGAGGCAAATCAGTGGCCGCATCTGTAGAACTGTCTGTTTATAAACAGTTGAAGCATGAAGTCCCTTTTGAAAAGAATAGCCTTCCTCTTTCCTTTGCCAAAGCAGTACTCTCAGGAAGGTATGCAGCCCTCAAAACACCAGACAAGTCTCCTTGCAGCCTAGCACCCAGTGACTGAAACTCCAGGTTTTGGAGGGCAGTTAGGCAAGATACCCTCCATGGCGTTCCCTCCCCTCAGTGAATCTACCTCGTCACCATCATTATCACCAGCTGCTGCAGCTGCTTCTCTTACTCATCGCTGCTGTCACCTATTTGCTTGCCAGGCAGAGACAATGGCAAGAAGGCAGTGGCGTCTTTTGCTCTTCCCTCTCACCACCATAGTTGTCTGGGCCAGACTGAGAGAGGCAGGGAAACAAGCAAGATGTAATGGCGAAGAGGAAAAGGTCCAGGGGGTTCTTTTCAGTGGCCCCCTGCTGGGGTTTGGGCCCTTGACAGATGTGTGACCATGCTGACGCTTGACGCAGGCCGTGCTAACACCCTGTTCCTGGACAGAGTTTCGTTTCATTTTTTAATTTGTCACTGGATCTTTAAAACTATCCCTGGACCTGTGTCATGCTCTTCTTCTGACCCCCCTTATCCCGGGGCTTCAGATGAGAGAGCCACATGCATCTTCTCCTGTTTTGTCCATAACTAGCAATTCAGATGTGTATTGAATTTGTTCCTAACACCAGAGCCTACTTGCCAACTGCTCTTCTTTGGCTTCCACAATGCCATCAGTCTTATTTTGGGAATGGAATTTCACATCTTTTGCAAGCATGGCCTAAATTTAGAAATTCTGAACAGTGTTTTGGGCGCGAGAGGCTGCATGACAATAAAAGATGTTCCCATTTATTATGCAAAGATACGGGCTGCAACCCAGGGGATCAGAAATGGGCACATATACAGCTACGGTCTTCTAACAGCAACAACAAAAAGGAACCTGAATGCCTCTGACAAATGTCAGAAAATATGGGCTGAGCACTAATTTGTCTATTTTATCTATTTGTGCTCCACCTTTTTAAATTCCAAAAAATTCACAAAGCTGCATACAATTAAAAACACAACAGCAAAGAAATTTAAACACAGCATAATATGATGATAAAAATGACAAAAGTTACATAATAAAGACAATAAAGCAGCAGAAAACATAACACACCAACAAAACAGAATAATTAGTAAAATTCCAGCAGCAACAGAAACAATCAGCAACAATATTCATTCAAATCCCAGGCAAATAAAACAGTTTTGACCAAGTTCTGAAAATCTGAGTAGGCTGTAGAAATAGATATTTCCTTTTTGTTTTGTCTTTGGCCATCTTTCCAGGTTCCAGGTGCTTGGTATATCTTAGGATTCCTGTTTCCTGCAGTCCTGGCATTTGACCGCCTACTCTTGTTTGCAGAGGTCCACACTGTTGACCAGAACCAGCATGCAACTAAGCATCTGGCCAGCTTTTCACAGTAAATGCAAGTTGTTCCAAAGGACAGACTGCCTCCCTGTCCTAAGCTACAACAAAAATGGACAAGGATGGTAGTATCCTGATAGACAAACATCTGAGAACAAACCTAGAAAAGAAACCACTGCCTAGCAATGCTTTTCCTTTTACTTCACACTTCAAGTACAGGACAACTGCACTGGAGTACAAAAGGAGTTTTACCACTGAGAAGCTTTTCCATGCTATGGCCATTAACTTAAGAATGTAGTAGACTAAAAATAACACAAAAAATGGAACAGTGGTCTAAAATGTAATCCATTTTTACAATCACTGGGATGCAATATTCCTTGCTTATGTTGGAACAACAAATCACTGAACTGCAAGTATGGACCAAATGTTCATTCACAAGCATCTCCGATGTGGAAAATTTTCCCCCAAAGCCCTATATTTTTCTGACCATTCACATTTTTTTCACATCTGTTTGTAGCCGTTATTAGAGAGTGTTTCATTGCTAATTCTGTGGCTTCTTCCTGCTTCACTATGCAATCCTAGCCAATCAAGAATCACATAGAGAACATAATGATATCATGGTACCACATAGATTCCGCTACCTTAAGGGAAGGCAAAGTAAAGTATACTGCTGTAAATGGGCATTGGAAAGGAAGGGTGAAAGGGAGTGTGTTCTGTTGCCCCAACTGATCAGGATGACACACACTGTTTTGCCAAACTACATAATTTACTTGTCTTGGAAACAGGCTAATGTGTTCCCTCTTCCAGCCTCCATTCAGAGTGGAAAAAATGTGATAGCTTTGTTTGCCTTCAGTGACACCACCCTGAAGCCAAATCTGATGGGCCATGATGTTATATTGTGCTTCTTCAGACTCGCATACCCTGAAAAAACACTCAAAGGCATGTGATGGTGCAAAAGTGTTCACAGAAATCAATTCCCCATTGGGGTTCATCTTAGTCTCAGCATCCAATAAGGTTTACAGAACTGTGGAAAAAGAAGGATAAAAATCACACATTGCACACTGATTTGCTAATGCTGCTCTTGGATTAGGGCAAAAGTAAACACTATACAAAAACAGGTCTGCTGTTAAAGAGGTATCTTTTTTATCAGCCTTCCCCAACATGGTGCCCTCCAGAAGTTTTGGAGTAACTCTCAACAACATGGCCAATGGTCAAGGATGATGAGAACTGTGGTTCAAAACATATGGAAGGGACAGGATGAGGAAGGCTGTCTTTCTCATGTTGTACAG
The DNA here is from genome assembly GCF_030035675.1 of Rhineura floridana. Taxonomy (NCBI): domain Eukaryota; kingdom Metazoa; phylum Chordata; class Lepidosauria; order Squamata; family Rhineuridae; genus Rhineura; species Rhineura floridana. Next base: position 69,702,441 of record NC_084489.1, on the reverse strand, counting down.
CTTACCTCATGTCCTGATGCCATTTTGAAGTAGATTTCCCTGACCAGACACACAGCAGTCAATTACACAGAGCAAGATCAGGGAAACGTACACCCTAATGGTGTTAGCAGATGTCAGGGCCCTCCATGGCAGAGCAGATGTCAGGGCCCACTAGGGCTGACATAGTTAAAAAAAACCCAAACCTCATGGAGCAGAAGACGATCAGTGGCTACTAGCAATGATTTATTAATTTAAAATATTTCTATCCCACCCTTCTACCCTACAATAGGCCACTCAGGGTGGCTACAATAAAATCGCACACATATATAATGAAATACACCAAAAAATACACACTAAAACATAAAACATTACAGTAAATTAAAATATATAAAATACTATTAAAATAAATAAAATGCATTATGCATACACATACAAACAGAAAACATGTATATATGTGCATATACATATAAGAAAGTGAAAATAAAAGAACTTAAAAATAAAAATAAAAGAAAAAAGAAAAAAAACTTAAAACAGTGTCAGGCTGATGGCTATGTTCTGCCTTCACTGTTGGAGGCAGTATGCTCTGAATACTAGTTGCTGGGGAAAACAAATGGGGAGAATGCTATTGCACTCAGCTCCTACTTCTGGGCTTCTCATGGGCATTAGGCTGACTACTGTGAGAACAAGATGCTGGGCTAAATGGGCCTTTGGTCTGATCCAGCAGGCTCTTCTTATGTTCTTTTTTAAAAACAAAATCACCCAGTGCTCTGACAAAAGTCCCAAGCAAAGTGGCTGTAAGGCACCAACAACTTTATTACTCCAGATCGCCTCTTGCATATTGGGGTCCCAAGGCATTCTGGGGTAATAAAGATGGTGGCAGCTCCAGCAGACACCTGACTCAGCATCTTTCTGCTGAGCACTTGGCAGAGCTTTGCCTCTTGTGCCAACTACTACCGCCTGGCCTGGCAAGGTTACAGGGGTCAGACTGCAGGTGGTATGCAGGGCCAAGGAAGGGTGCCAGTGACCAACTTGGTCTTTAGCAGAGCAGTGCTAAGGAAAGCACATGCAGCAGACATCGCTCTCTTCCTTTCCCTGGGGTGAGTCCACCACGGTGGTGTAGTGGGGGGGGGAGAGATACAAAGAGCATCTTTCCCAGAGCCCCCTCAAACCCAGCACTGGCCCTGAATGTCAGGACATGATCTTACGGAGAGGGAAGAAGAAACTTAACAGAGGACTGCCTTTTTTGGCAGGAATTTCTAGCAAATGTTTCACAGACATCATGGTTGCCACTTATTACATCTGACAGCTTTGGGGTGGGGGGAACCGATAATCATTCAGGCCCAACACTACAGATTGAATAAGCCAACAGTAAATGAATCTCCCCTCTACTCTGATTACATCAAGATTCACTCCAAGGCAAACACATTAGTTTCCAGGGAGGTAAAAACCCAGACTAATAAATGATGATGTTCAACTCCACTGATCAATGAGCACAAAGAGAAAGTCTGCATTTTATTTTTAAAGCGTGCAGCCTGCAAGAATGACGTTATAAATCACTCGCCACAACTCTCGAGGAACGAATACAGTTCGTGAGAGCCTCAGCAAATGCAAGCCTCTCCACTTGAACTAACTTGGCAAAAATTATACCAAAAGTTTCTGATAAGTAACTCTTGCCTGTTTGTAAAACAAATCATCATTTACAACATGGCCCTGTGTGGTTCACTGGAAAACGTGTTGCAACTAGCTTCAAGTCCTTGCTTGGCTTTTCAAGGGGTTGCCTTGAGAAAAGAACTGTCTCTCAGCCTACTTATTTGGTACAAGAGAAAGCCATTCTTTGTGGGTTGCCACACACCTGAATATGTGGGCTCATATTATTCTATGTAACGCCCAATAATTTATAGAAAAAAGCAAGATTTTACCTCATAGCCTTTTTAAAAGGAAGACTTGCATAGAGTTAGATCAGAATTCTGTGCTACAATACATCAGTTTCAATACACTTCACTAGTCGATTGTGTCTGTATAATGGAAACATGAATTGTAGATAAAATACATAAAGGATCTGGAGTTAAAAAACCCTAAATAAATAATTTAGTAGCCGAAATGCAGTGATTCACTATTAAATATCACCCTCATTGAGAATCAATAGCACATAGGAACACAAGTGGTCTTAGAAAATGGGATTAAAGTGTGTTTGGACCCTCACCTATTGGACTGTATCCAGCCCGTTGGCTGATGGAACTTTTTAAAACAAGAGAGAGATTAGATTGGCTTTTGTGGATCAAAAGAAAGCTAGATTATTACTCTTGCATATTATTTTGTTAAGGCCCTGAAAAATGAAAATAAAATCATGCAAAGACTCTCTACCAAAACATGCTTATTGGAACTTATCCATAAACAAACATGTTTAAGTTGAAAGTCTTTGCATGATTAATTCCTGGTTTTGGCCCCATTTGAATGTCAAGTAAGATATAAACCATAGCTTAGTGTGAACAAGCAGTACGCTGGTGCATGCTCCCATCTTGCTCTGCCCTTCCTCTGCCATGGCTTACTGTGACATGCGAACTAGTGCTTCACAATCAGTTATCCAAGACTGGTTTGTTTGGAGAGATACAAGTGCTGCTTTGCACATCACAGTATGCCAAGGCTCATGGTTTGTTGCCCCTGACTCAAGAAAGGGAGCGGCAAAATGGAAGGAATTCAGTAGCATGCACTACCATGTTGCTTCCTGATGGTTTATCACAGTGTGCAACTGAGGTCAATGACATCTTGATTCAATGCATTTGTGTTAGACAATTTGCCCTATAAATGCCAAGGTGATGCATCACAGTTCTTTGCTAGTGAAGGACAGTTGGTACACCTCTCTCCCAATTGTTATCAGATACAGTCCTACAATAAGGCCACATGTGTATTATAAAGCGTTCATGAAACAGCAATATCTTTACATGTTGAACAATAGTGGTTCTTCTGACAATATAATAAAATTGGTGACCTACCATCTGTTTGAGATTTGCTGAGGAAGATTGTGCTGGCCCGCGGGTGATCTGATGGGTTGAACTCCATGTTCAGATCTTGAAAGAAAAGGGGGAAAAGACAGAATATTAAAAGAATGTCACACATTAATCCATCTTTAAGTAACCATATAACTCTATGGCCTTGAGAATCTACTCCCACAGCCAATTCCCTTTAAAGCATTGAGCCTGTTCAGATATATTTTCAAGTGGGTTTTGTAGAAGTAAGAATCACTTGTGCCTCTCCATACACACAAATAATGTAATGTGCAAATCCTTCACAGAAGGGCGTCAATTACCATCACATCCACTGAGATCATATTCAGACATGGAACTGACAGTTGACAAGATGCAAGTAGGATGAGCCAGTATAATGAAATAATAACATGCTAGACTTGGATAGAGGTGCCCTGGGTTCAGAAGTCAACTTAGCCATGAAGCTCATTTGTTGAACTTGGAACAATCACTATCTCTAAGCCTGACTGTAACCTACAACACAGGTTTCTATGAAGTTAAAAAAAGGAGGGAGGTGGAAACCACGTCCACTTTCCTGAACTCCTTAGAGAAACATGTAGAAAGTAGGCATACTATTACAGGCTTGTAAACAGTGCCTTCCTTAATAACTTGCAGTGAGTAAAAATGCTTCCAGGGAACCAGCACAAAACTCTGTATAAAAGCAATAAATGATTAACATAGTCAATTTCGACTTATGGCAACCCTATGGATCAGCAACCTCCAATAGCATCTGTTACAAACCACCCTATTCAGATCTTGTAAGTTCAGGTCTGTGGCTTCCTTTATGGAATCAATCTATCTCTTGTTTGGCCTTCCTCTTTTTCTACTCCCTTCTGTTTTCCCCAGCATTATGGTCTCTTCTAGTGAATCATGTCTTCTCATGATGTGTCCAAAGTATGATAACCTCAGTTTCATCATTTTAGCTTCTAGTGATAGTTCTGGTTCCATTTGTTCTAACATCCAATTATTTGTCTTTTTCACCTTCCATGGTACCCACAAAGCTCTCCTCCAACACCACACTTCAAATGAGTTGATTTTTCCCTTACAAGCTTTTTTCACTGTCCAATTTTCACATCCATACACAGAGATTGGGAATACCATGGTCTGAATGATCCTGACTTTAGTGTCCAGTGATACATCCTTTGGGAACCAATCGGTTTCACCATATTCTGTCCTTACAGTAGCCTCTTGTCCACAGTATATGTTGAGCATCAAGACAATCAGATGCTGTGGCACCCCCATTTCTTTTAAAGCATTCCATAGTTTTTCGTAATCTACACAATCAAAGGCTTTGCTGTAATCTATAAAGCACAGGGTGATTTTCTTCTGAAATCCCTTGGTCTGTTCCATTATCCAACATATGTTTACGATATGATCTCTGGTACCTCTTCCCTTTCTAAATCCAGCTTGGACCTTTAGCATTTCTCTCTCCATATATGGTAAGAGCCTTTGTTGTAGAATCTTGAGCACTACTTTACTTGCATGGGATTTTAAGGCAATAGTTCAATAATTACTACATTCCCTTCGATCTCCTTTCTTTGGAATTGGGGTGTATATTGAACACTTCCAGTCTGTGGGCCATTGTTTTCTTTTCCATATTTGCTGAAAATTTTTGTCAAAATTTGGACAGATTCAGTCTCAGTAACTTGTAGCAACTCTATTGGTATGCCATCTGTTCCTAGTTTCTTTGTTTCCTTTGTATCTTCCAAGTATTTTAAGAGCAGCTTTCCCCTCACATTCTAAACTTTCTGGTTCTTCATCATACAGTTCCTCTGTGAATGAATCTCTCATCCTTGCATCTCTCTTACAGAGTTCTTCAGTGTATTGCTTCCATCTTCCTTTTATTTCATCTTGGTCAGTCAGTGTGTTCCCCTGTTGATTATTCAACATCCCTACTCTTGGTTTAAATTTCCCTTAAATTTCTGTAATCTTTTGGAATAGGGCTCTTGTTCTGCCCTTTTTGTTGTCCTCTTCTATTTCTATACAATAACAATTGTAATAGTTCTCTTTGTCCCTACGTACTAGTCCAGCCTTTCCCAACTAGTGGGCCACCAGATGTTGTTGGACCACAATTCCCATCTTTCCTGACCATTGGCAATGCTGGCTGAGGCTGATGGGAGTTGTGGTCCAACATCATCTGGTGGCCCACTAGTTGGGAAAGGCTGTACTAGTCGCTGTATTATTGCATTTAGGGTTCTAACTGTGTTTTTGTCTCCTTTTGCTTTTCTTCTCTCTTTAACCATTTTAAGAGTTTTGTCAGTCATCCATTGCTGTCTTTCTGTCTTTTTAACTAGATGTATTGTCTTTTTGCATTCTTCCCTGATAATGTCTCTGACTTCAATCCATAGCTCTTCTGGTTCTATATCAACTAAGTTTAAAGCCTCAAATCTGTTCCTTATTTGATCTTTATATTCTTCTGGAATGTTATTTAAACTGTATTTTGGCATTATGATTGCTTTGTTCTTCTTCTTTAGCTTTCCTCTGATATTCAATACGACCAGTTCATGATCTGTACCGCAGTCTGCTCCTGGGCTTATTTTTACAGAAAGTATGGAACTTCTCCATCATCTGCTATCAATTATATAATCAATTTGATTCTTATATTGACCATTTGGTGATGTCCACGTGTACAGTCGTCATTTTGGTTGCTCAAAAAACGTGTTTGCAAGAAACAAATTATTGGCTTCACAGAATTCAATAAGTCTTTCTCCTGCTTCATTTCTATCTCCTAAGCCCCATTTCCCCACAATTCCTAGTTCTTCTCTGTCCCCTACTTCCAGTCCCCCATGATTATCAGAACATCTTGTTTTGCTGTGTGATTTCTTCCTGTACTTCTGTGTAAAATTTCTCCAATTCCTCTTCCTCTGTGTTTACCGTTGGAGTGTATACTTGGATGATGGTTATGTTAATAGGTTTCCCATTAAATCTCATTGATATCACTCGCTCAGACCTTGCATTATAGTTCATAATTCCTTTTGCTACATCACTTCTCACTATTAAAGTAACCTCGTTTCTTCTTAATTTCTTATTTCCTGCATACAATATTTTATAGTTACCTGATTGAAAGTGCCCTATTCCCATCCATTTTAATTCACTCACACCAAGTGTTGTAATGTTGATGCATTCCATTTCTTGCATAACATTTCTTGCATAACAATTTCTAACTTTCCCTGGTTCATGCTTCTCACATTCCATGTTCCTATTGTGTACGTCGTACAAATCAGGACTCTCCTTTCGCATCTGTGCACATCAGCCTCTGGGCTTCCATTCAGCTTTGACCCAGTGGCATCATTAGTCAAAGCGCTACTCGTACTTGTCCACTGTTCTTCCCCAGTAGCTCAGTGAGTGCCTTCTGACCTAGGGGTCTCATCTTCCAGCACTATCTCGTGTTGCATTTTGGATACTCTGTTCATAGGGTTTTCATGGTAAGAGACATTCAGAGGTGGTTTACCATTGCCTTCCTCTGAGTGTGGATGCATCTTAGTCTGGTGTCTCAGCTTTGAGCATTCTGCCTTGGGTAATCCGACCTCTTGGTCTAGACTCCTGACAGAATTGCTCTCAGCTTCTTCAACACTCTCAAACCCCTTCACCACATTAAAGTGTGCATCCTAGAGGAGGATATATATACACATACATCATAACAAATGTTGTAGACTCATTTGCAGGACAATGCTACTAATGCTGCTAATACAAAAGTGGGGATCCACAAAAAAGTTTCAAAGAAGGGAAGAATGGCAGATTCAAAAGCAGATTTTAACTCTTTTCACTCTCCTAACTCACCCCATAACCAGAGCTTGGAAAAGTTACTTTTTTGAACTACAACTCCAATCAGCCCCAGCCAACATGGCCACTGGATTGGGCTGATGGGAGTTGTAGTTCAAAAAAGTAACTTTTCCAAGCTCTGCCCATAACCTCCACTTCTCAGCTCCAGAGTTTCCTGAGAAGAGGGATTGATTGTTAAACCATTCTGGGAATTGTAGCTCCATTAAGGGAATAGGGGTGTCCTAGCAACTCTCAACACCCTGAACAAACTACAGTTCCCAGGATTCTCAGTTCCCATGACTGTTTAAAGTGGTATATACTGCTTTAAATGTGTAGTGCACAGGGGGTCTAACTCTAGGAGCCAACTTAAATATTAGAAAGGCACCACTGCTGTTGTCTTTTCAGTGCCTATTGAAGACCTTTCCTCTTTCAACAAGCCTTTTAAGTAGAGACCTTATTTATTTATTTATTTATTTAAAATATTTCTATCCCGCCCTTCTACCCTACAATAGTGCACTCAGGGCGGCTACAATTAAATCGCACACATATATAATAAAATACACAATAAAATACACAATAAAACATTAAAAATTACAGTAAATTAAAAAGTATAAAATACGATTAAAATACATAAAATGCATTATGCACATACATACATAAAATGCATTATGCATACACATACAAACATAAAACATGTATATATGTGCATACAACACATATAAGAAGGTGAGAATAAAAGAACTTAAAAGATAAAAATAAAAGATAAAAAACTTAAAACAGTGTCAGGCTGACCCGTCAGTCCCAACCAAAGGCTCTCCGGAACAAAACAGTTTTTACAAGTTTCCGGAAGACCATCAGGGAGGGAGCAAAGTGGGCTTCTTGGGACAGGGAATTCCAAAGTCTGGGGGCCACAATTGAAAAGGCTCTCTCCCGTGTGCCTGACAATCTAATTTCTTTCATTCCGGGCATGCAGAGGAGACAAGAGGTAGATGATCTTAAATCCAGGCTAAGAACATATGGGCGTAAGCGGTCCCTTAAGTACACTGGTCCAAGGTCATTTAGGGCTTTAAAGGTCAAAACCAGCACTTTGAATTGGGCTCGGAAACAAATTGGGAGCCAGTGGAACGCCTCTCCCGCTATGAACCTACCCGCTCACTTCGTTCAGTATCGAAGGCCCTCCTCCGGGTACCAACTCACCAGGATGCCCGGAGGACTGTTACTAGATCTAGGGCCTTCTCTGTGATGGCCCCCGAATTGTGGAACAGCTTACCGGAGGAAATACGCCTGGTGCCTACGGTTCTTTCTTTTAGGTGCCAGGTTAAGACCTGGCTATACTCCCAGGCATTTTAATGTTTTAATGTTTAATGTTTTATGTTTTATGTTTAATGTTTTGTTACTGATTTTATTCTATATTGTATTTTAACCTCGTTTTGTACACCACCCAGAGAGCTACTGGCTATGGGCGGTCTAGAAATGAAATGAAATGAAATGAAATAAATAAATAAATAAATAAATAAATAAAGCACAGGGGTGATATGCTCCCTGCCCCGTGCTCCAGTTAACATTCTGGCTGCTGCATTTTGCATTATCCCACTCTACATCTGTGTTGGAATTGTCTTTAGGTTGTTTTTTTTAAAAAAAGATGTTTTAAAGATATTTTTTAAGACTTTTTAAAGATGTTTTGTTTTTAAGATGCTTTAAATATGATTTAGTGTGTGTTTTTTCCGCCATGATCTCCTTCTGGGAGGAGGGGTGGGATAGAAATTTAATTAATAATAATAACTCCTGCACTCTCCCTGATTTGTTGCCTAGCTTGTTCACATATGATACACCCACTTCACTAATATAGAGGAATAACATTGCAATTATTTGCTTCAAGAAATCCCAGTGAGTTTTTTCTGGGTAACCTGAGTTAAATAGGAACATAGGAAGGTGCCTTATACTGAGTCAGGCCACTGGTCCATCTACCTCTGTATTGTTAACATTACCTTGAGATGTTGGGGATTCAACTGGGGAGCTTCTAAATGGAAAGCAGATGTTCTACCACTGAGCTACAGTCCTTCCCCACTAATTCTCTTATTCACATTACCAGCTTAAAAGTAATGACCGAAACTATCAAAGCAGGATAGACTGTGACAGGACTAAAATAGGAGCTTGTTCGAGCTTATATACAGATGGATTACTGCACATTTGTATTAGTATCTTCCATCCACTGCACAACACTGCAAAGAACAGAAACAGGGTCTCCTGCTCAGTACCGTGCAAGAGTTAAACCACTGGAACTAATTATGTAGCACTGACTATTAACTGGGTGGTCATTATTCAATGCGATTGCTAAAGAATGGTAACTCCTTTCGAGTTTAAAAATAGATTAACACATTTAACCTAGCATCTATGGGCAAGAAACGTTTTCCCTCCCAAGTCACAGGAAGGGAAACAGGGCAGTATATTTCCATTTACATCAGCTTCATTTGTATTAGGAACATACACACACACAGATGGGAGGAGAGAAAAACAATAAGGTTTTCAATAGCACATTTTCAATCTAGTCATTTAGCAGCAAGTCTATAAGGTTTTCCAGCCACCTTCCACCAGCCCCACTGTTGTGGGCCACTGCAGCTGAACGGAGAAGACAACCAATAAAAGCTGTTAGCCTAATTTTCTGTGTTGATTGCTCATGCTGGGGACCAACAAGAAACACTTGGCTTGCTGCAAGCTTCTCATTTTTCCTACTTTCAAGAGATTATGTTAGTTTTGCAGCAAAATGAACACAGAGCCTTGTTACCTTCAAAGCAGGTGTAGGGAACCTTTGGCCCTCTAGATGTTGCTGAACCACAACTCCCATCAACCCCAGCAAGCAAGGCCAGGGATGATGGGAGTTACAGTTGAGCAATATCTGGAGGACCAGAGCTTCTCCACACCTACTTTAAAGGCTAACAAATTTTATTATGACATAAACATTTGTGAATCACAAGTTATTTCATCAGATGCATGAAGTTGCAACTGAGGTTTACACTTCATGTGTCTGATCTGCTTTCGTCCACTAGTTCCCAAACTTTATTTCCCCACAGGCTACGTGAAAATTGCTGATAATCTTGGTGGACCACTTACTGTTTTTTCTGCCTACTGTAGCAACTGAAATGCACTAAAGCATAATTTTAAATTGTATTTGTATTGCTTCTTTCACTTCTTGTATTTTATTTTATTGCATTATAATTTACATTCCATTAGAAATCAAATACACAGTACAAGACAACACAATGTAAGAAATAAAAGAAGCAATACCAATACAATTAAAAATCAATATGAATATTTAATACATACATGCTGCGGATGACGCTCACAGACCACCATTTGGGAACCCCTGCAAAATGGAAATGCACTGCCGCCAAGTTGATCCCGACTTATGGCTACCCTATGAACAGGGTTTTCATGATAAGCGGTATTCAGAGGGGGTTAACCATTGCCTCCCTCTCAGGCTAGTCCTTCCCAGCTGGATAGGTCCTGCTCAGCTTGCCACAGCTGCACAAGCCAGCCCCTTCCTTATCCGCAACTGCCAGCTGGGGGGCAACTGGTCTCCTTGGGACTATGCAGCTTATCCACGCCTGCACAGGTGGCAGGGTACATAACCCGAGCCACTCACTGTGGCGGTGATCTTTAACTGGCCCTTTACATCCAGGAGACACGAGTGGGGATTTGAACTCACAGACTCTGGACTCCCAGCTAGGCTCTCCTCCCCACTGTGCCATACCAGCTACACTAGTCCATAAAAGTGTAGGTCATAATAAAATCTGTTAAGTCTTTAATGTGCTTTAAGGCTCTTTGTTCATTTTTTCCAAAGTCCCTTCCCTAGGCAATATTAACATAAATTGTAATTCCTTTGTTTCTGCTTCCCCTGGCCCCTTCAGTTAACCCATTTCCTCTGCCCTTATCTCACACTCTCCAATAGTCCCTATTTCTGGTACCTGTGCCTGGTATAAACAGTGCCTATTTTGTCCCTATTTTGAGGAGAAGTGAGTCCACAGAGTTCAACAGGGCTCACTCCAAAGTTAAATGTGGGTAATACATTATCCTGGAATGATTAATGGAAGGGGAGATAATACTTTCATACACACTCACTTCTGAGTCAAGGCACTAGACAATCCAAGCTGCAAACATTAATGCTGTTCTCAAGTTTAGAACAGTGTTAGGATCAGTTTGCTAACACACCCTACTTCTGAAGCCAAAACATGTTAGGCTATTACAGAGTTAATATGTACAGCATACAGCTAGCAGATGATCGCCTTTGGAAATGTGTAATGAAGGGGGTGGGGGCTCAGGAAGTGATCCTGCTGGTTGGGGCTGATGAGAGTTGGGAGTCCAACAATGTCTGGAGAGCCATAGGTTCTCCACCCCTGAAACAAACAAAAATGCCCCATCTTCACTTGTGAAATGTTGGAGCATATGTTTATTTGTCCTGACCATGGCCCAGTCCTATCTGGTTGTCCTAGTTTTGACACTGCTCCAACTTACATCCCAGGACCACCTTGACCCATTTACACTTCTTGCCCCTGGCAAGGCCCTGAGAGTTTTGCACCAAGCAGCTTACAATGAGGACTGTCCGACTAACATTCATTCTTGGTTATTTTTCAGCGTTTTCCTGACTAAGAGAAGCTGACTAAAAGGGAAAACTCTTGTAAAGTGCTTTGTGAAAATAATTTTCACATAGAACCTTATTTTGTATTTCCACCTTTGGAATGCTTGTGCATGGGCTGAGCACTATTTACACATCCATCCAAACATAGGTGGGGAGTGGACTGTGGCTTCTAACCCCATTTGTATGGGGGCAGGGCCTTTCATACGTTCTGTGAAACACATCCTTAATATCTCCAATGGTTAACATTTATTATTATTATTATTATTATTATTATTATTATTCTATTTATATTTATATCCTGCCCTTCCTCCCAATAGGAGCCCAGGGCGGCAAACAAAAGCACTAAAAACACTCTAAAAGATCATAAAAACAGACTTTAAAATATATTACAACAAAAATATATTACAACTTATAGCTAAGTATGCAAGACAGACCCATTCTGAATACCCCAGTATTAAAATAATACTCAGAGTCAAAGCTCTTCGGGATCTCAGCACAGTAAATAACCAGCTGTTGGTTTCATATGATCTAAGCTGCTTTACGGATTTGAACTAGAAATAATGACAACACACAGCTGCTGACCCACATCTCACACAGAAATGTGTAGTGAAAGAAGGTGTGTGACCCAACATAAACACTTAGCGTTTTCTAGCCCATGTTCCACTTCATTGGTTTCCACTTGAAGAGGTCAGGAAATGCTGAGCACATTGATGCCACATCACACAATTTAATTCACTAGACATGACTTACAGCCGATTCACACAAGCATGCAGAAAGACTACTTATTACAAGTCCTCTCTGGACTGTGCCAGTTTAGACTAAGGGAGGGGGGGTTACAAGTTTGAGTGCTTCTCCATGTACAAAGCACTCTGGAGACTGGGATGTTAACCATGTTTTCTCCTCAACAGGTCCATGGAGTCCACTAAGAAGAATTGGAGACAAATGGGAATGTAGGGAATCTCCAGCTTGGGCAGGAATGAAACCCCAATTTACTTGCTGGCTGATTCTCTACAGAACCTTTTCACCCAGTATGTTTTCATGTGTGCAGTTAAAAAACAGAAGTGTGCAAATTTGGCAAACGAGTGTTTTCAAAGGCAGGTATCCTATGCTCATCAGGGATCCAGAATTGGCTGCAGGTCCCTTTTGAACGTACACTTAGTGGCAAACCCAGGTTAATATGAGAAAAAGATCCTCGCGTGTGTAGTCCATTAGGATGATCCGTTAAGAGGGCTGCCAACTGATCGGCAGGGGGAGGACCAGTCTGCCCTGTGCTCTTTTGTCTTTCACAGCCATTTCATCTTTTCAAAGAATGGAGATAAGTACTATCATCTGATGCAGAAGGTGCAAAAAGAAACATGGCTGGGAAAAAGTTGGCAACCCAGTCATCATGATGTAAACAGCAGTTAAACAGCTTCTTATATGATTTAGGCACACAAATCAAACTGTCAAGAATTTCCTTATGTTCATGTCTAAGGCTGAAACAAGAACCATTCATCTTGTTTGCAAAAAGTTGGCATGAGTCAATGCCTATTAAAACTGTACTGCTTTTAAGGAAATGCAGTCAAGTAAACCTTCCAATCAGAGCTTGGTGATCAAAGCAGACTGCCATGCCACAGGGCATATTTGGTACTCTCATAGCTCAGTCTCATAATCTGACCCTCCAAAGGCACTAAGGGGAAAATTGCCTCTTGATGACACATTATTAGTAAGTAAGCTTGTTATGCATGGTCCCAAATTTGCCAAATTCTTCACTTCAGGGACCCAAGATGTTTAAAAAACAAACAAGCCATGATTAGAAAAATAACTATGCAAGGAAAGAGGGGGGAAATTAAAAAGCTATCTTGGCATCATTTCTAAAAGAGAGGGAGAAACTCCTTAAACTCATTAGTGCACAGGAAGGAGACCATCACAAAAAAGAATGAAGGCCCGGTATCCTAGCAACTAGCTGCTTCGGAGGAATTCTCATCAGAGCTTCCTTGGGTGTGTAATAAGAAATGCAAGCAATTGTTGCCTGGTTTGATTACAAATCGTACAGGAATGAGCTTCAGAAAGAAACAAGAATGCACACTTTTGAGAGAAAGCTAAGAACTTATTTTCTTATACTTCCTGCTTAGCCACATTCACCGGGCAAGCACTCAACTCCTCTAACAAAATGAGGGACTTTAAAACGGAAAACAGGAATGCCACTTTCTGTTTCAGTGACTGGGAAAGGAATGGGAAGGATGGATCATCATCAGGCTCAAAAACTTGCTTTTCAACATAGTCATGATTAAGTTACAAATAGCATAATGCACTTTAAGTCCACTTGTTGAGTTTACATTCTTATATCTTATAGCCAGAGACTGAAAAGGTACTCCTGAGAAATAATCTAATATGATCTGAAGTCTGATGTGCAGGTGTGCCCTTCCTAAATGGTACACTTATTGGAACAAAAATTCAAGATGTTGGTTTTGACCTTTAAAACCCTATATGGTCTCGGCCCAGTCTATCTGAAAGAGCGCTTCCAGCATCATCAGAGATGCTGCTCAACAAGATCAGCCTCAAAAGACCTTCTCTCCATCCCACCAGTTAAAACAGCTAGACTGGTGAGGACTAGGGAGAGGGCTTTTTCCATTGTGGCCCCCACTCTGTGGAATTCCCTCCCAAATGATCTCCGCCATGCCGCCTCTGTGATGAGCTTCCGCTGGGCCTTGAAGACCTGGCATTTCGGACAGGCTTTTGGGGTGGATTAGGTTTTATTTAATGTTGTTGAGATTTTTAATGTTCTAATATAATTGTATGTTTTATTCTGTACGTCGCCCAGAGTGGCTGGACAACCAGCCAGATGGGCAACTAATAAATCTAATAAATAAATGAATAAACAAACAAGAATAGAAATTATAACTTGCATTAATTCCCCATGCCAGATTATCTTTTGATTCTGCAAGAAGTGATTTGCACCTACAAGTAGGCCTTGGTTTAAATTCATGCAATTTTGACTAGTTACCTGTTTGGAGCTACCAGGACTAGAACTAAGTGCTGTCAATTTTGTGTGCACCTGCCCCACGTGATGAGCTTTCAGATCTTCACCTTGGAATATCATTGCAATGAAGCGTTTTCAGGCTCTGGAGCAACCTTCCTGGACAGAAAGCTACATGTTTGGGCTGGGATCTTGTCTGAACAACAAAGTCTCCCTGGATTTGGTTCAACTTAACTCCCTACACCTCACACCTCACATTATGCATATGAGCCAACTTTGAACTAAGCATATTTCAATTTTGGTTATGAAGCAGGGATTCAGCTGGTGTATCACTACATGGCTGTGGTCAAAAAGGGCAGTGGCAGGAGGATGCGATATTTTCTTGCTGGTGTGGCTGACCACCAAAAGCCCAGAGCAAGTCTGGTAATAAATTGTAAATCAGAGGTAGGGAGCTACAATTCCCAGCACTCATCACAAACTAAATCTGAGGAATTGGGGTGTGCGTGTGAAATGCTCTTGAAATGTGCTTTAAATGTATGGCGTACATGCAGCCTTGTTTACCATTCTGAGAAGCTAGCAGACTCTGCTCTTATTCACTACAGACAGACTTTGCCCTGCCCTCAACTTAATGGCTATTGTGAACATACCAGCATTCTTTGCCCATGAACGAATCCATACTCCTTTTCTTTCAATTCTATTTTTGTACAATTTTTGTTCAAGCACATGTTCTTCAAAACTGTCTCCCTAGATTTCTACAGCCAAGCAAATACCAGCTGGAGTTATATAATCCCTTGCTCACCCCCCTCAACAGCAATCAAAATTCTATTCTTGCAGACAGCCTATGCATGTTTCCCAGCAGGAACTTTAAAATTCTGAATAAACACTCTCAGCTGTGAAAACCTTCATTAAGCTTCTTGCTATGGTACTGTTTGAGATGAAGTTCTAGGACTAAATGGATCATTTGGTCACACCTAGATAATGTTGGTTCCAAACAAAATTGGGTCCAGGGGGGGAGCTTGGGCAAGATGCCCTTAGCGGCTGTGGACATACCATACATTTAAAGCACATTGTTTCCCCAAAAGAGTTATGGGAACTGTACTTTACCCCACACAGAGCTACAATTTCCACTACCCTTCACATACTACAGTTCCCATGTTCTTTGAGGAGAGTCGAAGTCTGGCGTATATGCAGCAAGAGTTGCTTCCCTTCGTTGCCACTATCACCCAAGGCTCATTAGCTTGCTCTGACTCAATCTGCTGCACTGTCTGGAAGGAGAGGGCAAGGCAAAGGGAGGCTCCATCTCCTTATTCTTGTCCACACCACTTGAAGATGGCAGATGAACAGGTAGCAACAGCAAAAGCAAAGAGCAGGGCCAGGGATTCAGTAGCAAGGCCCCTGCCAGTGTGTGGGTCTCAGCAGACGTCTGAAACTACCAGCCTTTGATACTCAGCACTTCATAACCTAGGAACATAGAAATCTACCTTATACTAAGTCAGACCACTGGTCCATCTAGCTCAGTATCGTCAACGTTGATTGGCTGCGGCTCTCTAGGATTTTGGGCAGGAGCCTCTCCCAACCCAACCTGGTAATGCCAGGGATGGAACCTGGGACCTTCTGCATGCAAGGCAGATGCTCTGCTACTGAGGTACCCTTTCCCTAACCTTAAAGTCAAAGTTTTGCAATCCTGCTCTAAATGGAGACTGTCTTTGAGAACTGGCATAAAGTTGCCTGTCCTTTCAAGAGAGGGATAAAAATTGCAAACAAGACATTGGCCAGACTCCAGAGGGTCTACTCCAGAGGGAGTTGAAGATGGCGGAGGCGCAACAGCTACCTTACATTTGCACCAGGCTGCCGCCGCTGCCACCTTCACATCAAGCCAGGCTGAAGCTGGAGCTGGGCTGGGGCTAGGGCCTTTCAGCGGGTCTGGTGCCACGGCCTGTCCCTGGGAACACCGCACTGTTGCAATGATCTTTCGGTGAATGCTGAGGGCAGGGGAACGCCCCTGCAGACGCCGCTATCTTACCATCTGACCACTGTCTGCTTGCCCTTAATATCGGCCGTGTTTACATCTTAGTGCCTTTGTTTTTGGCTTCTGAAGAGAACTTCTCTGTTAGTAGTGACTTTAAGCGGTTGTTTGCTGCGCCCCACCCCCCGCTGAATGTACTGGACGCTGGATGCTGAAATCAAGAGGGGGTGTTGTTTTTCGGTCTTGCACATGGACTATCACCCACATCAGGAGTTTCCATCTGAAGGCGCACTTTTTGGACTATATGGACAAGAAGCCTTATTGTAACTGAATTAGTCTCTATGTTATTGTTTAGCTTTCTTGCTTAGTGTTTTTGTGTTTTTGATGTTTTATATGTTTTTTGCTTTGTACGTCGCTCAGAGTGGCTGAGTAGCCAGCCAGATAAGCGACTAAGAAATCGAATAAATAAATAAATAAATAAATAAGATGTGTTTCATCCTTCCAAATACAGACACACGCACGCACAATTTGATCCATTCATTTGATCCTGAGAAGCCCTGCTGGTCCAACTTTCTATTCTTTATCATTACTCATAAAGTTCTCCTATAATATTCTGAAAGTCACGACCAAGACTGAGTAACAGAAGCTTTTCATTTCCAATTTCATCTATTTTGAAACCCCTTTGGAATATGGCTGCTAATCAGCACAAACTTTCAGATCAAGTACAAATGATTTTTAAAATTAAAAAAAGAATTCGTTACACAGGTGATTGTCAAGAACAAGAAAGCACAATGAAAGGCAAGTGGGTGCCTGTCGTTTTTCTGTTCTAGTAAAAGAAGGAAAAGTCAATTCTCCCAGGAAAGAATGTCAGGTCATCCAGTATGAGTTAAAAGGGAAGAGCCTATAATTGCTACGGCATTAATTCAAATGTTCACATGTCAAAACAAACAAACATAAGATGTTCTTTTTGGGCAAAAACGAAGCAATAATTTTGTAGCCAACCCCCTCCCCCTGCATATATATTAGGCAAGCCTACAAGAAAGAGAGGGAAACATTTTTTAGGGTTGTGGAACACATGACAGCCCAAGGACAACAAAATTACCAGAGTGGTTAATTCCACCCTCTAATGGAATGAAGTGAAAGTTATCATTTCATGCTGCTCCTGAAGAACACACTGTCTTGATTCACTGACCCCATTAAGTTAATGAACATAAATCTTTCTGAGTCCGATGTTACCCTCTTTTTTAAAAAAGTTATCTTTCTTTACCATTATTTCATTCATAATTTCTCCATATCTTACAGATGTTGACAGCACAAGTTAAAGATTATGTTCATGCACAGGCATACAAGCACACAAAAACAGCCCAGGAAAAAGCAAGTAAAGGGAGTTCTTGCTTGAAATAGAAATCAGCGTTGCATTATGATTGTGTTCAAAGAGTAATTAAAGAGCTGGAGCTGCAGATCCTCCCCTCAAAAAAATACTGTGCTAAAATAAGCCACGCTGTCAGAGCCATGTGTATGCAGCAATGCTGCTTCTATGCCACACAAGGGCAGAATCTGTTGTTTCATTAAAAAAGTCTGGACCCAGAGAACATTTGCTGGATTTTTTTAAAAAAAAGCCATTTTCAGCCACAGAACTACTCTGGCAATCCCTTTTGTCCATTCTCAAGACTCACAGCAAAGAAAGTTTGCCAAAAGTTGTTAGAAGTAGCAATAAGGATCCAGAGAATTAAGGATCATATGGCTATTTAACACATTATTGGGAAAACTGAATTTGCCACAGATTATACAATCAACAGTAGCTGAAGCCAGTCACAGGTCTGTCACAAGCATGCCTGTCCACTGTATTCATATTTTAAGACAGGAGTGGGGAACCTTTTTGGCTACAAGGGCCCAGATCTTTAAGTGGCCCCACCCTGCAGGCCAACTTTGATAGGTGGATAGGGCCACCTGCCCGTCAATCACATAACATAAGTATGACATCACATGATTAACAGGTGAGTAGTCCCACCCACCTGCCAAAATCCCTTCCTCTTTGTGAGATTCCCAATGCTTCTCCTCGCCATCCCCAATGCTGGAGGCGGAAAGCAGAAGTGTGGGGATACAGTAGGGCCCCACTTTACAGCGCTTCACTTTACAGTGTTCCGCTAATACAGCAGTTGTGAATTGTAGAAAGGCCCCGCTTTACAGCACTTGTTCCGCTTTTATGGCTTTTTTTTGCCGCCGGGCGCCATTTTGGTCAATGTAAGTCAATGGGATGCGCTTTACAGCGGTTTTCGCTTTACAGTGGGGAACGTAACCCACTGTATGAGCAGGGCCCTACTGTACCTGTAAGTCTGTCAAGTGGGCTGGAAGTTCTCCACCCTTGTTTTAAGACATTTAGGAATAACATAATGTGTGAAACAGCCACACAGCCCAAGCAAATAGTCAATTCATGTTGTATTTTTTCCATGCTAAGTATTCAAACTAAGTGTTCAAACTAAATTTCTTTAATTTACACAAACACACCTGCATCTTATACCCCTTGTTTTATTTTTTATTGTTTTTAAGGCTCATTCATTTTACATTAGCATTATTTCCCAACATATTATGAAGGCTCAAACAAGCATTTTCTCGACCTACAAGAAGTCATTAAGCCTATATTTGAAAAATTCTACCATATCCCTGAAAAGTCTTAAATCTACCCTGGGGGGAGTGGGGAATTGGAGGAGAGTGCATCTCATAATGAAGCTGACCCATTTATTATGCCTCGTTACAGAGTACAAAATGAAAACAAACCTTGTTCGGATTACTTTGAACCCTTTGCACAGGAAATAATTAGAAGCTACTTGCACGGTTAAATCTGAGATATCAAGGATAACACAGCTGCTTCTTTAATATGCAAAATTATAATTTGCAATCTTTTCTGGAGAATACAAAGAAGGGTGCTTGGGAAAGGGTAAATACCATCCCTTCTGTCTCCTTCCCCACCCCTTCCAAAATACATTCACATGGCAACAAGGAAAAAATTACCAGGCTAGCAATTGACAGTATTAAAGCAGCTTTCTAAAAACATTACCATCTAAAGTAACTAAAGCAAGACACAGGCAAATGTGTGAGAAAGGAAGCCCCTAACAGTATCTAAATAATTTATTGCACATATTTTTATGTCAAGGAGATAGTACAACAACATCCAGCTAGAAATGGAATATGAGAACTGAACCTTCCCAGTATTCTTACTGTACACATTTTCACACAAAACATGTAAGAATTATTAGATTTATTTGGCAGGCAGTTTATGCGTAGTCCCCCACAGCCACTGAAGGCCTCTTCCCACATTGTTTTTAAAAATGTAACATGTGAATGCAACAAACATGTTTTTTAAAAGCTTATGCATCGTAACGATATGCTGAGCAGAAAGCCAGATGTATCTCCACAGGTACATTTAATTGCAGGCTGCTATTTAATATATAAAGTTGCTTTAAAGGCATTTTCAAACATAACACTAAAGCTGCTTTCAAACTGTCTCTGCTTTGGAGGTGCGATTCAATTGGATGCTGCCAAATTCAAGTACTGCAATTAAAGTAGATTTGGTGCCCCCTTGCCAAAAAATGTGTTTTTCTGCAGTAAAGAAAATGATGGGACAGTGCACTAGAAAGTGCGGGACAGACCTTGATGGGGTGTGGTATAACCTCCCTCAATGATCAGAAGGAATGCTCAATAAACAGCAGGCATCATATAATCTCCCTACAAACTTTGCGCAAACAAGTCAGGATGAATGCTCAGTAAACAGGCCATGGAGCCTAAATACCATTCTTGCATGGTAGGAAGCTGAAGAGAGCCATTTTTCAATTGAGACCATCCCCTAGTCAAAGTAGGTATTAGACTGATCGAATTATAGATGAGAAAGTGCAAAACTGGCTGAAGTATCTCATGTGAAAATGGCCTAAAACCAACTTAAGACACACACACACACACACACAAACACACAATATTCTGCTGGCTAAAACTTTAAGTAAAACCAGCCACACAACTTTCACATACACATACAGATCATGTTCCAAATTAAGCTACAGTTATTACAAAATCTGTAAAATGTCCATTATCGTCACAAGAAAGACGCATGGGCTTAGTGCAAGATCTGCAGGACAAGATGCAACTATAGCATTCCTGACAGATGGACACCCAGCCTCTACTTAAATACCTTCAAAGAAGGAAAGCCCACACCCATGAGACTGTCTGTTCCACGGTCAAACAGAATGTCTTGGCATTAGGAAGATTCTCCTCATGTTTAGCTGAAATCTGCTTCCCTGCGATCAAACACTGGTTCTAGTCCTGCCCTCTGGAGAAATAGAGAACAGGTCTACTCCATCTTCCGCATCAAAGTCCTTCATATATTTTAAGACCATAACTTGCAGGGACCTTTGAGATCTGTGTGAAGGGCCATCGGTCAATAAGACAGCACATGATTCGCATGCAGGTAGTCCCAGGTACAATCCTTGGTGTCTTCAGGTAGGGGTGGGAAAGTCACCTGCCTCAAACATTGGAGGGCCACTGCCAGTCAGTGTTGACAACTGAGCTAGATGTACCAATGGTCTAACTTGGTATAAGGCAGTTTCCTATGTGTGTTTTGTCTACAGAAACACACTGGGGCTCCCCATGAGGTGCCCCTTATCAGAGGCCAATCTATTAAATAATGGCAATGTGAGGACTAGTCTCACTGCAACAGCGTCCTGAAGGCAGTAACTCTTCTGTACATGGGAGAAAGCAAAATAAAATTAGAGTCATTAGTGGAGCAGAGAATAAAACTGCTCCATTATTCTGGCCATCCCATGGGGGAAGTGTGCACATGCGTGTGTGTTGGGGGGGGGGATGCAGTGCAGGCTCTTTCCTCCCAAAAATATTGATTTCAGAAAGAAAAAGCAGATCTTTCACCACAAGGAGAAACACCCTGCAAATACATATACCATACATCCATGTGGCAAAAATATAAATAATTATAGAAAATATATGCCATACAGCAGGGGTTCCCAATCTGTGGTCCGTGGACCACCAGTGGTCCGTGAGCTTCATTCAGATGTCTGTGGATTTGTGGTTGAAGATGGGAGATGGCACATTCATTGTATTAAATATTCATTGGTTTTTAATTATATTTGTATTGCTTCCTTTGTTTCCTATATACTGTATTTTACTGTATTGCAATTTGATTTATATGGAATTCCAAATAATACAATAAAATGCAATGTTATGGAATTCAAATTGTACTACAATAAAATACAATATATAAGAAATAAAGGACACAGTAAAAATATAATGACAAATCACAGAGCACAGCAATTGCTACAACAGGCAGAAAAAGTAATTAAATGGTCTGCCAATAACCCCCCCCCCCCATATCATCAAGTGGTCTGTGAGGGGGAAAGTTTGGGAACCACTGTCATGCAAAAAGGAACAAAAAGGGGTAACTGGTTGGGGGGAGACTAATTGGTAATATCCCCCTAATATAACAGTGCAGTAGTTCAGCTCTGGAGCTAGATAAATAGCCCTGGTCCTCAGCAGTCTAACGCTACAGTGCAATTGCCTTATTGACTGCTATGGTTCAGGGCCAGGCAACTAGGAAGCTGTTCATCTATCCCGAATCCTAAACTGTTGGGTGCGGGGTAGGACTTGATCAGGCCAATTCCTCCCATTCTTCAACTGACACACAACTGCCCCCTACATTTTGTGGTTCCTAGAGAGCAATGGCCATGTTCAGTCCTGGTGAGGCCAGTCTAACAGCTTCTTTCTTCATGGCTTAAAAACAAGTAATTTTCAGCATATCCAGAGACACCCCAAAAGTATGCAGACAACCTTGCTTTGATTGTAGGTGGCCGTACTTCACTGCCTCCGATACACGAGGCCACCAATGTCACACAATCAGAGCTGCACCAGACCCCAAGAAGTGTCTTGTCCTTAGGGAAGCTAAAATGTCCCACAATAAACTTGATGTTGGGTGGTTGCTAAATATCTGTGCACAATTCTCACAACTACAGGTGGTCAGTAAATTAAATTAATAATGTTATTTAGATGTTATTCAGTTTGCAATTGTTATTATCATCACTATTGTTCTATTCAACTGTTACGTTCTGGTAGACAAGATAAGGTTTATAGTTTGATACTGGATTTTTTAAATTTTATATTTTCGTATTAAAAATGAACAGAAAAGATGATGAACATTCCATTATCAGCAAACAAAATAATGACAAAATAGGCAACAAGGATGACATTTGCTCTAATGAACGAGATTATTTTCATTTTCTTACATTTATATTTCATCTTTCTTCTGTCATGGAACCCAAGGCAGTGTAAATATGGTGCCTGGGGTGTGTGTGTGTCTGTCATTGAGGCATTGCCCAGACCTAGACCTTATTAGCTCTAGCAAGGTGGTACCTTCATGTGCCTTCAGACCATACTCTGGGATACATGTATGACTTCCAAAAGCCTTGGAAGCTGTTGCTCAAACATATTTTCCGGAAAGTTGCTTCATTCATACACATTATAAACTAGTCATGCCTCACTAAGAGTTCTTTGAGAGTGTCACTAAGCATATAGATAGAGGAGCTCTAGTTGACACTGGGTACATAAGACGTTCAAAAAACTTTTGACACAGTACCTCACTAAAGACTCCTGAGTAAGCTTAGCAGTCACAAAATAAGAGGAAGGGTCCATCCTCTTAAGGACAGTTACTGTTTAAGAAACAGGAAACAGAGAGTAGGAATAAGTGGACAGTTCTCTCAATGGAGGACTGTAGAAAGTCGAGTCCCCTATTTAGTTCAACATTCTGTGCTCACAGAGGCCGGCCAGAGGCTGGTAGGACACTCGCAAGCAGAAACTGAGTCCAACAGAAGCTCATATATTCTATTATCAAAATGAAACATTGCATCAAAATCTTGAGTTTGCCATGCATATTTGCACAGAATAAAAGCTAGAAAGAAAAAATAGTTTCTATTCACAAAATTTCTTTTGAGATAGCCTATCTTTATTTACTCCCCACCCCCAAAAACCCAACTTTATTTTTTCTTCTTCTCAGCAGCCCTCAGTGCAACCCAAAACCCACAAAACACCTCACAGAGCCTCATGTGAATGTCTGCTACCTCCTCCTCCATTCCAATTTAAGAATGGGATTAAATGCAGATGCCAAATGTGGCTCCACCATCAGCCAACTTTTCCCCTTTCCCAGTAGAAGTTGGTGGCTCCATGTTAGTGGGGCAGTGGACTCCGCTCTGGATTTTAGTCTGGACCCCTTGGAAGTCTGGACAAAAACCGAGAGTGGAGTCCAATGCCCCACTGACATGGAACCACCAACCACTACTGCCCTCTCCCTCCCCTTTTTGCTTACCATCTTAGCTTCATGAAGAGTTTTGGAGCACTCAGGAAATGTGCACACTACACCATGTTTTGCAACATTTTGACTGACCTAATGAATTGCCCCAATGTGGATTTTGAAGTTTTTCTTACAGGCCAACAAAGCTTTTCATTAGTGCAGATTCTTTGTTTGAAAAACAGAGTGATTTCACACATTCTTTTAATGCTTCTCTCTCTCATCATTTCCAATTGCAAACTTTTTCACTATTCCAAGGACTATATTGCCAGATTTTCAGCATTTTATTAGGTAATTGACAGTACTTCTTGCCTGTCAGGTATGAAGGTATATTGTCAGCTAAATGTAATGAAAATCATTCACGCTTAGCCAATGGTGTTACAACAGCAAAATGACAAAAAACAGAGATAAAAAGAGTAGAAGTGCACTCAAAAAGAGGCCCTTAATATAAGAATATCTACACCCATCTCTAACAATTTGACCTGAATTACTTTTCCTACTGAATTTTTTAAGGGTAGAAGAAAATATTACAACTTCATGGGACTGTCAAGGAAAATGGCAGGTCTATGTTGCATTCTTCCCCCTCTAGATTCTAGCACAACTTCCCCCACACCCTGGACTTATGCTGTGTGCTTTCCTGGCCTCATTCCATATAAACTAGCTGTCACTAGTAAAGGCGGAATGGGAGGGAAGAATGCGCAGGATAACATTGTGCACGACCCAGTTCCATTTAGACAACTGCAACACATTGTATGTGGTGCTATTTTTGAAGACTACTTAGAAATATAAATTGGTTTATAATACAGCATCTACATTGGCTGGTATTAGCTGCCAGGAAGGTCTCTCACAGCAGTGTTGAAAAGTTCATGGTCATATCCTGCACCCTGAATAGCTAACACCCTGGAAGACAGAAACAAAATTCAAAGTGATCTTGATATGGTGGAGCATTGGGCTGAAAACAACAGCATGAAATTTAACAGGGATAAGTGAAAAGTTCTCCACCTACGAAAAAGAAACCAAATCCACAGTTATAAGATGGATGATACTTGGCTCAGCAATACTACATGCGAGAAGCATCTTGGAATTGTTGTAGATCACAAGCTGAATATGAGCCAACAGTGCAATGTGGCTGCAAAATAGACAAATGCTGTTTTAGGCTGCATTAAGAGAAGTATAGTTTCTAAATTGTATTAAGTATTACTTTCCTTCTATTTGGCAATGGTTAGGCCTCATCCTTACTGCGTCCAGTTCTGGACACCACACTTTAAAAAGGATGCAGACAAACCGGAACAGGTTCAAAGGAGAGCAAGAAGGATGATCAGGGGACTAGAAAAAATGTCCTATGAGGAGCGATTGAAATAACTGGGCATGTTTAGCCTTGAGAAGAGATGTCTGAGGGGAGATATAATAGCACTTTCAAGTCCTTGAAAGGTTGTCACACAGAGGAGGGCCGGGATCTCTTCTCAATCATCCCAGAGTACAGTACACACAGAGAATGGGCTCAAGTTACAGGCGGAACATCAGGAAAAACTTCCTAACTGTTAGAGAGGTATGACAATGGAACCAATAACCTAGGGAGGTGGTAAGCCTCCAACGCTGGAGGCATTCAAGAGTTATGTTTTATGTCACATATGTTTTAACTTGGATTCCTGTATTGAGCAGGGGGTTGGACTTGATGGCCTTATAGGCCCCTTCCAACTCTTCTGTGATTCTATGATCTTATTGGTTTCTGGGCACAAGTCAGAGTGCTTGTTCTGGCCTTCACAACTCTGTACAGCTTGGGTCTGGGTGTCCTGCAGGGCTATCTTCTACTATATGAACCCTCCTGGTGGCAACTGGAGATAGAGTCTTTTTCCTGGTGGCACCTCATTTGTGGAATCCACTCCTAGAGAGAGTAGCCTGGTACCCTCATTATTAAATTGCATGCATCTGGTTAAGACTTTTGCTTGCCTAGGCATTTTATACTGAATGGTTTTAATCCACTATGTTATATTGAATTTATCCACTGTGTTATCTGGTATTAGTATCTGTGTTTTAGTCTTTTTGCTGTTTTACCTTACTTGTTTTAAGATTTTGTTGTTCAACTGCTTTTGTTTGAAATGTTGAAATGTTTGAAATTATTGTCTAGGTATCTTATACAAATTGAAAAGCAAGCTATAAAATGATTATATATGACCTTAGGTGCATGGAGTAAGTTGAAAGGAAGAGGCAAATTCAACAATGAACTGCTGTTTTCACTTAATTTAGCCTTAAGTAAATGAAGTAAATCAGGGGGAAAAAACCACTGGAATTCATTTTAGCCAATTAATTATTCCTCTCTCATATAGAGAATCGCTCTTCGCATGCTACCTGTGGTACTGGCATAAGATTTATTTAACAAGGAATGTTAAAAGTGTTGATGCTTCTCTCCTTTGAATTATACCCAGCTGACATATAATCATGGTAAATATTATATTAACCATGGTTATATAATCCATATCAGACTGTGTCAAGGGCCCCTTCATTCTCAATATTTGATATTATTTAAGTTGGTTGTGTTGTGTTTTGTCTGCTCGTCTAATTGTGTTTTTAAGGATTGTTTTAAAACTGAAATGTAATTATATATCTTATTGTTTGTACACCGCCCAGAGAGCTTGCTACGGGCGGTATAGAAATCGAATTAAATAAATAAATAAAATAAATAAACTTATGTTATTATCAAAGTCCCTAAAGATTTGTCAGCCCAAATCTGCATTATTTCTTTAGGGGGAAAATAAAAAATCACCTATAGCCGGGAAACAGGTTGATCCAAGAATCGGCATGTATTTTTAATAGCCAAATGAATTATTCATGACCAACAGAGCTCGTGAAACCAAATCCTGAGAATTATAATTTGCAAGAGCTTCCTTACTGCTAGGAAGTTGGTTATAGCTCTGCCGCATAATATTTTTCTTTGAAGATTTTTACATCCTTGGCTAAATTTGGATATTGAAATACTGATATAAGAAAACACAGTGTAAGTCTTTCCATATCCATACAGAACAAATTCACTTAATATTTTTAAAATGTTCTATCTTTACCTGCATTCTTCTCTGGGCAGGATTGCGGGGACCAAGAGATGTCTCTTTTCTAAGAACCTGATACAACCATAGTTTAGCATTATGATAATAACCCTGCTCCCACTTGCCCCTCCTCCTTCGGCACGGCCATTAGGAGGAGAATAGAAACATCTACTTTCTGGTATAAACTAACTAGCATTTTAAGTTTGTGCCCAAACCTGGCCAAATCGTATTAGTTCAAACTATGGTTTAATGAAACAAGCAAAGATCAGAAACTTGTCATGACTCAGGATTCTGACTCCCCAACCTCGGGGGATGAGGCTATGGGTTCAGAAAGAGTATCAAACGATAAGAAGGTATTGCCCTCAGAACCAGCCTTAGCGATCCCCCCACTGCTCTGAAAGCTCCAGCTCAAGGGAAACCCATATCACTCCCACCTCTCCACCTGAGGAGGTTTCACTACCACCCTCCAACTCTGACAACTTAAGTCCACAAGTCCCAGCAGAACCATACTCTCCCCCATGTCTCTGGAGTGAGTAGCTATTAAAAGTAGGCTAGGCCTCTTCAACTACAGCATGTTCACTCAACCAAGGATGGAGCAAGCAATCCATATGGAGCTACAGTTCTATTTAAGTCTCAGTTTGGGTTTGCTTGCTGCTGAAGCCACACAGGAGTCTGCTCTTAGAAGTCATTAGCCTGAGCGTCACATGGAGCCAGCCACGGTATTACTTGCTTTGCTTTGACTTTCTCTTATTGGAACCTGACCTCTGCTTTGCTTGACTATGCCCCATCAGAACCTGGATCTTGCCTTGCCAGAACCTGAACTCATGCCTAGAATCTCTCTGCTTGGACTAGAACCCCATCCAGCTGAGACCACCACCTAGGACAAAGCCAAACCACAATACAACCTTTGCTTGTTTCAAGAAACCACAGTTTGGCCTGGTTTGGACCCAATGACAAACTGCTTGTTTTGGTTTGGACCCAGCAACTTAAACCCAAAGTGTATGTTTCCAATCACCCACTTATGACCATGCCAAAGGAGAGGGGAGGGAGGAAATGCTTGAGGGTCAGGTTCAAGCACCATCTTCTCCAGACACTCTTTCAAAGGTGATATAACAGGTTACTTCCAACATCTCACATAAAGCATTCTCGTTTCTCAGCCTTTAGGATGAATTAGCTCATTTGTAGTAGCAAGTTTTTCCAAAGAAAAAGGAAAAATAACTGAGGGGTTTTTTTTAAAAAAAACTATCAGTATATTTATTTCCCCCCAGAACTTTTTCATTAAAAGTCATCTCAACCATAAATGGAAATAGTCTCCAAGTTTCCAACCATTTGGGGTTGTGAGAGTCATTTCCAGGAACACATACCTATTTGTCATTGTTTAAAACAATTCTGTCTCATAGTTGTATTTAGATAATTTCTGACTGAGAGACCATAATTTTTCCCAGGCTTGTATAAGAACATTGTTTCCTGCATTTTTTAGTCATGGCATTCAGCCTTTGCAAGAGATGGCTGACACAACAGTGGCTTCACTGATGACAATTGCTACAGGAGGGGGGGAAAGAGAGAGAAAAGATAGCAGCCTTATTGTTACCTTTCAAAATCATTAGGGTTTCTAGAACCAGAAAGGGACATTTTTCTCTAGTACAATTGTAATTGTGGATTGGGACAACCCCAAGAAAATCTGGCATCTAATACCTCTAATCGCTATCAAAACCTGTACTGCAATCTCAGCCAGTAACTGATAACACAAAAGCCTATTTATACAGAAGCAATATTTTGTCATTGAGCATCAAATGTAAAAATTTTCTCCAACAAATAAGCCTCCATTCTTCACACGGTAATATGAAAGAGAGTCATAAACATTCAGCAAAAATTTACAGAACTTGAAATAAGTCAGGAGTCTGATTTAAAATCCTGATATTAAATTTAAAATGTGCTAATGTGCAATTCCATGGCACACTTTCAAAAGTTTATTTATATAAGCTATTTATATACTGCTTAATTACTGATGTTTCTATGCAGTGTACATTAAAAAAAAATTAAATGCAATGGATGAGATCAATTAAAATTAACTGATCAATTCTCAAAGCAAGTCTCGACAGAGACAGCGTTTCCCTCAATCGGACCAATGCCATTAGATGTGTGGAATGGAGATGACAGAATGACAGGGTTGTTTTTTTTTTTTTTTAAGTAACCATAGTCCTTTGTTTGTGCTACATGGGCTTGATACCAAGACTTGTCGGTGTATTTTGGTTCACCCCACCCACCCAGGCTACTGTGTGCTAGTTTTATCTCCTTCATTTTCTCCGTAGGCTTTACTCCTTTATCACAGAACAATGCTCAATTATCAGCTTGATGTTTGGGGAATGGTGAGTAGAAGGCAGAACACACAAGCTGCACGAGGAGAGAAGCCAATGTGCAATGGTATGCCGGCCAAAATGAAGACACAGAGAGAGACTGCTAATAGCTTAGTCCTATGTTGTTCTTTGGTTACATTTTGCTCTACACTTGTTTTTTTAAAACAATAACCAAGCATGGTATGAGAAGGAAGCTATTTTATAGCAGAAACAGGGTTACACTGTGCAAACATGAAAAAAATCACCCTAATGAAAACAGGAACATAGGAAGTTGCCTTATATTGAACCAGGCCATTGGTCCATCTAGCTCAGTATTGTCTACACTGACTGGCAGCAGCTCTCCAGGGTTTCAGGCAGAGTCTCTCCCAACCCTACCAAGAGATGCTGAGGACTGAACCTGAGACCTTCATATCAAAGCAAATGCTCTACCACTGAGCTATGAC
This sequence comes from Rhineura floridana, assembly GCF_030035675.1. Lineage (NCBI taxonomy): Eukaryota > Metazoa > Chordata > Lepidosauria > Squamata > Rhineuridae > Rhineura > Rhineura floridana. The sequence goes on along the minus strand of NC_084489.1, from coordinate 69,672,936 downwards.
TCTTTCCCAAAATGAAAATAGGAATCCTGTTAACCTTCATCACAGATACGTAAAACCAGTGCCCATCTTCCCTACCCCAGCTACAATCTTGAATTGGAAGCAGTGTGAAAACTCCTTCCCTGTGGTACAATTGCACGCCACTCAGGAAGTGCATAGCTAAAAGAAGTAAAATGAGTGGGGCTAATCATGGGAATCTTTAGAACTTATAAGGGAAATGTTCTGTGATAAGAGTCAGCAATGGAATCCCCCCTCCCCCGCCGCCAAATCTGGACTATCTGGCCTTCTCCTCAATGGCCATGCTAGAGGCATACAGTAAGTACCATCTATGACAAAAAATTTGCAGAAGGGCCACTTTAGGGACTGAGGTGGTGGCTTGTCACCATCAATTCCTTTTAAGAATTAGCTCTGTAGGAAAACTTCTTGCTAATCAAGGCTCTATGGAAAAGCTATTTGGAAGAAATAGAAATTTTCAAGCAAGTTGTTTTAACCCATGCTATAGGCAGCCCTATACTGCTTCTAGAAGAGCAGGGGTAGCCAGTGTAGTGTCCTCTAGATATTATTGGATTACACTCCCATCAGCCTCAGTAACCACAGCCAATGGTCAAGGATGATGAGCGTTGTAGCCCAGCAACATTGGGAGGGCACCATGTTGGCTCCCCCTGCTTTAGAGAGTAATGGTTCTCAAACTATGACGAAAAGCACTGGGAAGGGCACATAACAGTGAAAGGAGGAGCAATGTTCTAGGGAGGCATAGAGTGTTGGGAGATTGGTGGACTCTTCCTCCTCTCCTTAGGATGAAAATGTTTTTAAAAAATAAATAACCAACCAAGATACACAAGTAGCTTGACTAGTCTCTACAGAGGATCCTCATCGACTGACATTGGATTTATATGATGACTGGTCTCCTTCATTTGCCCCATCATCCGAACCCAATTCGAGAATAGCTGCTCATCTATTCTAATGAGATTTCCCCATTGGGAGTTTTAGGATGTGGGATCACAGATGACTTGCTCATTTGTCCTAACTCAGTGTTGGACTAGGGTCTTAATCCATAGATCTTTGTGCACAACAGCAGGCTGCATGGACATGTCTAAAAGCAAGGGCCATGGCTCAGAGGCAGAGCACATGCTTTGGATACAAACATCACGGGTTCAATCTCCCAACATCTTCTGGTAAGGCCGGAATATATCTCTGCTTAAAACCCTGGACAGCTGCTTCCAGTCAGTGTAGATGAGTAGTCCTCAATGCCCACTTTTAACCCAACCACGTATTTGAGGACTCCATTCTTGATTTTATTTATTTATTTATTTTATTTTTAAAACTTATATACCGCCCGACTAGCAATAGCTCTCTGGGCGGTGAACATAAATACAATAAAATACAGGGAAATACAAAAGCATCACAATCTAAAATCAAATTTCACAATCTAAAAACTGCATAACTAAGATCAAATTACAAACATTACCATCATTAACAAAAAATTAAAATGCCTCGGAGAAGAGAAAGGTTTTAACTTGGCGCCGAAAGGATGATAGGGTCGGTGCCAAGAGCACCTCCTCGGGGAGACTATTCCATAGTTTGGGGGCCACCACTGAGAAGGCCCTTGATCTTGTCACCACCCTCCGGGCCTCCCTATGGGTCGGGACCCGGAGGAGGGCCTTCATAGCAGACCGTAGTGTACGAGCCGGTTCATAACGGGAGAGGCGTTCCGACAGATATCGTGGTCCCGCGCCATATAAGGCTTTGTAGGTTAATACCAACACTTTGAATCTGGCCCGGAAGCGTATTGGAAGCCAGTGCAAGCGGGCCAGAACAGGTGTTATATGGTCCGATCGCTTCGTTCTTGTTAGCAGTCTGGCCGCCGCATTTTGCACCAGCTGTAGCTTCCGGACCGTCTTCAGAGGTAGCCCTACGTAGAGTGCATTACAGTAATCCAAACGTGAGGTTACCAGAGCATGTACTACTGATGTAAGATCCTCCTTACTCAGGTAGGGACGTAGATGGGCTACCAACCGAAGTTGGTAGAACGCATTCCGTGCCACCGAGGCTACATGAGCCTCAAGTGACAGGGAAGAGTCTAGAACGACTCCCAGACTACGAACCTGTTCCTTTAGGGGGAGTGTAACCCCGTCCAGGACAGAATATGCATCCACCATCTGATTGGAGAAACCATCCACCAACAGCATCTCAGTCTTATCAGGATTGAGTCTCAGTTTGTTAGTTCTCATCCAGTCCATTGTCGCGTCCAGGCAACGGTTCAGCGCATTGACCGCCTCACCTGAAGAGGATGAAAAGGAGAAGTAGAGCTGCGTGTCATCAGCGTACTGGTGACAACGCACTCCAAAACTCCTGATGACCGCACCCAACAGCTTCATATAGATGTTAAAAAGCATGGGAGACAAAACCGAACCCTGCGGGACCCCACATTGGAGAACCCACGGTGTTGAGCAATGTTCCCCAAGCACTATCTTCTGGAGACGGCCCGCCAAGTAGGAGCGGAACCACTGCCACGCAGTGCCTCCAACTCCCAACTCCGCAAGCCTCTCCAGAAGGATACCATGGTCGATGGTATCAAAAGCCGCTGAGAGATCAAGGAGAATCAACAGAGTTACACTCCCTCTGTCTCTCTCCCGGCATAGGTCATCAAACAGGGCGACCAAGGCCGTCTCAGTGCCAAAACCAGGCCTGAAACCCAATTGAAATGGATCTAGATAATCGGTTTCATCCAATAGCGCCTGGAGCTGGTCAGCAACCACTCGTTCCAAGATCTTGCCCAGGAATGGAACGTTCGCCACTGGTCTGTAGCTGCTGAAATCCTCTGGGTCCAGGGAAGGCTTTTTCAGGAGTGGTCTCACTGCTGCCTCTTTCAGACAACCGGGGACCACTCCCTCTCGCAAGGAGGCATTTATCACTTCCTTGGCCCAGCCAACTGTTCCCTCCTTGCTAGTTTTTATTAGCCAAGAGGGGCAAGGATCTAGTACCGAAGTGGTTGCACGTACCTGTCCAAGCATCTTGTCCACGTCCTCGAACTGAACCGACTGAAACTCATCCAACAAAACATGATAAGACTGTGCTCCAGACACCTCACTAGGGTTAACTGCTATAAAATGAGAGTCTAGGTCCCGACGGATGCGTAAGATCTTATGCTGGAAGTGCTCAGCAAACTCATTGCAGCGGGCCACCGATGCATCTACAGTGTCCTGCAGGCCTAGATGGAGTAGCCCTCGGACAACTCTAAAAAGCTCCGCTGGGCGGGAGAGAGATGCCTTAATAGTGGCAGCGAAGTGTTGTTTTTTCGCCGCCCTCACCGCTCCTACATACCGCTTGGTGGAAGCACAGACCAGCGTATAATTGCATTCGTCGGGAGTTCGTCTCCATCTCCGCTCAAGCCGTCTCCTATCTTGCTTCATAGCTCTCAACTCTGGAGTATACCAAGGAGCTCTGCAAAGGAGAGGGCGCGCAGGAGCGATCGTGTCGACAGCCCGGGCCATCTCCGCATTCCACAGATTAGCCAGGGCTTCGACAGGAGCGCCGGTCCTATCAGCCGGAAAAACCCCCAGAGCCCTTTGAAAACCTTCAGGATTCATTAGTCTCCGGGGGCGGACCAATTTAATAGGTCCCCCACCCTTGCGGAGGGAAAAGGTCACTGAAAGTCTAAACTTCAGCAAGCAGTGATCTGTCCATGACAAAGGGAGAGATGTAAAACTCCCCACGTCCAGATCACTATCCCCATGTCCAGTAACAAAAATAAGGTCGAGAGTATGCCCCGATATATGTGTTGGGCCACTAACATATTGGGACAGCCCCATGGTTGTCATGGAGTCCATGAAGTCCTGAGCCGCCCCAGACAAAGTAGCCTCGGCATGAATGTTGACATCTCCCAGTACTAATAGTCTGGGGGATCTCAACAATACCTCCGAGACCACTTCCGTCAACTCAGTTAGGGAAGCCATTGGGCAGCAAGGTGGGCGGTACACCAAAAGGATTCCCAGTCTGTCCCTCTGGCCCAACACAAGGTGCAAACACTCCAGACCAGTAGTTGTATGGACATGGTGCTTGGTGAGTGAGATGGAACTCTTATAGACCACAGCGACCCCACCTCCCCGACCCTCAGATCTACCATGATGCTGAACCGAATACCCCGGTGGGCAGATCTGGGAGAGACTAACTCCTCCCTGTTCGCCCACCCAGGTCTCGGTTATGCATGCCAGATCGGCTGCCTCGTCCATAATCAAATCATGGACGAGGGGGATTTTATTCTGTACCGATCTGGCATTAAAAAGCAGCAGCTGGAGATCTGAGAGTTGGCTGAGAGGACAACCAACAACCGTGCGGGTATGAGAAGGACCGGAACATGAATTTGAATGGTGGTAGTGCTGCTGTTCCGATCCATCTTAGATCAGGCCACAACCCAGTAGTGGTTCCCTGGACTCACCAGCTGAAGACCAGAAGTTCCCAAACTGTGATTGGCAAGCTTCATTCAGGTGGTCTGCAACTTATCTTTGGATTTGTGGTTGAAGACAGGAGACATCACATCCATCACATTAACTATTCATACTGTTTTTATTCTCTCATTTATTTCACTGTGTTTTACTGTATTACAATTTGATTTATATGGAATACAATAAAATACAATATATCAGAAATAAAAGATGCAATAAAAATACAATTTAAAAATCATACAGCATCTAGCACAGTGCATGATAGCTGCTACAAGAGGCAGAAAAATAATAGTGGTCCACCACAACCCACAGGAATTTTCCATGAGGGGAAAGGTTTGGGAGCTATTGGTGTAGTAAACAAAACTGAGCTAGACAGACCCAATGGTCTGACACAGTAGAAGCTCCACTTCAACTCTCTTCTGCATGCTCTACTGTAGAACAGATGACAGCTGCTGGGTTAGGGTTTGCCAGAGGCCGGGGGGGTACCTCAAGAAGCATGAGCAGCATCTGAGAAACACACTCCCACAGTTTAATGTAGACATTTTGGAGGGCGGAAATGGAAGGTTATGTTTTGCATTTCCTTTAGGAAATAGAAAGCTGTATGCAGCAGCATCGCCTGCCTGCTACAGACTTTGGAAACTGCTGTCCTCTGCAATCCTGCAGTTTCTCCCATTCTAGCATCAGAATGCCAGGCATAAAAAGGGGCTAAAGCTGCACAACTATTCACCAATAGTCCAGTACTGCTGGGATTTTGTTGCTTCTCTCTATCAGTGTCCAATTCTGGTAAAAACAGCCCCATCTCAGCAGGGGAGAGAGTATCAGGATTGTTAATTACTGACCTATATGCAATTTGTGTGTCTTTTGTTATTTTTGTTTTAAGCTGTAACTCAAAACAAGGTGGGCACTATTCCATCACAACACACACTGTTGTAGCAACACACACCATAAACCACACACTGAAGGGGAAAAATGCAAGCGCATGCTTGGTAAGCAACTAATCATTTTCCCATTACTTACTTGAAGGGGATATTCCTTATTATCCATTCGCATTTACTGAGCTATTCCAAGGGATCTGTTTCTCTCTTCAGATAGCTGACCTGACTCAGGGTCAAACATTCCACTGCTCAAGCAGAAGCCACTAAAAACTCTGCATCATGGCACTCCACAGTGGGGGGTCATTAGTGCTTCTGATCCACATGCCAAGTGAATGATGAATTTTATTCCAAGCGTGGAGGGGAAAAAATTGCATGCCTAGGTTTCAAGAAACTGTGCATTTTGAAGATAGCATTTCAAAACTTCACAGCAAGGATGCGCTGTCAGATACCTCTGGGAGACGTTCACATGATTCGCCTACTCACTAGTGATATGTTTGCAAAGCTGTCTAATGTAGGAAAAAACAACATGCAGTTTTACTATGCTAATGCAAGTGACTCTCAACAGGAGAGTGTCTTATGACACAGGCAACCAGAAAAGAAAGCAGGGTTGGAAATATATTAGAAATTAGTATATGATATTGGGGAGGGGGATGGTAACCATGGACAGTATGACACCCTCCAATTATCTTTCTACAGTTTATACAAACAGCAAGAGACTTAGTACTGTTAAAGTGTGCTCACATTCACTGAGAAACCTGGATTCAAATAATCCAAACTCCACCTATTTAATAGTCACTACACCCTGTCTTCTCTTATACTAGTTGCTGGTATGTGCCAGATTTGTACACAGATTGGAACATTTCACTGAATTGCAGTTATTTGCTTAATAAAGTACAGCACCATGAAAAAGTATTTGCCCCATATGATTTTCTGCATGGTTGCATATTTTTGGCACTGAATGTTATCAGATCTTGAACCAAACCTAATATTAGGGAAAAGGGAACCTGAGTGAATAACACAAAATTTTGATACTTATTTCATTTAAGAAAGTTAAACAACAACCAATGCCCCCGTGTGAAAAAGTATTTGCCCCATAAGACTCCAAACCTGGTTACGTCATCTTTAGCAGCAATGACTGCAACCAAATGCTTCATGTAGTTGTTGATCAACCTCTCACAGCTCTGTGGTGGAATTTCGGCCCATTCTTCCATACAGAACTGCTTTAACTCAGTGACATTTGTGGGTTTTCGAGCATGAACTGTGTCTTTCAGGTCCTACCACAACATCTCAATGGAGTTTAGGTCTGGACTTTGACTAGGCCATTCCAAACCTTTAAATTTCTTGTTCCTCGGGTATAGCACAGTGGGGAGGAGAGCCTGGCTGGGAGTCCACAGTCTGTGAGTTCAAATCCCCACTCGTGTCTCCTGGGTGTCAAGGGCCAGCTAAAGATCACCCCCACAGGGAGGGGCTCAGGGGTTAACATGCCCTGCCACCTCTGCAGCCGTGGGCAAGCTGCATAGTCCCAAGGAGCCCAGTTGCCCCCCAGCTGGCAGTTGCGGACAAGGAAGCGACTGGCTTGTGCAGCTGTAGCAAGCTGAGCAGGCCCTAGCCAGCTAGGGAGGACTAGCCTCGGAGGGAGGCAATAGTAAACCCCTTCTGAATACAGCTTACCATATTTACAGGGTAGCCATAAGCTGGGACTGACTTGAAGGCAGTCCATTTCCATTTCCAACCATTTTGATGTAGACTTGCTTGTGTGTTTTGGATGATTGTCTTGCTGCACAACCCAGCTGCGCTTCAGCTTCAGCTGACAGACACTTGGCTTGGCATTCACCTGTAGAATTCTCTGAGACAAAGCAGAATGCATGGTTCCTTCAATGATGGCAAGTCATCCAGGTCCTGATGCAGCAAAGCATCCCCAAACCATGACATTGCCACCACCATGCTTGACCATTGGTATGAGGTTCTTCATGTGGAATGCAGTGTTTGGTTTTCGTCAGATATAACAGGGCCCATGTTGCCCAAAAAGTTCCAGAACTCTTGACGATCGTCCAGGTGCTTTTTGGCAAACAATGTTCTATGGACAGATGAATCAAAGATGGAACTTTTTGCCAGAAGCAAGTAGGCTAGATTAAATGTTCCTTACCCAGGCTCTCTAAGCAGGTGAGAAGGAATGATCCGGTCACTTCAGCTGGACCTGGAAACACCCTCATTTAGCTAAGATTTCTGCCTTAATTTCCAATCAGAGAATTTGTTTTGTTAGAATGGTATGCTCAAGAACTGTGGTTGATGCTTAATGTATCATGCTTAATGACATCACTAGGGCCCATCCCTGAAATCTCACAGTTTGGGATGCTTCTGACCTGGCAACCCCAGTCTATACAGACACCACAAATAAACATGTTCACATTTATACAGTGTCACTGTGTGTTGGGCCTCAGCTCCTCCGCGGGGGCCAGGAAGTGGGAAGGCATGAGTTTCAGGGTCCCCAGCTGTCAGAAGGAGCGGTAGATCCAGGAGTTGTTGAGTCTCCGCAGGATAGGGGATGTGGGAGTGAGTTGGAGCCAGGGTCAGTTCCCACGGATGGCGCTCTCTCTGAAGAAGAGCATGCCCCACCCCCAGACCAAGACGAGGAGCCGTTGGAAGTTGCTCTGGAGGGCGCGCTCCCTCCCCCTCTGCCTAACGGTTCTCAGGAGGCGCCAGGAGAGCAACCTCCCCCTGACATTGAGCCTGTTGCCGAGGCCCTTTCAGACGAGCCATTGGACACCCGCCCCCCGTCACCCCACGCTCGTCATCACGAGAAACGGACTGGTCAGAGGCAGGACTTGAGAAGGAGTCAGAGATTAAGATCAAGGACTTTCCCTGCTTAAACCTGCGGCTCCAGGGGAGGAGCTGCTGAGTCAACTTTCTTTATACGTTGCAGAGCATGTCTAGAGTGCAGCTAGGGAATTCTAGTGAGTTAGTTTAGTGCTCTCTATGAAACGTACTGCTTTTGATGTATCCATTACTCTAATAAAACAAGAATTAATTACACCTGCGGGATCTGAACGGGACACTGTGTGTGTGTGTAAATTATAATTTTTTTATTTTAAATTAACTTACAAATGTTGGAACAAATGCATACAAAATTGGTGGAATAAAGCTGTTTGTTAATATAGATTAATACAAGCAGGACGTGCAACGAAAGGATGGAGTGTGGAATACTCCTATTCAGGTTTTCAACCAACTAGCCTTACCCTATTCCAGGATATTCCATTCCATTTCCCCTCCTCTGTTCTCCTGTTTTCCCCCTCCAGCAGTTGGCCAGCACTCTATGGCTGCTAAGCACGCTCAGTCATAACTGGGCCAGATTATTGTAAGGGGGGGGGTTATCTCTAGTATTTTTCTCCCTTTGTGCTTCTACAAACCTTGGGGTTCATTCAAGCCTGTTCTTGAGTACATACCTCCCTCTTGTGCATGGATGGTGCCATTTTGGCTACATAAGGATCCCAGAAGGGACTACAGGCTCCCTCCCTTTCTTTGGTGGAACTTAGTTGTTTTGTGCACCGCACGCACCTTACAAATAGCTCCACCCAGTACAGCATTCTAGCCCTGAGGTTACACACAGTGATAAATGCACCATTCTGCTTTACATTCTCTCACCATTTTCTTCTGATAATTAGATTGGTAAAAGGTATTGAGATATTGAAGACCCAAATCCAGGTTTCTACCTTTAAAAAATGGAGCTGGCCCAGATTTTATGCAAACACATTAAGGCAGCCTAATCCTGGAAAGATCAAAAAAGGCTTAAGAATTAAATGTCAAGAAGTGATAAATCTCTTCTCAGTTCACCAGCTCTCAGGAAACATCAGGGTTCTTTTTCACGTCAATCACCCTCTAGAGGAGAGGGTCAGCGGTTGGATTTTATAGTAAACAGCCATTTCAAATCCAGAGACTACTGCAGTAAGTATGTTTGAAAACTATGATGAAATAATGGTTTCATATAATACCAGCATGGGCAACAAGGAGCCCCCAAGGGGAGTGGGGAGAAAGAGAGAAAATGCACCAAAACACAGCCAGACTTTGATGATGGACATGAATAAATGTAAATGTACTGCCTTCAAGTCGATTCCGACTTATGGTGACCCTATGAATAGGGTTTTCATGAGGCTGAGAGAGAGTGACTGGCCCAAGGTCACCCAGTGAGCTTCATGGCTGTGTGGGGATTCGAACCCTGGTCTCCCAGGTAGTAGTCCAACACCTTAACCACTACACCACACTGGCTCTCAATATAGAGACTTTAATATACAATTCTGCTGCCATCATCATCATGATGACTGGGAAACAACTTCCACCACTGTTCACTTGCATCTTCTCTTTTAATTGTTTGTAAGCTCCAAGGCTTCACATTCAAGCAAGGATGGGAAACCTATGGACTCCAATTCCCACCAACTGCAGTCAGCATGGCCAGGCACAATGGGAGTTGCCTCCCCAGATGTTGTTGAGCTACAATACTGTGGTTGGTCTAGATATAAAAAGAATTTCCATTGGTACAGATATGGGCAACTGTGAGCACCACACACACACCCATTCAAACACTGCACATCCAAGAAGGTGTGACTTCACCTACTTTCCTCTTTTTCAACTCTTTAAATGCTTGCCAAACATTAAAGCATTTCATCCTGAAAATCTACATTCTACCATCTGAAGTATTTCCATTAGCCACACATATACAAGAATTGTGTTTCAAGGTGACCTGATTGATGTATTCCAAAAACCAGTTGCTGGGAACTGCAGGAGGGAAGAGTGCTCTTGTGCTCAGGTCCTGCTTGCAGGCATTCTATAGGCTTCTGGTTGGCCACAATGGGCTCACCTACACAGGGTTTTACTGTGTGTGTGGTGTACTTGCATCCCCTTTTAATTTGCATGGTTCACACGATGTTTACTGACAAACAGAAGTTATCACACAGTTTCCCCCCTGTAAATCCATACTAACCCAATCCTCTGATAATCCGAAAAGGGAAGGAAAAAATGTCTCCACCCCGTATCTCTATGGCTTGCAGACGCTTTGCTCCAGTACTTTTAGTTGGGTGTGTTAATTATTCCCTCCTTCTCCCTTCTTTCATTTCATTTCCTGTGGGGTGAAGAGAAACTTCCGCACCTCTCTCCCGTTCTGCAAGCTTTTTTTATATTGCTGCCAACAGTGCCTTTATTTTCTTTTTCCCCCTAACTTGTGCACAAAAGCATAACACTGGTCAAATAAACATTTGAATTTCATCTGTATTGTACCAGTGAAAATACAAATAATCGCACGTCCAGATTGTCGTTTTTTAAAATGAAACTTACTGACAGAACAAACAGCATGCTCAGTTGCCAGGTAACCAGAGGGAGTGGAAATGTTAAATTAGAGGGTGTGGTCTTTAGGAAACTGTGTGATTGATGTTTCTCTCAAGTATGACTGGAAAACACCATGTTTGCAGATGGCATTGAGCCCTTACTGTGGACAGTGCAAACAGAAAACAGGTAAAAATAGCATCTTTAGCACGAAGTTATGCTCCCATGTGAATAAGCCCTATGAGAACAGGATGCTGGACTAGATGGGCCATTGGCCTGATCCAGCAGGCTCTTCTTATGTATTAGGTTCTCACAGTCCATCACAATGAGCCTCCACTCTTCGGGAACACATGCGAGACTGTGTGCTATTAGATCCACTGCCCACTGAGTAAATATGCAATGTGCAAAGCCCCACACATTGAAAACAAAAACCGAAGTGCCACACAGCTAACCAGGTTGCATAAACTGGGAGAGTGGAAACTGGCACTGTTGCCCAGTCAAAGAGTGGTGGTGGGGGATCTACAGCTAGATCACATTGACAAAGAGAAATAACTTCTTAAAAATGGTTGGGTATCAAAAATGTAACTTACACAGAAATACACACATGAAGACATAGAACTCATAGCCTTTGATCTGCAAGGGATTGTCCAAAACAGAGTGATCATTATTTGTTTTAGTTTCAAACTGCCACATCTGTTCTGCTACACTTAACAATTTTATCAACAAATATAAATCATGCACATTTCATTTGTCACTTCAGTATTGATGCAACACAAAAAAACTACCCTAAAAAAATCTAGCAAAAAAAAAAAATCCTTTTCTTGCTCACTCACAAGTCATTAAAATTCTCATTTCTGTTAGGCTTGAATCTCAAAACCAAATAATGTAAATCCTAGCAGCACCCATATTTTATTTAATATCTATCTACAATATTTCTTCATTGCAAAACAACCCCAATGCTGGTTACAATTAAAATTCAAGCATTACAAAGATCGTATTACAAAACATATTACAAAAAACATATTAAAAAGCAGGAAAAACAAACAACCATTTTTGATCAGAATGAAATATTTAATAACTAACAAGCTCAGCACTAAAATCTAGCAACAGCCTGGGTGAATAAGTGAGTCTTCAGCTAATGCTGAAAACTCCTGTCAGCACCAGCCATGTCAGAGGGGAGGGGATTCCATAGCTGGGACACCACCTCAAAGAAAACCCTCCTCTTCATTGCCACATGGGAAATTCAGCTAGGAGCAGCACAGGCAAGAGGGCCAGATTTTGCTTAATACTGCCAATAAATATATCATAGCTTCTGGTAATTTAAAAAACCAAAGCACTGGTTTATTTCTGAGACAACCTTGCAATGAAAGGAGTGAGGCCTTCCACAAAGTAGTAACCTTGCAATACCACCACCACGCCCGTGCGCACACACAAGTGCAAAGACAAAGACTAAATCAGCAAGTAGCCAGCCCACTAAGAGCCTCCTCATTGAAGGAGGAGCCAGAAACCAACTGGGGGGCACCTTTCTGATGAGCAAAGGGGCCTGGGGATATCCACATATCCTAAGTTGCTTCCCATAACAAAGACTTTGCTAATCAACAGGCCCTTCACTACTGCACCGTCTATGGCTTCTGCCAGCCAGTCCTGCAGAGCATCTTGTTTACATTTTGATTCTGACTGTTTTTGTGTATAATAAGTAGCCCCATTTTATTCCTGCAACCTGTTGACTGGATCCTCATAACCTTGGAAACTGCTCCTTGCTTAGCTGTTGACTAATGAAAATGGACATGGCAAGGTTAATGTTTCAGATTTGGCTTCCTGTCTATTTTGCCCAGAGTCGATCCCCAAAGGCTCTTGCCTATCCTAGTAAAGGCACTGAATCTCTGAGAGACACAGACAAAAACTGTGCATTCAAGCGATTTCATCTGTGAGGGAAGAAAGAAAACTGTTATCCTGTCGTCATGCTATTCCCTTTGGGCATGACTGACGTCTAATAACACAGCTCACGTAATCCATGGAGCCACATGAAAGCTTCATGGTAAAATGGCCCATTGTGCACTTACATAGTAACTCTGCTCTGTCATGCAACTCACTTATGAAGCCACAAGCACAGATCGTACAGTAACCAGTGAACTGAAATGAACTACTGTACACTACTCTCCATCTGAATGTTGTGTCTACACCTGGAAGTTTGTCAGATATGCACTGCATTTATTTTTCTTCCACAGCTATACTGATGTTAGGGAAGGTGCTACTGAACATAAACAAAGGAAGCTGGATTATGCATCTGCCATTCCTAAATAATATAATCTGTTTCAGGAAGGAGCCTGCTTTTATTTCCTAGAACAAAATGACTTTTTTATCTATTAATATAAGTAAACTACCAAAGAGCACTCAGTCTTCTGTAACCAACTTGTAATGCTTGTATTGTGCTGCTCTCCACACGTTGAAAAACAAGGCCTTAGATTTGCATTTGGAGATTTTTTTTGCTATTGGAATACAGGAAGGCACTAGGAGCACACAGGCCAAGAGGAATTAGTAATTCTCCCTTCTTATGAGGACAACAGCCCAATCTTATGCATGTCTTCTTAGAAGTAGGCCCCAATGAGTTCACTAGGAGCTACTCCCAGGTAAATGTGGATATTTACTTTTTTATTTTATTCAATAGATTGTTCAACTGCTTTTCAGGGTAAGAATCCTCACAAAGCAGATTACAACGCAACTTTAAAACACAAAGTAAATAATCAAACAATAAACAATGTTTAATGCATGAATCATTAAAATAAGATAGCAACAGCAGAGAAAACCTCTGCACGGTACACTAAAATTAACCAAATGCGGACTGGGATAAATAAGTATTTAAAATTTACCTAAGGGGACAGCAAAGAGGGGGCCATACATAGTTTTCAAGATGCAGCACTTAAAGTGAACTAGTTAGGAAGTTGCTTTATACTGAATCAGACCATTGGTTCATCGAGCTCAGTATTGACTACACTGACTGGTAGCAGTTCTCCAGGACTTCAGAAGGGAGTCTCTCGCAGCCCTTCCTGGAGAGGCCGGGGATTGAACCTGGGACCTTCTGCATGCAAGACAGATGCTCTACCTCTGAGCTACGGCCCTTCCCTAGTTCAGTTTAATGAAATTCAGTTAGTTCAAAAAACCTCTGAATTACACCTGAAAGTAGTTTCCATAATCGTTGGGTGAACTGAACAGGAATTAAGTTTGTTTTGGAGTAGAACTTCGAATGTTTTCTAGTTCATCTTCAAGTTCATTCTCTTTCACTAGGGTGGCCAGGTTCAGGGCCTGAGACTGATCCTGTATCTTTAGGAGAAGAGAAAGTCAGCCAAGTGCAGGTGTTCTTGCAACGCTGTAATGAGAAAAACCACAAGGTGGAATTCTCCCTTCCCCCTGCACAACTTTTAAAGATACGGAAGACCTCTTGGAGGCCAGGCCTGGCAACCAAGAGGTCTTCTGTTTCTTTACAAGTTGTGCAGGGGGAAGGGAGAATTCCACCTTGTGGTTTTTCCCATTACAGGGTTGCAAGAACACCTGCACTTGGCTGACTTTCTCTTCTCCTAAAGATACAGGATCAGTCTCAGGCCCTGAACCTGGCACCCCTATCTTTCACATGTTCTCTTACTCGTTAGACTCTTTGGCCCTTTAAGCTTAAAGATCCTAATTGTTGGGGGAAACAAAACAGTTTACATTCCACTGTGTGTGTGTGTTTTGATGTTTTCGTAGTCTTAAGTATACTTCAGCACAGCAGCTTGTAACATTCTGCATGCTGAAAAACATTTGCAGAGAATTGCTGGATGAACTTGAATTGAACTTGAATTGAATTGAGCATGAACCAAACTAGTTCTTTTTGTAAAGGGACAAACATGATCAGGAATAGTTCCTTTCTGGACATGTTGAACTTGAATGAGATCTAGTTCCTTTTTTAAATGAACTTTTCAAGCTCTGCCAAGGTATGAGGCCACTACAGGAAAGGCCCTTCTTTGGTATTCACTAATCTCACAGTTCTCACCAAAGGACAACAGGGTAGGGCATCATATGCTCACCTTAAAGCTCAGGTATGCTCATATGGGTACAGGCAGTCCTTCAGACTGGTTCCAAACCATTTACGCTAACAACAGAACATTAAATTGGGGACAGAAATGAACAGGCAGTCAATGCAACCGGCTCAGAATAGGTGTTAACATGATCCTAACACCTAGCTCCTACAAATGTTCTAGCTGCTGCATTCTGCACCAATTGATTCTAGACCATCTTCAAGGGCAGCTCTACATAAAGCAAATTACAGTAATCAAGCTTGGATGTAACTACAGCACGTGTTACTGAGATAAGGTCAGCTTTCTCTAGACAGGAATCACTAGATAAACATGCACCCTAGCCTCCACCAGGGATGTTTTCACTGTACTTAAAATAAACAGAATGCTTTTATACACCTCATGCCAGATATTGGCATGCATTAGATTTGGGTAAATATTGCCAGCATGTTGTCAAGACATTAATCTTCACATAGTCCAAGAGGAGACACTTCAAATGTTTCATGAGGTCGCTCACTGAGACAGAAGCAGCCATACAATCAGGCAATGGTCATTATTTATCCACAATCCTGTTTCCAATTCGCATACAACCTCCACTGCCTACATTTCTGCATGGACTCCTTTCATATTCTGGGGGAGATTTTAAAGAATAATTCTGTTTTCAAACATGCAAATTATAACGCACTATAGTGAAGCTCATGTAACCAGAATCAGATTAAGCTTCACAAAATAAATGTGGTAACAACATATTCATATCATAGGAAAAGCACAGAAAAAGAACTAGTCATTCTTTTAACAAAAGGAAGCTTCTTAACAGTTTCATTACAAAAGAATTTACAAATATTAAATTCAGTAGCGTTCACTACTTATTGCACACTTCAGTAAATACTATAAAGCAGACTTCCCAGGATCAGCTTGGACGTTTACTCAAACTCTGAGATCCGTCAGGTGGAGCGGAGCCAAGTGAAACACACTCTTTGAGTGAAAAAACAGAATGCCTCAGACAACATGCTTAGCGCAGGAATTTGTTTTTAGTACCAGAACAGAGCACACAGTCCTATCACTCAAAAATCCACTCCTGGTTTCCCCCCACACACCTTTCTTCATCTCAGCAGCCTATTTTTTTGGGGGGGGGAGTAGGACCTTTTTCTTATAAAGGTACTTGAATGCTCTTCCCAGTACCGGCTCAATGTTTGGAAACTATTCAGCAAGACACCCTGAGAGGACCCATTTCCCCCTTGCCATTGTCACTATTGCGCAGGTTGCCCTCTCTCTTGTGGCCCAATCGACACAACGCCCAGAGGAATGCCTAGAGCAAGGTGCTCAGGGGAAGAAGATCGCTGCTGCTTCTCCTCACTCTTGCCATTGGCCTTGCATGCTTGGAGAGAGAGGATGAACAGGCAGTAACAGAGCCAAGAGGCTCCAGGTGTCGGCAACGTGAGCTGCGGTCTTCAACAGGTGCTCAGTGCCAACATCTAACACCAGCCCTGGTTCTTCCTCCATTCAACAACAAATAACACCAGAGCCAAGTTGAATGTTACCTGTTATAATGCTTCCTTTTCATTCAAGGAAAGAATTTTGAAAATAAAAGAACATGGGTGACATGCCTGCGAATAAAACCTGCTTCTCGTCTTTTCCATTTATTTCTCTGGCACTTCCTAACATATCTCCCCGTGTTCTAAAAAGCATCAAATTATGGAAAATATCATATAATCGCTTCCACTTAGGAACAGAATCCAGATGTTATGCAGTTGCTAACCATCCAGCTTGTTGCTCTTCTTGTATGAGCCTGAGATCAGTACCTGTCAGTGCCTTATTTTTAGATAGGTGGATCTTTTTGCTGCAAACAAGCATGTTCTAATACTGTTCTAAAGAACAGACATCGCAGGGGCCTTGGAACAACATGAGCAGTATCTGGAATACTGCAAACAAATTCTATAGGACTACAAGAAGTATCTAATCCCTGGTTGCTTGAGATAACCCTCTGCAAAACCTTGCAACTCAGAAATGAAGATAACATTACTTAAGAACAATAACGACACCTGAGCTATTTTGTCATGGAGAGGAAAAGCACCTCATTGATGAGCTCTCTGTTTACTGCCTATAACTTTTTCTGTGCATTGCTTTGGCTGTCACGTCAGTAGCAATGAATGTGGTATGTAACATTTAATTTAACTAAAGTGTGAAAGTAAGCCAAATTATATGTTCCCATGACCATGGTGCAACTATGACAAGGGGAAGACCAGAGCAAAGCCCTAGATTTTCCCAAAACTGAAAACAAGCATCATGCCTGCCTATGACAGTGTTGCCATTAGCCTCATTGTGTCATTATCCACTCAGGCTATCCTGAAGGAAAAATTATCAGTTTTCCTACAATTATCATGGGCAAACATAGCTTCATGGTAGAGCACATGCTTTGCAAGCAAAAAGTCCCACGTTCAATCCACATAATCTCCCGGGCTGGGCAGAGAAAGACTCCAGTCTGAAACCCTGGAGGGCCACCACCAGTCAGTGTAGGCACTACTGAGCTAGAAGGACATAATGGTCTGACTCAGGGCACTTCCAGACCTTTGCTATTTTCAGGTGGGATTCAGTCACACACCAGCAGTGGATGCTGGTGGCTCCTTATCAGTAGGGCAAGTGAACTCCACTCCGGGTTTTAGTCTGAACTTTCAAGGAGACAGCTTCTTCAAAGTTTGAACTAAAACCAGGAACGGATAGCATTACCCACTGACATGAAGCCACCAGCTGCCACTGCATATCAGCAAATTCAAGTTGTGTAATTATGGTTGATTGGGAGCTCTTGCTCAACAAAACCACTTTGCCAAAAGATCAGGTTTTTTGTGATAAGGAAAGTGAGGTGAAAGTGCATTTGAAAGGTCATCTAACCTCCACGCAAACAAATCAGATGACTGCTCAATAAATAGCTGAAGTCTTCTAACCTCCCTGCAAATAAATCAGGATGAATGCTCAATAACCAGGACGTCTGGATGTGCATTCAGTGTGCATCAGCTTTCTGTCTTCCAATGTCTCTCTCCTTCATAATATTTGTTTGTTTAAATATAGCAGAAAAAGTCAAAGCCGAAGGAGTGAATCTGGCAAACAGAAACTTAACAAGATGTGAGAAGAATTTTAATTCATGAGTGAGATATCGATTCCTTTTACTAGAAGAGAGAAATCCCCTCACTCCTCCATCTATGGGGCTTGAAGAGGGAACTGGAAGGGCCACATTCTCATTGACATTTGGCCAAAAAATGAGGTAGGGGAGTGGGAAGAACGCTCTGCATGACTCTAGGACAGCCTTTCCCAACTAGTGGGCCACCAGATGTTGTTGGACCACAACTCCCATCAGCCTCAGCCAGCATTGCCAAAGTTCAGGAAAGATGGGATTGTGGAATTGTGGTCCAACAACATCTGGTGGCCCACTAGTTGGGAAACGCTGCTCTAGGAGCTCTGGAAGGTACAAGTGTTGTTCTCAGGCACAGAAGCCATAAAGAATTACTTTAATCAATCTTGATCAACATGATCTTGCCAAACACCAGTTCTGTTTATTTGTCCTGCCATGATTTTATTTGGTCAGTAGCAGTGTTCTCCACTGGCCTTTGTAATCTCAGGCTAACCATACAGTGTTCAAGATATAGTAAACAACAGAAGAATGCTGCCTCCTAAACTGAGGAGAAATATAGAATTTCTATTAATACTGATGTTTTATATTGCTGTAATTCAATCCTATGAATTGCTGCTCTTCATGACTTCTTTTAATAGAGCCTATCATCGTTTTCCCACAAGGATCAAGTTGCCACTTTGATGGACTCATCGAGCAGTCAAAAATATTGACCAATCCTAAGAAGCCATAATTCTGTTTCTCCTTAGCATCAGAGCATCTCCCCCCACCCTTCACGTCCTTTGGCTATACTTAGAGATAAAGAACCCACTGTCAAAGGATTATTTTTAAAAAAGGATAGCACGTCACTTAAATCAAATTACAAATGTCACTGTTGCCCCTAACCTGTCCCACTCAGTTGGATTTCTTATGTCAAACACAGCTCGCTAACTGTCACGTTAATGGATCTTCATGCATTCTTTAACTAACTAGTGAAGACCAAAAAACTAAACAAAAAAAGTCACAAGACCACTTCACAGGTTTGAGAACTAATAATATCACAAAAGCAGATTGCTCTCCCTCTGTAGACATACACCCACATACTTTATGGCGCAATGCAAAAGCAGAAGAAATTGATCACTACTTTTGAAAACTAAAGAAACAGTCTAAGGGCTTATCTATACGGTGGTTTACTATGTGTTTGCTACTACTCGCATCTCCCCTTAATTCACAACGTTCACGTTACCAACAAACAGAAGCTATCACAAATAAATATTGTTTTTTAAATTGTTTTTACAAGATCTGTTTTAAATTGTATTTGTTTTAATGTTTTTAGTTACTGTAAACCCAGAGAGCTTCAACTATGGGGCGGTATACAAGTATAATAAAATTTTAAAAATCATGCAGTTTTCCCCCTGTAAAAGTACTAACCCAAACTGCTGATAATACAAGAAGTGGAGATTGATTCGTCTCCATTCCGTTCCACTAGTTGTTGTAGACACTTTGCTTCGATGTTTTTAGGTGGGTATGTCAATCATTATTTTTTCATACACCCCTTTCCATGCCCACTATATCCTCCCTTCTTCCATTTTGTTTCCTGTGGGTTGACAATCAACTACTGGCTGTTCTCAGTTCTGCTGGCCTTTTTTATGTTGCTGCAAACAGCCACAGGGGGCAGATTACTGACGGTGTTCTACAGTTATTTACTGCAACAAGCAGCCCCACTTCTTGGCAGATTAACGGTGCCTTTATTTTTCTTTTAATTTTTCCCAGACTTGTGTGCAAAAGTGGATGGGGTTGCACTCCCCCTGAAGAAGCAGATTTGTAGCTTGGGGGTTCTCCTAGAACCATCTCTGTCACTTGAGGCTCAGGTAGACTCTGTGGCACGGAGTGCCTTCTACCAACTTCGGTTGGTGGCCCAGCTACACCCCTATCTGGACAGGGATAACCTGGCTTCAGTTGTCCATGCTCTGGTAACCTCCAAGTTAGATAACTGCAATGCACTCTATGTGGGGCTGCCTTTGAAGACAGTTCGGAAACTGCAGCTTGTGCAAAATGCAGCAGCCAGATTGGTAACAGGGACCAGACAGTTCGAACATATAAAACCGATTCTGGCCCGCTTGCATTGGCTGCCTGTATATTTCTGAGCTCGATTCAAGGTGCTGGATTTAACCTATAATGCCTTACACGGCTTGGGACCACAATACCTGATGGAACACCTCTCCCAACGCAAACCCACCCGTACACTACAATCAATATTATACTATACAAGCTACTGCACAGCTCATTTATTTGAACTAGTCCAATCTAATCCATTTGTAGATATTAATGGAAAGACATGAGAGGGAATAGAACAGAATACCCATTTGCAGACCATAGTTTCTCAGCTAACAAAATACATGAAAAGATTCAGGCCATGAATAACTAGTAATAACCAGTATATATTTAATTCCAGGAAACAGAGGGAAGCATGACCAATTCTACTCCCATTTGTCATGACTGTGGAGCCCGAGAGTGGACGGAACACAAATTCAGATGCAATGAGACCAGTGGGATCAATGGAGGAGTCACAGGGCCAGAACACAATCCCTGAACCCAAGCCCAAGATATCAGAGAACTCCAGGACAGGTGCCAGACCCCGAGTGGTAGGTCTAGACACCCGAAACAACTACCAAACTAGAAAGAGATGAAAACACACCTGGCAATGACTACAGTTATTACAATGGCAAGTCAACTCTCCGTTTATGTCTTATATGGCTTGAAATTAATTTTATCTTATGAAACTATGGTGATACTGCTGCCAACTACCATCAATGGTTGCAAGAAAATGTTCAAGCAAGGTCCTTAATCAACGTGGTCCCAGGAGAGATTTGGAAATAATTGTCAAAGATGCAATAACAATTGAAGACTTCCAATAGGAAGTTCCAGGCACACAAAGAATGAGGAGAAAAAGGAGGAGATTGAGTGCAGCTATCTGAAATAACAGAGCATTTCAGTCAGGGAAGAGATCTGAGAAGCCCTCAAAGCATTTCCAAGGATCTAGATATTTTATGCTTGTCAATTCACCAGCACTTTCCATTTTGCTGTTTTTGAATCAATAGCTACTTGAAAGGGAGCAAGTTCAAGTCCTGGTATGACATGGCAGCCCTCTGCAAACAATCTCTTAGATCTTAATAAAAGCATTCAATATCAGTTACTTGGAATATCTGTAATTTTAAACACACACAAAAAATATTTACGCACTATAGGCCTATTGTTAAATGGCCATTATGTATGAGGCTACATGGAGCTTATTCTGAGCAAGGCATCTGATTTGATGGAAGATGTAAGTGCCATGATCTGGGAAATCAGCCCCTTATTAAGAAGCAAACTAGACCCTTAACATCTTCTTCTGGGAGCGAAACCCAGTGACCAGTTTGCATGTCATGGTAACCACAGTTAATGGGCTGATTTGTTTCTTGTGTCAGGCAGAAAGAAACTACAATCCCTGCCTCAGTGTTACATCCAAACCAGGGGTTGTGGTCTGTTTTGCTCCAATAACAAACAAGGCAAGCCTTATAGCACTCTAAAGGCTAACAAACTTTTGTAGATTAGGATCCACTTCATCTGACACATCAAGTGTATTTCTCAGCTTTTCAGATATACATCAAGTAAAGCTTAAACGGGAACAGCCCTCCGTGGCGCAGAGTGGTAAGCGGCGGTAATGCAGCCGAAGCTCTGTTCATGGCCGGAGTTCGATTCCAACAGAAGGAGGAAGTCGAATCTCTGGTAAAAGGGGTCGAGGTCCACTCAGCCTTCCATCCATCCGTGGTCGGTAAAATGAGTACCCGGCATAAGCTGGGGGGTAAAGAAAGGCCGGGGAAGGAACTGGCAATCCCACCCCATATATAAGGTCTGCCTAGTAAACGTCGCAATACGTCACCCTAAGAGTCAGAAACGACTTGCACTACAAGTGCGGGGACACCTTTACCTTAAAGCTTAAACATATGCAAATTAAGTACAGTGACCTTTAGGAACAGCAGTAACTGGGAATAACACAATTATTCTAGATCTGCTGTGTTAAGGTAGTTATGGGAAACTACTGTTCAACACCAAGGGAATTATCCTGTGGTATTCCACAGGGTTCCATCTTGTCCCCCATGCTATTTAACATTTATATGAAGCCACCGGGAGCTGTCATCAGGAGATTTGGAGTGAGATGCCATCAATATGCAGGTGACACCCAGCTCTACCTCTCTATTCCATCTGAATTGGGAGGGGCAGTTGAGGTGTTGAAATGGTGCTTGGAGGCAGTGATGCACTGAATATGGGACAATAAATTGATGTTATGTCTGGAGTTCTCATGTCCAAGAGGTGGGAAGATGGTTTGTTCTGGATGCGGTTTGTCCTGCCCGAACTCAAAGAACTCAGACTCAGACACGGCTGGGGTTTTATCTTTTATTGAAGTAAAAGACAGTTTCAGTTCAGTGTGCTTCATGAATTTACCTACGGCTTATTCAGAACTCAGCATCTTTCTAGGACTAACTAGGCACACTTTGCAGCATTAAGACATTCACTCAGCAACTACTCCCCACCCTCGCCCAGCTTAAGTAAGGCTGCGCAGGCACCCTGCTTGTGTGTGCCAACAGTCATTGTTGGGTGCGAGCACGTAAGCGAAGACTCCGCCTCAACTATGTCTGCTGAATCTCCCACCGCATTCGCCTCATGGCGTGAGGCAAAGGTGGAACCTCTGGCACCATCCCATCTTCCCCCTTCGAGGGGGGAGGGCTGTTTGCTGGTAATGTGGGCGCAGGGAGAGGGGAAACATCAGGCTGGGAAACAACTGGCTGGTTAGGTTGACTCTCCACAAGGGTATGGAGCTGCTGGGGTTACACTGTCAAAGTCCAGAGCGGGGGCAGCTTCTGAGTCCCACCCCCCCTCAGCCCTTCCCCACCTCAAACATCCCATTCTAAGTCCTCCTCATCCGCTTCCTCATCCGTCCGCTCCCTTCCAGCCAGGCTCACGACAGGGTTGCTCTTTCCTTGAAGCAACAGATCCGCAGCCTGGGGGTACCCCTTGATCCAACACTGTCACTGGAGGTTCAGGTGGCCTCAGTGGCTAAGAGTGCCTTTTTCCAGCTCCAGCTAGTTTGTCAGCTTTGGCCTCTTTTGGACAGAGAAGACTTGGCCACAGTGTGCCATGTTCTGGTAACTTCCAGACTGGATTACTGCAGTGTGCTCTATGTGGGGGTGCCCTTGAAGATGACTCGGAAAATTCAATTAGCATAAAATACAGCAGCCAGTTTACCAGATTACAATTACAGACACACTTGGAGGAAACGGATTATTTAGATCCATACCAATCGGGTTTTAGAACTGGTCATGGTACGGAAACAGCCTTGGTCGCTCTGGTAGATGATATGCGGAGGGCATTGGATAGGGGTGAATACACCTTCCTTGTCCTCCTGGACCTCTCAGCGGCTTTCGATACCGTTGACCACGGTATCCTTTTAAACCGCCTAGAGGGATTAGGAATAGGAGGCACTGTCTTGCAGTGGTTCCGTTCCTATCTCTCGGATAGGCAGCAACGGGTGGCACTGGGAGATGAGGTTTCAGACCCTTGGCCTCTTCATTGTGGAGTGCCACAGGGTTCTATCCTCTCTCCCATGCTATTCAACATCTATGTGAAACCGCTGGGAGCAATCATCAGGAGTTTTGGGTTGCAGTGCCATCAGTACGCAGATGACACTCAGCTCTATCTCTCCTTTAAGTCCTCACCGGAGTTGGCTGTGAATACCATGTCCAAGCGCCTAGAATCTGTAAGTGGATGGATGGGAGAGAATAGGCTGAAGCTGAACCCCGACAAGACTGAGGTATTACTTGTGGGAGATAAAAGGAAGTTAGGAATTACTGACCTGATGCTTGATGGGGTAAGTTTACCCCTGAAGGACCAGGTCCGCAGTCTTGGGGTCATACTTGACTCCCAGTTGTCCATGGAGGCTCAGATTACAACAGTGAGCCGGGCAGCTTGGTATCAATTACATCTGATACGGAGACTGCGTCCCTATCTTCCTGTTTACCTGCTCCCTCAGGTGATACATGCCCTGGTCTCCTCTCGCTTAGACTACTGCAATGCACTCTACGTGGGGTTACCCTTAAAAACGGTCCGGAAATTACAGCTGGTACAGAACGCGGCAGCACGCTTGATTACACATAGCCGTCGCTGGGATCATATCACCCCAGTGTTATTAGATCTTCACTGGCTACCAGTTGTCTACCGGGCCCAATTCAAGGTGTTGGTGTTGACCTTTAAAACCCTATACGGTTTCGGCCCAGTATATCTGAAGGAACGCCTCCAGAATCACCGATTGTGCCGCCTGACGAGATCAGCCTCGCAAGACCTTCTCTCGGTCCCACCGGTGAGAACAGCTAGGCTGGTACGGACCAGAGAGAGGGCATTCTCTGTTGTGCCCCCACCCTCTGGAACTCTCTCCCTTTCGATCTCAGACATGCTCCCTCCCTGTCCAGCTATCGCCGAGCCTTGAAGACATGGCTGTTCAGGCAGGCCTACAAGATTGGGACAGATTAATTTATGTTCTGAATTAATGAATGGTTTTTTAGCTTAAAATTTGATTATGTTGATCTATATGTATTGTTTTTATTCTTGTTGTTCGTCGCCTAGAGTGTCCCTAACCCGGACAGATAGGCGGCTGAAAAATAAAATTTATTATTATTATTTATTATTATTTCCTTTAGAACTGATATAACCTATTTTAAAACATCTGCATTGGTTGCCAGTTTGTTTCCAGGCCTAGTTCAAGGTGCTCATGTTAGTGTTTAAAGCCCTAAATGTGTTGAGATCAGCAGGGGGGCCCTTTGCATAGTCTTGCAACCTTGAAAAGCTTGGGGAGGGCAGGAGAGGGCATTCGCTGTGGCAGCCCCTAAGCTGTGGAATTCCCTCCCCACCAAGGTGCGTCTGGCAACTCCACTGTACGACGTCTGGCAAATGCTGAGGACGCACCTCTTTACCCTGGCCTTCGACACCCGCGATGTATACTTTTAGGGCTCACCCCATCTTCTGTGATATTGTTTAGGTTGCTTTTAACAGTTTTTAATCATGTATTTTAAAACTGTTGTAACCTGCCCTGGGACCTTTGGGTGAAGGGCGGGTAATACATTTTTATTATTATTATTATTATTAGGCTGGTGCATCAACAGTGCCCTTTCCTGGACAAGAATTGCTTGGCCACTGTATCTCAGGTGCTGCTAATCTATGCTTAGACTACTGCAATGCACTCTATGTAGGGCTTTCCTTATGGCTTGTACCCCTTATCAGGCACACACCACACTAGTGCTGAGAAACTTGGTCTTGTTACTTACATATAAACCCTTAAACAACTCCGGACCAGATTACCTGAAAGAATGACTTCCCCTCCATAAACCACTTTAGAAGTCTATTTTCACATTAAACAATAAATATTTAAATAAATAATATTGCTGGCTATGTGAATAAGCAAAGGTCAGAGTGGGCCAAAAGCACCAGGATCTGTAACCATCATGTGCTCTCAAAGAGAATATCAGGCGCTCAAAATATGCAGATACATGAACAGCTAGGTCTGCTGAAGCTGTTAATTGGATCCTGCATTGTAATTAAAAAAAACTCTAAAAACTGCACTCATGCTGATATTTATAGTGGACAGTTATTTCTACCCAAGCAGCATCTCAGTCTGAACATGGCTATCATGCACAGAAATCCCTGCAGGCCTGCAGCTTCTAATTATGTAAAAATATGGAATGAAACATGCACACTGTAGAAATCAATAAATACGGTAATAAGAGAAGAATCCCCCAGCTGCCAAATTCAGTAAGCCAAAATATAAAATGGGAAATTATTTTCTCCATGAAGTTTGCATTGTTATGGGCAGCTTATTCTTCCATCAGTGTGGCTCCTTTAAAAAGTCTATGAAAACAGAAGCACTGCTCAGTGGACAAGTCATTTGCCAGGAGGGAGATGGGAAAACACACAAGTTAAAATGACTGCTGACCTTTGAATGTTATACTGAATTGAAGGAAAAAGAGAACAAAAAAATGGGGGGGTGTTTCTAAACATGAATCTAGCCTAAGATGGCAGATCCTTAAAATGGCATGACATACCAATGGCACAAGGCAGGGGAGGGGGAGAGAAAGAGGACATACAAAAGATGCCAGAGACATTTGTCTTCTTCCGGTAATGAAGATGAGGGCAACAAATAGGCTGGAGCACACAAACATTCCCAACCGCTTACTCATTGTTAAGCAATTGTGGATAGGTTATGGGATCATCCCCTCCCTTCCCTCAGCTCATCCGTTCTCCAACTCAGATCCCAGCCCATTCCCCTGCTGGCCTCAACCACAGTTAAATGGCAGCACCAGCAGTGAAACCAAGATTTCAAAAAAAAAAAACACCCAGGGTTTCAAGTTAGTTACAAACCCTGACAACGAGTGTCAATTGCACACTTCACTGCAGTGTAGAATTTGTGCTCAGAAGACACCATCCAACCCTGTGGCCCTCCTTCCAATTGCTTAACCACAATTAAGCATTACATCTGCCCAAGTCTATTAACAACTATGGCGGCTCCTTGGTGTCAGCCCATATTATAATTCCCTTAATAATGTAAGCACGTAATTATACTTTAGAGAGTTGTAATTACATTTTATACCTTCCTCCTACATGCTCTCCCCAAAAAACTAAAATGATTTCCTTTTAAAATAAGACTGCTTAAAGTTTACTTAAGAATTGTGGGAAATATATATATATATATATATATATATATATATTATACGCACACACACACAGACACAAAATGAGTTGTGAATTACCTCAATTATGAAGTGGCTTTATTTCCCTTTCAATATGACGATGATACAGTTGACTTCCCAAGGCATAAAAATACTTTAAATCTGATAGCAATGTAACAGACTTGATCAAGCTTATTCTATTATAGCATCAGAAATTCATCAGTAACAAGTGGTGGAGGAAAAGCAGACACAACGGTTTGCTAATGATCCCATGCAATAAAAAACCATGCAGTTATAAGCTACACATGCTACAGGCAATGCTGAACAAAAATCATTATGACAACAGTGGCTGCATTCAGACATGGGGTTTATTGCGTTAGTTTTACTAATTATAAAGGTAGCGCTTCTATCCTGATTTCTAACATTACTTTCACACTACGGTACTTGTTGCATTATGGAACTGTGGCTTTCTGACCAATATACCACCATGTCGTGCTAAATTTCATTCATACCGGTGGGCGTAGTATGACACATCAATGGATATCATTGGACATGTGGCTACTTCCCCACTCTTTCTGCACATGTGCACTTCTGTTCCCCCATGATTCCACCATGAAAACAGCAGGAAATAACTGCATGCCAGTATACCACTCCAAATTTTGTCACTTCTCTCCTTTGATTTTTTGGGTTAACGGTGCTGCAAAACGCTTTTTTCTTGGTGCAATTAACATGGAAATAAGCGCTAAATTTCCACTATATTCCACTAGATTTCCAGAACTGGCTTTTACATCATGTGAACAATCAAATAAAATACGGAAATCATCAGGGAAGGAAATGTTGGGGAAATGGAACAAACTGATTTCTGAATGCAGCCAGTGAGATTTTGGGCATAATTGGTGTTGCTAGTTAGCAATAATTTAAGTGTTAAGATACAGCCCTGTTCTGGCTAGGCATTCTTCCTATTCTTCTAAGTGGAAGAATGCCACTTTCAATATTAAAAGGGTGGAGGGGAGAAAGAAACGTCTAGTCCTCTTCGACTCAAAGAAAAGTATGAAGATAGTTGCCCTGGTAGGCCTACAAAAGAATTATTTGCTTATTCATTAAAATAATATATATATGTATAAGCTCAGTTTGTTATTTTGAGGACAAAACTCACAAACTAACCACCAGCACAATCTTAAATTCAAATTAATGTTCTACATGAGCCACAGTAAAGAATGAAGGGCAGTTTTGGTAGGACAACAGATGCCTAATTCTGCACAAATCTGCAAGATACTGATAAGCGCTGCCAGAAACATTAAGACAAAAAGCAGGCAGAATTACCTAAACAATTCACTTTTTTTTCTAATTACCTGTGATAGATAACCTACAAGCAAATATCTAAAGAAGTGGACTCTGTTCCATGAAAATGTATGACATAGTAAATGTGTTAGCCTTTAATGTGCTACAAGACTATTGTTTCTATAGCAAACATGAAATGTCTACTTAGTGCCCCATCCAATGATCTAGTGCTACAGAGTTAAGGCAGAAATACAAAAGGACTAGCAGTAATGGTGCCCTGTCTTGTATTTATGCACAAGTGCAATGAGAGAACTGCAGCCTGAATTAGCAAAGCAGAACTCACTGGTGTACTGCACTATCAAGGGCCTTCAAACACAGCCCACTTGAACAAAATCTATCAGGGCATGAAGATAGCAGAGCCAGCAATCGTGTTGTAGCGTCAGCTTTGGACCTCACCAAAGCTACTGTCAATACTGCATTTGTCTGAGTCAGGGATGGGGAACCTGCCCCCCCGATGCTGCAGGACTACAACTCCCATCACCCCAGACCATTGGCCATGCTGTCTGGGGTCAATGGGAGTCCAACAACATCTACAGGGTCACAGGTTCTCCATCCCTGACCTAAGTAGAAAGTCTGATGAGTTCTCTGGCACAGAGCAGTGCTGGGTGGTAAACCATTGCAGCTCTCAATGGATCAGACTACTAATCATATTTATCTGTTCCAAGTATATATTATAGCAGTGGTTCCCATTTTTTTCCCCATGGACCACTTGACAACTGCTCATGGTCTTGGTGGACCACTTAATTATTTTTTTACCTGTTGAGAAATTACTTCACTAGAACAGACAATAATGCTAGGAAAAACAGGAGGGAGTAGAAAAACAGGAAGACCAAACAAGAGATGGATTGATTCCATAAAGGAAGCCACAGACCTGAACTTACAAGATCTGAACCGGATGCTATTAGAGGTCGCTAATTCATAGGGTCGCCATAAGTCGTAAGTTGCTAATAATTCATAGGGTCACCATAAGTCGTAATCAACTTGAAAGCACATAACAACAATAACCCTAATTTGTGAGTGATCCAGATACAAATTGGTGCGTCTTTCAATGGTATTTTATACTGTTAGTTTTGTTAGATTTTGTGATATTATCCAAACTAAACCCCATCCCCATTCTGTAGTATTATCCAAATTAAACTCTCTATAAAAACATGTTATGAAATTACAAAGCTTACACATTTAATGTCTTGGTTTCAATCATATTTGAGGAGCACATTGCTAAGAACATAAAAACCAACAACAAAAAATTCTATAAATACATTCAAAGCAGGAGACCATCTAGGGAGGCGATTGGACCCTTGGATGATAAGGGAATCAAAGGTATACTAAAGAACGATAAGGAGATTGCAGAGAAGCTAAATGAATTCTTTGCATCTGTCTTCACAGTGGAAGATATAGGGCAGATCCCTGAACCTGAACTAACATCTGCAGGAAGGGATTCTGAGGAACTGAGACAAATAGTGGTAACGAGAGAGGAAGTTCTAGGCTTAATAGACAATATAAAAACTGACAAATCACAAGGCCCAGATGGCATCCACCCGAGAGTTCTCAAAGAACTCAAAGGTGAAATTGCTGATCTGCTAACTAAAATATGTAACGTCCCTCGGGTCCTCCTCCGTGCCTGAGGACTGGAAAGTGGCAAATGTAACGCCAATCTTCAAAAAGGGATCCAGGGGGATCCCGGAAATTACGGGCCAGTTAGGTTAACTTCTGTCCCTCGAAAACTGGTAGAAAGTATTATTAAAGCTAGATTAACTAAGCACATAGAAGAACAAGCCTTGCTGAAGCAGAGCCAGCATGGCTTCTGCAAGGGAATGTCCTGTCTCAGTAACCTATTAGAATTCTTTGAGAGTGTCAACAAGCATATAGATAGAAGTGATCCAGTGGACATAGTGTACTTAGACTTTCAAAAAGCGTTTGACAAGGTACCTCACCAAAGACTTCTGAGGAAGCTTAGCAGTCATGGAATAAGAGGAGAGGTCATCTTGTGGATAAGGAATTGGTTAAGAAGCAGAAAGCAGAGAGTAGGAATAAATGGACAGTTCTCCCAATGGAGGGCTGTAGAAAGTGGAGTCCCTCAAGGATCAGTATTGGGACCTATAGTTTTCAACTTGTTCATTCATGACCTACAGTTAGGAGTGAGCAGTGAAGTGGCCAAGTTTGCTGACGATACTAAATTGTTCAGGGTTGTTAAAACAAAAAGGGATTGCGAAGAGCTCCAAAAAGACCTCTCCAAACTGAGTGAATGGGCAGAAAAATGGCAAATGCAATTCAATATAAGCAAGTGTAAAATTATGCATATTGGAGCAAAAAATCTGAATTTCACATATACACTCATGGGGTCTGCACTGGCGGTGACCGACCAGGAGAGAGACCTCGGGGTTGTAATGGACAGCATGATGAAAATGTCGACCCAGTGTGCGGCAGCTGTGAAAAAGGCAAATTCCATGCTAGCGATAATTAGGAAAGGTATTGAAAATAAAACAGCCGATATCATAATGCCGTTGTATAAATCTATGGTGCGGCCACATTTGGAATACTGTGTACAGTTCTGGTTGCCTCATCTCAAAAAGGATATTCTAGAGTTGGAAAAGGTTCAGAAGAGGGCAACCAGAATGATCAAGGGGATGGAGCAACTCCCTTACGAGGAAAGGTTGCAGCATTTGGGGCTTTTAGTTTAGAGAAAAGGCGGGTCAGAGGAGACATGATAGAAGTGTATAAAATTATGCATGGCATTGAGAAAGTGGATAGACAAAAGTTTTTTTCCCTCTCTCATAATACTAGAACTCGTGGACATTCAAAGAAGCTGAATGTTGGAAGATTCAGGACAGACAAAAGGAAGTATTTCTTTACTCAGCGCATAGTTAAACTATGGAATTTGCTCCCACATGACACAGTAATGGCCACCAGCTTGGATGGCTTTAAAAGAAGATTAGACAAATTCATGGAGGACAGGGCTATCAATGGGTACTAGCCATGATGGCTGTGCTCTGCCACCCTAGTCAGAGGCAGCATGCTTCTGAAAACCAGTTGCCGGAAGCCTCAGAAGGGGAGAGTGTTCTTGCATTCGGGTCCTGCTTGTGGGCTTCCCCCAGGCACCTGGTTGGCCACTGTGAGAACAGGATGCTGGACTAGATGGGCCACTGGCCTGATCCATCAGGCTCTTCTTATGTTCTTATATAATGCAATATTATAGAACAGAATAATATCTCAACAAGTCTAAGAAATATATTGTGGTACTGCACAAGACCTGACAGAGATGTAATAAAATCAAATTCTTGTACAAAGAATCTTTTTGAAATTTGGTCTAGGTTAAAGAGGAAGTTAAGTCCCAGATTATCTTTGTTAATAGCAATAACCTATGATGAGGAGATACAAGAATGAGACTTTTTTGGGAAATTTTTCCTTATAGAAGAACTATGGACTAATTGAGATTGGCAAGCCTGTTAATGGGAATATTTTAAAAATTACAAAATAAGGGATTTAATGCAACAATCTCAACCTCCCACTTTACAGTACCTCCAACTAAAGTATATTGCTTTGAAACTTTTATAGATATACCGTATATTCCGGTGTATAAGACGACTGGGCGTATAAGACGACCCCCAACTTTTCCAGTTAAAATATAGAGTTTGGGATATACTCGCCGTATAAGACTACCCCTGCTTATGACATGCAAGCAATGTACCTTACCGGCGATTGGCTGGTTGTTGTATACAAAGCCTATCGTGCGAAGGCAAGAATGTCTTTGAAGTCAAGACTAGGGGCATCAGGCCCTTCCCACTCTCCAGTTCATTCTTGCCTTCGTATGAACAAGATTGAGATCCTATAGCGTAGCTTAGCTAAGTCTCTGTGTGTATTTTGTGTGTATTTGTCTGACAGGGTGTGCAGGATTTGTTACTTGTGCGTTTACCAAGTTTTTTCCCTTCCCTCTGTCTTGTTTCTAACGTTGTTGTTATTCCTGGGGAACTCCCTTGGGGGGGGGGATTCTTCCTGACCCGGGTCGCTAATTTTTCCTGTTTTTCGTCTAACGGCCATCAGAGAGACCGCGGCTGCGGTTCTCTCTATTCCCAGCGGGAGCTTGCGGCTGCAGCTCCTGCCGTTACCCCCCGTTTGCCCAAGTTCTCCCCGGGAGCCTTTTGTGGCTTCTCCCTCCTGTATCTGGTCGTTTCGAGTCAATTCGTCTCAGGCTCTGCCGAGGCTTCCCTCCTCACGGCAGTAACGCCGTTTCGAGTCAATTTCATCTCAGGCTCTGCCGAGGCTTCCCTCCTCACGGCAGTAACTTCTTGAGCCTCACTGCATTGCCTTCCTCGCCGCGACGGTCTCTCTGGACGGCGGCTGCGACTGCTTCCACTCCTGCTGCAGCTTTTTTTTTACTTAATTTTCCCGCTCTTTTTCAGCACCCGGCGTATAAGACGACCCCCGACTTTTGAGAAGATTTTCCTGGCTTAAAAAGTCGTCTTATACGCCGGAATATATGGTATATATGGACCGCTCAGGGGGAAAACTCCTTTTGAGGAGCTTATGATTTAAATTTTTAAAAGATGCTAAGTAATATATATGATTCTTTTAAATTTAGACACCTCCATCAACAAATCTCAATCTAAATGGGAACTGGAGTTAGGACAGCAAATATTACCTAATGCTTGGAGATGGATTTGGTGAAATGTTTCTCAACTGACATGAACGTTAATTTAAAAGAAAAGTTCTATAAATTTATTTCCCATTGCTATTTAACCCCAGCTAGACTAAAATGGATTTAGATTAACGCTGATCCTGCTGGAGGTGTAAGAGCATAAATGCAGATGTGAAACACATTTTTTTGTTTTGTATTAAAATTAAGAAGTTCTAGCTAGATATAATTGCCGAGTTGAAATTAACGCTGACTATAAACTACCTCTAGATCCTCTGTTTATACTATGTGGCTATATTAAAGATTTGGTACTTCGGTTATACATCTTTTGACAGTGGCTAGAATCGCCATATCATTGAATTGGGAAAAAATAGAGTGCCTACATTGGATGAATGGATAATAAAGCTTTGGGATATTATTTATATAATACTGTAAATCTCACAAATTATATAAGAGGTCAGAGAGTAGACAACAGGATAATCGGTTCACTGACAGATGGAGTCCATTTGTCATATATTGGTGTAACAAATATCAAGACAGTGGAACAACTGTACATCTTATTTGGTATATTTGCGCTTGAAATACAAATGTAAATAAATGTAACTGTAAATATTAAAGAAAAGAAAAGAAAATGGCTTCCTCAGAATCCTCCGCAGGCAGGATCACTGTGGAATTAATTCTGAGATACTTGCTGGAATCCCTTGGATGAGCCAGTACTGGAAGCAACTGTAACATTTTTCTTCTGAATCTAGCCAGTTGTTCACTCTGCAAATGATCAGTTGATTGAACCTCTGTGAATAATCAATTGATTGTATCTTCCAAGTGCAATGGTTGCATATCCCACTCTTTGTCTAGATGAGCTGGTAGATGGTACTAGGGAGGACACGGCAGTCACGACAAAGGAGAATAGGCCAACTTTTCTCTAAACTAAAAAGCCTCCAAATGTAGTAATCTTTCCTTTGTGTCCTAGAACAGCTGGTCAGAGAATCAACCAGAGTGGTGACCCTTGACTTAGTGAGGTTTAAGTGTTGTTGAACCAGTTGGAAATGATCACATTTGACTTCAAAAGAGGAAAATCCTCCTTCACCATCAAAATGAAGGGTTTAGTTAAAAGGAAGTTGAAAGGAACAGTGAAGAGGGTCAGTTCTCTCCAGAATGATTGTGGGTTGTTCAAAACCACAATAACAGGAGCTCAGCTAGACTGTATATCACATACTGCAGATTAGGAAATATACCACCAGGGCTAAAAGGATGTCAGTTTGCTTAATGAGCAGAGTGAAGGAGGCTGGTTGAGGCAAGAAGGCTTCCTTCAAAAATGGAAAATCTTTGCCCAAATAAAAACAAAAAGAAACACAGACTTTGGCAAAAGAAATGCAAACAGACAATAAGGGATGCAAAAAAAAAAGGATAATATTGCTAGATATATAAAGACTAATAAAATCTTTAAACAGGGCTGTGGAGTCGGTACGCCAAACCTTCGACTCCAACTCCTCTATTTTTCTACTGTCCGACTTCGACTCCGACTCCGACACCACCCAAAATTGCTTCCGACTCCACGACTCCAATTCTGACTCCACAGCCCTGGAAAGGGCTGTAAATGTCTTTTTAAATTGGAAGCTCTCATAGGAGCATTTTAATCGCTGCCTAAATATGCGCTGATCTTGGCATCACAGCATTTGTCTTCATCTAGGTCCTGTGTCATACACTGACACACAAAATGTTTTCCATCCTGAGTTATGGTGATATGCTCAACTACAGCTGACTTCATGGGAAGCTTCTTTGACATTGTGAATTTATATTTTAAAAAAACTGTCAATCAAAATTTATTTTGAAGCAGAAGTCGGTACACTTCTACCGACTCTGACTCCACCCAAAATTGCTTCCGACTCCAACACCCCGACTCCAACTCCACAGCCCTGTCTTTAAATACATTAAAAGCAGGAAACTGGCTAAGGAGGTTATTGGACAAAAATCAATAATGGCTAAAGGTGCACTAAAGAAGGAAAAGGAGATTGCAGGGAAGATGAATGAATTCTTTGCATTTGTGTTCACCAGGGAAGATGTGCCTGAATCTGCTTTCATAGGAAGTGAATATAAAGCACTGAGGCAAATTGTGGTGACAAGAGATGAAAAAATGTAACAGATCATGGGGCCCAAAAGGTATCCACCCGAGAGTTCTTTAAAAAACTCAAAATATGTAACTTGTCCTCAAGATCAGCATCTGTAGCAGAGCACTGGTAAGCAGCCAATGTAACACCAATATTTTAAAAGTGATCCAGGAAATTATAGGCCAGTCAGCTTAATATCTGTTCTGGGTAAATTGGTGGAAAGCATTATTAAAGTGAGATTATGGACCGGTGATGGGATAACTAGAAACTGATCAAGTTACTAAGGGGAGAAAATCCCGCCTCTCCTTTTAAAATCTCCTTATCCTGGTCTCTGTAGCATCCTTCACTAACCCCTAGTCAGAGACAAGAAAGCCCGTTATGCAGAAACCACACAGCTGTCTTAACACTGACATTTTTTAAAATCTGTTTTATTATTTGTGTGCTGCACGTATTATGAACACAATGCTTTTGATAATTACAAAAGACCAACTGGAAAAGAATTCCCCGGGGGGGGGGAGTGAACTTTCATCCCTATCCAACAGCATGCACTATGTACAAAGGACAGATCAGTACTATGCACACTGGCACATTTCTGGCATTTGACAGTCCTTGGAAGTCACCTGCTGTTCATCCATCAATAAAAGCCAACCCATGATCAGTTTCAAGTGACCAGTTGTGGGGAGCATCATGGGATTTCTGCCATGAAGGCTATCTAGTTCAGTGGCTACAACAAGAACTCTATTTATATTTCCCATTCCAACCATATTGTTTCAATCAACAGTGCTGAAAAAGCCCCTTCCCCACTTTAATAGATCAAAGCCCCAAGCTTAAGAGCCACAGCCCCAAAAACTTTTCAGTAGCCGAAATGCAACCCATCTAACTCACTGTCACATTCCTTACTTCCTTCTACAACTGTTACACCCTTGCTTGCTATCTGTACACTCACCCTTCAACAGACCTGTGTTTTTCCCTCCTATCTTGCTATAATCCTGCCTCCCTCCTCTCCCACAACCCTGTGATCCTCGCATCCTCCAGGGACCACTTTTAAAAATTCTTATAACTATTCATTTTCTGTAAGTGCCCACAAGCAGCACTTTGAATTACTCCCACACACTTTCTTCATATGCATAATTTTGTCAATGATTAGAATACCTATTCACTAACAGGCAAAAAAGGGAGGAGGAGGAGGAAGAGGAGGAGGGGATAGAAGCAGGTGGGGGGGAGAAGGAAGGCAGATTTGAACATTTGCATGCTTATTGAGTTCAGTGGGATTTACTCCTGTGCAATCATGCTTAGTATAGGTGAAACTGGGCAGTGGGCAGAGGGAAAGCCCCTTTCCTTTCCAAAAGGAAAACATTGTGAACAGTATCACTGTTTTTCAAGGTTTTCCCCATCTTTTTATTCTACAGCAGGCACATGTAGTCTCCCACCCAAATTTAAATCAAAGCTGTCCCTCACCACATCCACACCAGACCTTTATTCCACTCTAGACAGTCATGGCTTCTCTCAAAGAATCCTGGGAAGTGTAGTTTGTGAAGGGGGCTGAGAGTTGCAAGGAGACACCCTATTCACCTCACAGAGATACAATCCCCAGAAGTGGGGCTGACTGTTAAACCACTCTGGCCACTGGAGCTCTGTCAGGGAAATAGGAGTCTCCTCTCATCACCCTTCACAAACTACACTTCCAAGGATTCTTTGGGGGAAGCCATGACTGTCTCAAGTGAAATAAAGGTCTGGTGTGGGTGTGGCCCCCTGATTAGGCAAGCCCAGCAGCTGGGAGTCTGGCTTTTAGAACACTGACAGTTGGTACTTCTGTGCATGCCCGCGCTTATCATTGACTCCAATAATTAAAAATCAGCTGGGCATTTTTTAAACTTTTAAACTGCAGAAGATGAAGGTCAGAGTATGGGGCAAGGTCAGTACTGTAATAGGATTGCAGGCACTCTGTGAACATGGCTGATTTTTAAAATTAATTTCAACAAACTATGAGACCACCAACAGACAACAGTCCAACAGGAGTCTGGATTTTCCCCCCTTTTGTTTTACACTTTGAACTCTTGATTCTCTCTGACTGTTTTGTGTATTGCCATGAAAACTTAAGAGAGTTGTTAAACAAGCGTATCTGAGTTCAGCACTATAAGTTTTCTAAGGTTTTGTTTTGAAATGAACTTATGGAAAGCAACAGAATAGCATGGGGGGTATTTTCAATTTAACACAGTGGAATGTGAAAAATCTATGCTGGCTATAGTATACAGCCACTCTCCTGGCTGTATAATAAAACAGTTGATGTCTTCATTAAATCCAGAAACAAAAACAGAGTCAGCTTTTCAAATACAGGATGCTCAAGTCATGACTTAAGTCAACATCTATCCAACTGAAATAAGAACTTAAGGGAAGCTGTGAATCATCAGCCAAACAGTTCTGAAAAGCATGCCTCTTAGAATTTCATGTCAAAGTATTTAAAAATAATTATTGTCAGAATGCCTATATCCTAAAGATTGCTGGTACAACTCCAAAAGATACACAAGGGACCCTCAAACATTTTAAAAAAATTAATCCTAATTTAGTGCTGAGATCTCAAATAATAATGTACCCATAATAAGGTGTGCAAAGTAGTTCGAAATGCATATTATTTACTGTGCATAACTTATTTTGCTTCGGAGATCCAGAGTTTTAAAATAAATAACTTAGAATTATCTGACTGTAAAACTAGTGGATAGGGGGAGAGTAGAATGGAAGAACAGAGACAGAACTGAAACTAAGGATTTATAAGAAGTAAGGGATGGGACATGAAGGAAAGGGGACAGTAGCAGTGAAGTGCCCCCAAGAAGAGTTGACAGACATACCTACTCAAGGAGACTCCCAAAATGTAGACAGCTAA
Source organism: Rhineura floridana (assembly GCF_030035675.1). Classification (NCBI taxonomy): domain Eukaryota; kingdom Metazoa; phylum Chordata; class Lepidosauria; order Squamata; family Rhineuridae; genus Rhineura; species Rhineura floridana. The sequence continues at coordinate 69,635,435 of NC_084489.1, read as the reverse complement.
GTTGATCCATTATTACACACACCAGCAGCAGCACTTAAAACCCAATGTATGAAAATCTGCATGACTGCAATCCTATTCATAGGTTCCTCAGAGTCAGCTCCATTGAACTTGGTAGTACTTATTTCTGACCCCATATGTTCAACTTGCAAAACACACTGAACTTTAAAGCAGTTTCTGGGGCAGAGCTTTAATGCGTAAAGGGAACCCACACCAGGAGGGCACAAATTCCATGGGGCTCACTTAATTCAATCCATGTATTTCTGGACTAGACGAGTGAAAGGCTGCGCTGGCTGGAGCTGATGGGAGTTGTAGTCTGAAATGGGAGTCTTCCAAGTTTTCCAATCTGGGACTCACCTTTAACCCAAACATGCATTTGGGGACCCATTTCTTTATTTTATATTTTTACCATGTATTTATATGGTGGTAGTATCGCAGCTGTGACCCATCTTATATCAGGCCACAACCCACATGCAAGTCCTGACCCACCCGGTGAAGACCTTTGGTCTAAAGCATCTGGAGGTCACCAGATTAGCAAGGCTGAGCTAGTCTGTCCACAACTCCACACTGCATCTGCTACTTTAACTTGAGGGAGGGGAAATACTTCAATAAAGCCCATAAAATGTCAAGCAGTCATAATCAACAGAGGAACTGAATTCTAAAATCCAAATATGCAGCACTCACTTGCTAAAAAGAGGAAACATAGGACCGATGAATGTCTTACTGAACCATGCCCTAGTAAGCAACTTCATGTTTTGCTGTCACCTTTACAATAAGGAAGGAAAAACATTCTTCCTGTTACTGAGAAAAGCAAATTCTCCAGGAGCAAAGAGGGCAATAAATAAAAGGGAAAGTTTTCTGGAACAAAAGCAGCACAGCAGACATCAAATCCACAAGCATGATAAGTATAAAGGGGGAGAGTTATTTCTTCACATTCACTCGTTTTGTATCACAGAACGGCATTCCATGCATACCAAGCACACATTCACTGTTTCCAGTCCAACACAGAATTATGAGTGCTTATGCTAATTGATTTCAATGGGCTTGTGCTTCAAACTCTCTATTGGATGGTGGTCACTACAGTACAGATAGCTTCTACACTGGGCAAAACTGGAAAACAGCTGGCATAGGCTTGTCTTAACATCTATTGTTAATACAAGTTGAATAACTTTTGCAGCCAAATGTCTACAATCAGGGTCAGCTCATACTGTCAGAAACGAGTGGTAAATACTGTTCCTGGGCTATCGTAATTCAGATTAGAGGATGAAGCTACGTGTTTGAATGCTCCCCCATTGGGGGAGGGGAGGGGAAAACATCCAATACAGAGAATGCATTCCTTGAAATCATGTGAGGCTACTTCCAGAATTCTCGCACCCACTTTCCACGGTAGGAGGAACCTGTTTTTTCTCTGGTGAACACAAATTTTCTAGAGCAGAGGTAGCCAACTCGGTGCCCTCCAGATGTTGCTGGTCTCCAACTCCCATCAGCCCCACCCAGAATGGCCAATATCCAGGAGTGATGGGAACTGTAGTCCAATAACCTCTGGAGGGCAAGGTACCAGCTTGACTGCCCTTGCTCTAGAATGAATGGATGAAAAAGCAAACTGCAAAAGCTAAACATGTTGAACTTTGTAAGCTTGTCTGGAAGAGAGACTCCTCTGGCAATGGAATCGTATCTCTACTCAAAAGTAAGTCTGGCTGAGTTCAGTGGGGCCTATTACTAGGTAAGGGTGTAGAGAGGACTGCTGCAGAGTATCTCAGAGCAAAAGTGAGTGTAATAAATAAATACTAACAACTACTCTGGTATTGTTGACTTGTTTTAATACTATGATGAGTACACTCAGTTGCTACCTCCCCAGTTTAAATTCTCTTAAGTGAGGAATTAAAGGCAAGGGTGTTACGGGTTTCTGCTAAAACTGAAATTAATTATTTTTGTGGGCATGGCAAGACACCTGCAGCATACATGCAAAATTAAAAAGAAGCACAAACTGGGGGGGGGATGATGGACATGCAGTAGGAACTAAAATATATCCAAAGAGCCGATCAGCCTTGGCTGCCTTCCAATTTGGAATCAAGAATGAAATGCCAGACACAGTAAACACATTAGAGCGACTATAGGCAAGAACTATATAGGAGACATTTCTCCTGCATGTGACAGCAGCAAGAGAGTTAAAATGTATTCTGGACTAACAACAACAGCAACAGCAGCAACCACCCTCAACATATAAAGTCCCAGTCACCTCTCTTCAGAATTGCTGACACACCCTAACAAACACTGCACATTTCCCCCCTTGAAAAGGGCACCAGGCTGGCAAAGTTCCTAAGTGCCTTTTACACGTCAATGATCACACACAAGATTTCCCAATGATGAAAGGAAAAACGTTAGCATGCTGCATAAAGAGATGATGCCGTCTTTGGCGTCTATGCTTCCAATCTTGAATTTCAGCTTCAGCGAACACTGTACAGAACACATTCTACAGTAGAGTAAGGTGGTTCAGAATTTTTTTTTAAAATGAAAAGCATTACAAATATCACATCGATCTCCCATACCACCTTACTCCTAGAATGGTGCTTTTCCAGGATGAAAGAGAAATTAAAGGCGGGACTTCCGGGAAGGGTGACTTAGCCTGTGCCTGCTTTTGAGACGGGCTCCTGCCTCAAAAGAAGCTTATTCAGATATATCAGTCAGTTTTTTCTTTTTTTTTTGACTGATTAAACTTCTCCCGGGTAGGGAGAAACGAAGAGATTAACCTCAAAGCCTATTTTTGTTGGGACGACCAGATCTCATTAATTTATGGGACGAGGTCCAGCCGACGAAGGTGGGACGGATTTTCAACAGCAAGCTCTATCTGTTAAAGCGAACGTTCATCTTATCTTCTAAGAGAGAACGCACTAACAGGCAAGCACCCTTCTTTCTATATTTTTCTTTTACTTGACTTAAATTGTTGCTGTTTAAAAGAGATTTGCCAGATTGATCGGTTTTTGACATCTCACTGGGGAGCCGTAACTTCTCTCTGCTACGCACTAATTAATAGCTTATCTCTGTTTTTGTTGCAAAAAGCTGTCCTGGATTTGCATTCTAAAGATATACACAGAAGAGGGATTTCTATTCCAGATTTTTATTTTGAAAAATATTATACTGTTTTGAGACTACTCTCTTTTTGGTCTATTTTATTTTGACGAATCTGTTTCTTGACGATTGCCATTAATTGTTTCGATCCTGGGAACTGCATTTTGTTTACTTAACTATTGGAGAGATAAGGCTGTCTGCTCTGTTTATACTGTGATGTCACCAAGTTTGGAGTATTAACCCAATTGTTGCTGAAATAAGAAGTGGTTTTCCTATATTTTTCTTTTAAAATGGCAATTAAGAAAGTGGCTGAGAATCTGGAAATAACTATGTTTCAGAAAATAATGGATGAGATTGAGATAACGAAAATTGAATTGAGTAAAATGAAGCAGGAGATTAAAGATATAAGGGTCCCTGTGAGAGAGGTGACCCTGGAAGGGGTCCCTGTGAGAGAGGAGACCCCGGAGATTGGAACAGGGGTCCCTGTGAGAGAGGAGACCCTGGAGACTGGAATAGGGGTCCCTGTGAGAGAGGAGATCCCGGAGATTGGAACAAACGTGGAACAGGAACAAGATTTGGAGTCTATGGACTTTAGAAATAAAATCTATTGTTTGGAACTCAATGTTATCTCTGAAGAAATTAATGAAGATTCTAGAGATAAAGTTATCAATGGCATGGATTATCTTCTGGACTGGAATGATGTGATGGAGCCCAATATAGAGAAAATCTATGGAATTAACTGCAGCCATGTGACAATGGAAAAGCTTTTAAGAGATGACCCAGTGTATTTTGAAAAAAAGAACAGAGATATGATTTTACAGCAGTATTTCAGCAACCTATTCAGAATGGATGGCAAGAAAATATTTGGGATAGAGGTAATTCCCATCAGACTCTTACTATATGACTATGGCTTAGACAGCAAGATTATATTGGAATACTGATAATGGAAGATTGGATATTGAAATTACTGGACTTAACAAGACTACTGAAGATGGAAGATGGAAAATGGAACTAATAGAGATAATAGAACAATGGCTACTGAAATTACTGAACCTAACAGATTCTGATGTGATGGATTAATTGAAATGTTTATTTTGACTATGGTTATGACAATAAGATTATCATAATTAGTAATGAGATGGATTAATCGATATGCTTATCTGGAAAAAAAAAATTGATAGATATATTTCTTAAAGAATTGAAACCTCTCTTTGACTTTTTGTGGAAAGAATAAAGTAATGTTTATGAGATTTGATGATTAAGTAAGATAACTACTGGAGGAAAGTGATTTTATAATATGACTTAAGAGACAGGATTGTTATATATTATAGATTTATAACTGATTTGATCTTTGACAAATGGGAAGTCAATATTTTACTCTTTATTTTTTATTTTTGTTTTTTTTTTTTCTTTTTTTCTTTTTGTTTAACTATTTTTGATTTTGTTTTTTGTCTTTGAATGTTTTATGATTTTGTTTTGTATGTTTTATGAAAATCTGAATAAAAATTATTGAAAAAAAAAAAAGAGAAATTAAAGGCAAGGTTCAAACTATGGAGATTGGATTAAATATGGACATGGAAAAAGATTTGGATTTCCTGGCTGTGATGGATCCTGGAGATAAATATTACGCTTTGGAACTCAGCACTGTCCCTGAAGGAATTGAAGAGACTGGAGATAAAGATATTATCGGTTCAAAAAAATTCCTGGACTGGAAGGACTTGATGGAACTTGAAATGGAGAAAGTTAACAGAATTAATCCCTGTTTTGTGTCAATGGAAAAATCTTCAAGAGATGTGCTAGGGTATCATGTAAAAAAGAAGAACAGAAATGTGGCTTTGCAACAATACTTCAGTGATACGTTTGGAATTGATGGCAAGAAAATATCTGTGATAAAGGAAATTCCTATCAGACTCTTATTATATGACTATGACAGCAAGATTATTGGGTGCGTAAAGATGGAAGATGGAACCAATACGGATAAAGGAAGAAGAGTGATCTGTAATTACAGGACTTAGTAGTCTTGATGAGTTGGATTAATTGACATGTTTACCTAGAAAAAAAAATTGATGGACATATATCTCAAGGATTGGAAACTTCTCTTTGACTTTTTGTAGAAGAATAAAATGATATGATGTTGATGAGATTTAAAACCAATTAAGATAGCCGCTGGAGGAAGGTGTTTTTATAATCTATTAAGAGACAAGCTTGTTATATATTATAGATTTACAGCTGAACTATGACAAATCGGAAGTCAATATTTTTTATATTTCTTTTCTTTTTTTATTGTGTTGGTTATTGATTTGTGTTTTTTCTTTTTGTATTGTGTTAGTTTTGAAAATTTGAATAAAAATTAATTGGAAAAAAAAAAGAATGGTGCTTTTCCCATTTTATCCTGCCTGTCAGGTCCACTGGGGTGAGGGCTGACTCAAAGGCCACCCAGAGAACCAGACAGCCGATTCAGTCTAGTTCAGCTCTTAGGAGTCTATCTGCTACATCATACTGTTTTTAATGTCTTAGTTATTAAATGTTAGATATCTAAACATTAATAACCTCAAACCAATGTCAACTGCTTATAAAACTTATTTATGAGGCCACAACATATTACAGTGCTCCTATTCCATTGTATCATCACTTTGTTCTGTCTCACTCATAATGCTTAAACTATAATTCATAGCTGAAGACTTAGGGGTACCTCTACAATTGTACCTCCTAGTATATTTTAGGTCTACAGACATAAGTACAATCAATTGCAACACCATAGGCACATGTTTTTGGAATTTTTATGTCGCTTTTTGTCCCGAGTTCCCATATCAGCTAAAAAAAAATAGTAAAATATAACCATTAAATAAAATAAAATAAAATTAATAAAAAACCCATCCATGATAGAAATAGTGCATTAGTGAGAAGTCAAAGATTGGGGCAATTGAATCTGTGAATTTTTAACTGACTGAACTCAGAAGAAGGGGAGAGAAATCTCTTCCACAGGTTTGGCTTTCCTAACTCTGTACAGGCAAACTGGAGACAATGCTCAGCTCATCCCTGCAGTAGGCGTGTGAAGGCGTTTCCACTTGCCACCCTTTCTTTCCGGGTTCTCCAGTATTATTGCCCAGGTTCGCTTGTCACATAGCTTCGATACACTGCAGCTCTCTGATTAGTTCGTACCTGGATTTGCCACTAAGTAAAGTGTTCAGAGTTAATAGTGAACTTTGATTTTAATTTGGGGGGGGGAGAGGAGGAACAATTTAGCATTCCAGTCTAAACTTTACTGTATCTTATACTGCTATCTTATAGCAAGAGATAGTTCTTGTACAGCAGGGGTGGAGAACCTTTTAAGCCAAAGGACCACATTCCCTTCTGGGCAACCTTCAGGGGCCACATGCCAGTGGTCGGTGGGACCAGAGTAAAAGTGGGCAGGGTAATAGATGTTGATTCCGCCTTTGCACAGTAGGCTAGTTTCTATATCCCTCTCTCTCCTCCATCCAGGCAAGCAAAAGGCGTCATTGGAGTTCATGGACACATTCCAGCCATGCAAAAACACACAAGGAGGGTCCAAAGTGAGGGATGTGCCTTGAGGAAAACTCCCAAGGACCAGAGACAGTCCTAGAGGGCCACAATTGTTCCTATGGTTCCCCACCCTTGATGTAGGATTATAATTTAACCTAACACAAAAAAACATATGTAGCTCCCCAGAGCATTTTTAATTGTTTTGCTGCTGTCCCCTTTGCAATGCTGATTACTCTGGACAGCTGGCCTGGAAATGGAAGGGTTTACCAAGCAGCTTACATATTGCCATTCACAATCAACCACCATAAACAAAACATGACATAATTTCCTTCCCTCCCTCTTTCAAAGACCAGAGTTTTATTCTTCAGTGATGAAATATGTGGCACGGCATGCATGACTAAATCATTTGTTCAAAATTAAACATGTGCAGAGATCAGTCAGGCTGCCTTCTCAAATTTGTCTCAGGCTTGATAACTCTGCATCAAATTCTGGAATTAAATATCTGTAAACTCCATAAGCTATTCAGTGTGGACACCAAGACCGCCCTAAAATCAATTCTGTTTCACACAAAACTGTTTTTGGTTCTGGTTTTTAAAAAAGGTAATTGCCATGCATGAAAATCATCCAAGTAACTATACACACCACCACATACACAGAGCAGAGAGTAAAAACAGTGAGGGAAATCCATCTTGTGGAGGATTAAACATACCCATGCTTATATATGAAAGCAACTATTACTGTACATGAATAGGTGGATTGAAAAGAGGCATAATGCAATCTTGGGGATTAAATAATGTGTCTGAGTCCTTAAGAAGGATGCAAACCTCCAGATAAATGACAGAATTAATATTATTCCTTGGGATTTTCCAGAAAATTGGAGTGCTTGAAGTTCTAAAAACAGGGAATCAAGTAAACATATTATGTCAAACAGATAGATTATGCAAATACTTGTGTCAAACTGAAAATGGACCACCGCATTCAAGCACACATAGACAAACCCTGAATCAGAAACTTAGTTTGTTCACATTAACAATCCAGATTTCACAACCAGTTGAAAGAGTGTTGAGAACAGGGTGTTTAATTTCTGCACTTTCTAGGGTGAGACCTAAGTGATGGTTCTTAAAGGCACATAATGCAGCAACTTTACTGAAGCTAAGTAGGTGCAGATTCAGGTGCCTAGAAATTACTGTTTTTAATGTATTTCTTTATTTATTTATTACATTTATACCTCGCCTTTCTTTTCATGCTAGAAACCCAAGGCAGCTTACATATGGTTCCCAGGCGGTCTCCCATCCAGGCACTGACCAGACCAGGTGCTGGCCTCATGTGCCTTCAGACCATAGCCTGACGGTTGTTGTAATTAAAGTTAATGGTTGTTGTAAGCTGCTACAAGCTCAGATGAAGTACAAAAGTAGGATAGATGTCGACTGCCAGAGGCAGAATGCCTCTGAATACCAGTTCCAAGAATCACAAGTGTGGAGAGTGCTGTGACACTCAGGTCCTGCTTGCAGGCTTCCCATAGGCATCTGGTTGGCCACTGTGAGAACAAGATGCTGGACTAAATGGGCCTTTAGTCTGATCCAGGAGGCCTGGGTCTCCTTTGTGCACTGGCTTGAGAGCAACTGAAGACAAGCAGGGTATACATTAATTTTAACTAAACTTAAAAATATTTCCTTGCAGGTGACTAGGCATGTAAGCTTTTAAATACTGGAAGAGATGTCTCTTTCCCTGCTCTATTTCTTTCTTTCTTTCATAAGGATGTCAGTTTGCCACAAAAGGCTTATATTGGGCAGGTGGGCCAGTAACTTCTGTAGACGTATTATCGAGGCTAATTTTGATGGCAACAAATAAAACTGAAAAAGTCTAAAGGCGATGCTAGGGTGGGGGGAAGCTCTAATAACGTTCCTGTGCTCCCATTTTATTTTCACCATTTCTCCAATTCCCCACTCATATTACTTCTATGCTCCCATACTTGCACATATTAAGAGTGCATATGTTGAATAGCCTGTGAACCAGCTGCGGTCTGCAAAGCAATTACTGGCTGGGCCCCACATCAGTCCTGTCTCATTTCACTTTAACTTTATGTCTTTATTTGGGTTTTGTATATAGTGCTGTAGTCATAGCTCAGTGGCATGCTTCACAATTGTGACTCCTTAACTCCTAATGCCACAAACTTGTTTAGAGAGCCTGTCCACCTGCAAAGGGGTTGGATTATGCAGTACAGCATAATTCCAGCTCCCCAGACCACAATGTGGAGAACAGAGATGACCCTGAAGATACAGGTTTACCGCATCTGCCATGTGAAGAGGCCACTGCTAATTTAACTTGTACCTATAACTTCATTCCCCATGCCCCAAGTGTGCCACATATCACTAATTTGATAGCAAACAGAAAAAGAAAAAAATCAGGGAAGCCCTTTCCTCCCACAGCCTTTTTTTCTTCCAGCAGAATCATGAGGTAATGGAAATTCTATTCATAAGAAGTGGGGGCATTAAGCTCAAGGTCACACTGTGAAAAAGCAAGCCGGTATAACAACAAAAAGTGCTTGTGATTTCCAGCTACTTGTATTCAAAGGCATACTGACCCTGACAATGGAGATTGAACACAGCCATCATGGCTAGTGGCCACTGATAGCCCTAATGTAAATGTACTGCCTTCAAGTCGATTCCGACTTATGGCGACCCTATGAATAGGGTCCTGAGGCTGAGAAGCAGTGACTGGCCCAAGGTCACCCAGTGAGCTTCATGGCTATGTGGGGATTCGAGCCCTGGGATTTATCTACTCCCTTTTTAAAGCCATTCAAGTTGGTTGCCATCACTAGAAATTCTAGGAGCAGATTCCATAATTTAACTATGTGCTATGTGAAGAATGACTTTTTTTGCCTGTCCTGAATCTGACAGAACTCTAGATGGTAGCAAGAGAAGATATGCTGCGAAACATGGGGGAAAACGCAGACTCCAAGTAATGTTATAATGGTGTCTAGGAATTTGAAGTTTAGACCTGTGCAAGAAAGGCCCCTAAACATTTCATCTTGATTCCTTGAAATCCATATGATCTTATGATGCCCTCCTCGTCCTCCTGTCCTTTGGACTGGGAAACATACTACAGTGAACAAGTGGAAGGGAGGAACATATGGAGTTAATTTATATCAGGGGTGGGAAAGCTTCTTAGCTCCATGGGCCAGATCATTATCAGGATCAGTTCTGCGGGGCAAATTTGACAGATGGGTGGGGCTGCCCACCTATCAATCACATGATGCCATGCACAAAGTCCTTTGAAGTTAGAAGTCTGGACTTCAGAAGAACCTTGCAAGGCACTGCTCAAGGGACGTTTTTATTTTCAATCGTTTTAGCAGGGGATCCCATGCAGGTGTTCAGGGAGGGGTGTGCATTAGAATCCCCCACTGAAAGGGAGGTTTTCTTCCTCATTATTTTAAGAGAGAATCCCACGCAGGTTTAGGTGCACCACCATGCCATACCAGCCCCACTTTTCATACGCTCCCTTCCCAGGGATCAGCTTTCCCCTCCAACTTCTGATTTAGCAATGAACCATCGTTTCCTGTTAGAGCTGAATAGCAGCTATATTTTGCCCTACATCAGAAGTGAAAGGGGAAATCAAAGAGCACAAGAGAAGGGTTTGGCATTTTGTTTGAACTTATATATTAAAAGGTGTATGCCAACGGATTTCTCAGTGCTTTTCAAACTACAAATACTGGAATTGCCAATGGGGGGGGGGGAGAGAGAGATTTGCTTTCTCCAGTGCGATTCTCAGCACTTTTTCTGATTAAAAAAAAGGTTTTACAGTCCTACACGGCTTGTGAACCTCCAAGCCGAACACAGACCACATCCATCCACCCTCTTTATGAAGTTTATCAAAACTCTTGAGGGACTGACATCCATAGCTGCTGAGAAGCACTCAGCTTGGTGCATTATGCACTCTGGTCAGTAAGATAAGACTTTTTTTTAAAAAAAGTAAAATATCCCATTCAGAGGTCTCTCTTATGAAGCAGTTGAGGTAGCAGGATATATGCCAGGGATTGGGATTATTCTTCACTTGAATACTGTGAACCAACCCCATAGGAAGCTGACTTAGACTGCATCAGATCAGTACCCATCTAGCTCAATGTTGTCTGCAATGACTGGAGCAGCTGTCTGGAGTTTCAGACAGGAATCTTCCCTAGGCTTACATAGAGATCTAAAGTGAACATGGGACCTTCTACATCCAAGGCATGTGCTCTGTCTCTGAGCCGTGGCTTGTCCCTCTATTTGAAAGCCCTGCATGAGAAAGGTGAAAGAGATATACAAATTCCATCTGTGATAATCCATTCAAGCAAGTTAACCATTGAAGTTGCAGTCATCAAACAATGAATGCACATGGGTGAATCAGGTGTAACTTCCACAAGCTTGAAATGCAGCAATGGCTACATTTCTGCAGAAGCACAAAAAACAAAATAATAAAGATCAATATCAAGGTTACCTGTACTTGTCAGCAATGACCCAACATTTTATAATATTCTCATCTTCCCCCCTCATGAAGTTTTCCCTTCAGGGGGCATGAAATTGACCAGGGAGCTATTAGCTCTCCAGAAGTTCAGATGGAGATATTTCCCAATGCTGTTACCCAAGATCCATTTGACTGGAGATGACAGGGATTGAACCTCAAACGTCTGACACACAAAGAATGCAGTCTTCTGTTGAGCTATCATCCCTCTTCAACAAAATCAGGGTTGTTGGAGGGGGTTCCTTCTCAGGAACCCCCTATACCTTTATATCAACAGCATTTGCTGCATCAAGGCAAATGTTATTATACCACCAAAGGAGAAGAATCACATTCTACAGCAGCAATCATGCGCTCGAAGCTTCTTTTACCCAGATGTAAGTAGGGTCACACTAAGATGTGAGAGAGGTAGATCTGTGTGTGTAAACCTGTATCTTCCACAATATGTAGAGAGGGAGTGCACCTAAAGCCAAATGGATGGCACACCATTAGCTCTGTCCTTGCTTGCACCTAACCACTCCATGGCAGGGAAGGTGGAGAAATTCAATTCAGTTTACATTTAAAGCAGAATTCGCATTTTCCAAAACTACTGTATGAGAACTGAAACACAGCTGTGCTTCAAAATTCACACTTATTCGAATTTTGCCAGGCAGTTCTCCAACCGATGTTTACAAAAATGCATGAATTAAGGGAAAATGTGCATAAAAATGAACATATTAATGAAAATTAACATACAAACATGCTTTATATTTACTGCTTGCAAAAATGTCTACATTCAAAACGGTCAAAACAACATAAAAATGTGTTTTGTAAGAAAATTGCAGACTAAAATTTTGAAGAATTTTCATGAGGGTTTTAAAAAAGAAAAATCATAAATTGCTGCAGAAATGTGGGGAACTGAATTTAAGAATGTAAAAATGAGAAACTGAAATTGACAGATCTGTCCATCCCTACCCCACAGTTGGTTGGTCTCTCTCTAGCAAGGCTCACTCCGTAGAGGTGCCTGGCTGGGAAAAGTAATCTCAGACAGTCTTCATGGAGATAAACCTATGCCGTGCAGCAATTACAGAAGAGCAGCCTTCCCACAAGTCTAACAACATCTGGAGACCCAAGACTGGGGAAGGCTAAAATGGAGTATGGCTGAGGACACAAAACCCTAAGAAGGCTCTACCGGATCAGGCCAGCATCCTGTTCTCGTAGCAGCCAACCAGATGCCTGTGGGAAGCCATGTTCCAATCCTCAGTCAACCATGAAACTCCCTGGGTGACCATCTCAGAGACTAACCTACCTCTCAGGGTTGCTGTTATGTAAAACATGAGTGAGCTATGTGCACCACCTCTTTTGATAGTGGGGTGAGATAAAAAAGCACCAAACTAATGACAGAATAACCCACAGGCTTGGGGAGGCTTCAGCACATACACAGATCTGCTACCTTCATGTCTAATCTGGCTCCAATTGAAGCCCCAAAAACTCAGCTGACACCAAAACTTTGCTGGTGGGTTATGTTTGTTGTTGTTGTTTGTTTTTGCCACAAGGCTTTGACAACTACAAACAGAGGTGTAGTCGTCCAGGGTCTCAGGGGGTCTTAGACCCTTTACTTGTTTTGGAGCAGGGCCCCAGCAGGGTCCCTATGTCTGCTGTATCCTGCAAGGCAATCAGCATAAAGAAGAGTGTGTTAGCCACTGAGAAGAGTCTTCTCAGTAGCTAACACTCTCCCCTTTCATGCTTATTGGCTCTTGGGGATATCTGTTGTTGTGGGAGAAGGCATTAACAAGGATCTTATTCTCAACTCAGCAGCAAAAAAAGAGGAGGGGGTGGCTGTGACTAACATGAAGAGACCCTGCATTTCTGAACTTGCCACTTACACTACTGAGTACAAATAAGACAACAAATGCTGACTAACAGCACAATCCTATGTATGTTTACTCAGAAGTACCACTTTGTTTTATGTAAACTATGCCCAGGTAAGTGTGCATTTGGCTGCATCCTGGAAACCTTTATTTCTCTTGCTTATATCTTCAGCAGCTTCTTCAGCAATATAAAGGCATTACAATTCCCATTTCTAGAAATGACAGGGGGTCAACAAAGGTTTGCACATATTTTATTTTTGCAGCCAAGGGAATCTCTACTGGTTTGTGTCAAGCAAAGGCAAAGCTATTCAGCAAGCTTATACACCATCATATCTTTTAGCAAGCATTCCAAGCTTACACAGCGAGCTCCAACCAAGGATGGATTAGCCCAGCATGATTTACACAGCGAGGGTGCTTGTCAGAATTACTGCTAGCAAGAGGAATGCTCTTAACAGCAGGTAGGCTTAGGAAGCAGCACAGACAATTTGGGCAATTTCCCACAAGGGCCTTGTTTTGATAATCATATGGAAGTTACCACTCTTGACACATTGCGGGGGGGGGGGAAGCAAGAATCACAAAAGGAAAGAGAAAATGGATGCCATTTTCTGCATACAACACTGGTTTGCACTTTTGCTTCATTTCACCATTCTCATATAAACCTAAAAAGAACATCAATTGCCAGCAGCAGGCAGAGACGCAAAAACCAGCCCACTGCCGTCAGAGATCACAATTTTTTTGCTGCCCTTGGTAGTCAAGCCGAACATTTTGGAAGCTTCCCCCCCACTCCACCAGAGCAGAAAAGGAGGCTTGATGCCCTTGATAACACAGTGGCCAAACTGGTCCCAGCCTTCCTTCCACCTTTGGAGTGGGACAGGGGCGGGATTACAGGACAATTGCCACAACAACCTCCCACCTACTTCTGGGGAGGAAGGAAGGATGGTCACACTCATCAGACAGCTAGAGTCACACTCCTCATGATGAGTGGAAACATACTATTTTTATTTATTTTATTTGTTAAATTTTTATACCGCCCCACTAGCATAGCTCTCTGGGCGGTGTACAACAGAAAGTATATACAATAAAATCACATAAATCGGTACAAAAACATATATATATAAATCCACTAGCCATCAGGTGCCACAGCTGGAACTCTGCCCATCAGGTATGGAGGCTTTGCAGTCACAGGGCTGCTAGCCAGAGGAGGAAACTGCAGGCCCATCAAGCTGAAACATTTGCACCACAGCCCAGAATCTTAGGGGCTGGGCAATCAGGTGATACCGATCAGCCAATCCTGCACCACCCAGTGATCTAAAGCTCATAAATCTGCCCACAGTCCCTCAGTATGGACAATATTGGCAAAGGAGGCCACTAGCTTCTCCCACCCTTCGTCCTCTTGCCTATCCAAATGCTACAAAGTATTTGCCTACTTGTGGACAACCATAAACCTGCATGTCCAAAAGACAAATTACCTTTGACCATTTGTGCATATCCCATGAAACTGCGCAGAGGTGGAAAGAGGCTGTTGAAATATCCAGTGATGTACCAAGGAGGAAGTGAACGAAACATATCTCCAGGAAAGAGTTATGAAATGTAGCTGTGCTCCAACATCTCTCCATCTAGCACAACTCTCATCAATGTCAAAGGGGATTGCAAAGGAAACATCCCTAGTGGATTCTGTCCCAAGCACACTCAAGGAAGGTGTCAAGAATCGCATCTTGACTGGGCCCCTATAATGCAAAACAAAAGCAGCAGCAGTCTAAAATTCAAGAGGAAAAGTGCCTGGTGATTTCTCTCAAGCCCACTAAGTATAATTGGCCAGTAAAGGGACCTGTGTTTATTTTTAGTTACTTTTTTGTTTTAGAAATAATCACACACAAAAACATCAAATGCCTATACATAAAACCCTTGGGACCACCATTCAAATACCTTTAAGGAAAAACTAAGACCAACATAGTAGATGGGGAGTCTCATATTTAAACTTGCCTCACTCACTGTAGACATTAAAGGAGGTCAGTAAGTCATCTGTAGCAAGACTTGATAGTTGCAATGACGAACTCTGATTGAAGATACAAGTCGCCAGGCAAGCTATATTGAAATGAATGTGCGGTAGAAATATCTAGCAGACTGCACAACACAGACAGGGCTCTTGCTTGTGACGTCTAAATAAAACCATTTTTCAAAATGACTATCAAAACAGTATGCAGTGTTGTCCAGGGCAGCCTGGCTTGCACAAAGCTTTACTCAGCTTTCTCAATGTGAATACTATTTGTTATTTTAAAAGTGGTGGCGATGGTGGGGGTAAATATTAAGAATGAAAAGTCCTGGGTAGTGTCACCCTGGAACAGAAGACAAAATTATTCAGCTGATATGAACTCCTGTGAAATCTAAATACACAATTCCTTGAATGGGCCCAGAGACAGACAGCCTTTTCTGCTGGGCAAAAACAATAGTCTTTAGTACCAATGACGGCAAACAGAGTTATATATTTATTTCAACCCTAGCTTCCTAGAGTCACCCAAGAAACACCACCATCTCTTTCCAAAAGCAACAGGCAAGAAGTTGAAAAAGTATTCAATGTTAGTCCTATTCACAATTGACCAACTGAAGTTAATAGGCATGAGTAACTTAGGTTCATTAATTTCAGCAGTTAAACTCTGAGTAGGATTTAGTTGCATCCAATCCACTATCTGTATTTTTTAGCTAATATTCCTACTAAATTTGTTAGACATTGTACAGAAATACAGGTGCGATACAGTTTCTGCCCTCAGGGCTTACAGATGAAGACACATGAAACAAAGGGGAAGGCAGGGAGTCGTTACGCAGTGGGGTGGAGCATCTGCTTTGCACACAGAAGGTCCCAAGTTCAATCCCCGCCATCTCCGGGGAGGGCTGGGAAAGACTCCGTGTCTGAAATCCTGGAGAGGCACTGCCAGTCAATGCCAACAGTAGTGACCTAGATGGACCAATGGTATGACTCAGTATAAGGCCACTTCCTACGCTTGCTATATGGGATGATAGGGATTCATCAAGGAATAGTAAGGATGCATACTAGGACAGCAGCAGAAATCACTGAAAAGGTGAGTCCAGAATGGACAAGGAAGCCCTTGTTAATAGACTTTTCAGTCAACAGATATTTTGCCTACCTGTTTATTATTTCTTTGCCCCAGGCTTAATACTAGCATTTAACTGATGATTATTCTGAAGGGCCTGATCCATCAGGCCACTATCGGACTCCCTAAAAATTCACAGCTCCATTTCTTGCCCCACCAAAAACCTACTTTGTCCTGTAGGTATTTTGAAAATCACAAGTTTGCAACCCTATTTGTGGAAGCAGGAGGTCCGAAGGACAAACTCTGAGGAAGGCCATTCCAGGCTGAGAAAAAACAGCGTGGAAGAAAGCAGGAGTGGGAGACTTCAACCCAAAAGGAGACCAATAAGAGAGGATGCTCTTACCCAGATCATAGCCAAGGACTGATGTTGGCATTCTCCTCATAATGAAAATGCAGGTCTATCCTCACTATTTAATCTTTGGAAGGGGCAATCATGTAGCATAGGCAGTGCCCATTCCTAGCATTCACCAGCTGGATCATTGCTTTGTGATCCCAGGAAGGTGGAACAATCAGCAGGGAAGACCAGGTAATTTCTTGGTGCTAGAGCCACACATTCACCGCTAAGCGCCAGCAGCAGGTGCTCACTCATCCCAGTGCCCACTAGTTTCACTAACTTACAGGATAATGTGAAAATCAGCCCCATGTTTACTTGAACAGGGGAGGAGGAAGGTGGCATGTGCTGAAATTATTAGATAGCCTCCATTGTGTGTGAGGGGGAAGTCACAAATCATGCTCCTGGCACTACCGGGCTCTCACAGTCATCACATTCTCTAATGAAGAGAGATTTGACAATTAATGTTGTGGCCAAAGGGCAGAGTGCTACTTTCAGCAAGTACACAGTCAGGGTATTGTCAGGCCCAGGATGCGACTCAGGAACCAGACCAGAGGTTGTAGTTAATTCGTGTTTTATTAGAGTAATGTCCAACAAAGACTGCGCTTTCTCATGAAGCAATACAGGGATACAGGTCCTGCGGCATTGGGAGAAAGTTGACAGAGCAAGGGGCTGCTTCCCGCCTGTTCTTTAAGAAGGGGCTAAACGGGCGCGCAACCTTTCGCTCCTCCTTAACTCCCCCTCAGATACTGCCCGCCTTCCCCCCCTTCTCTCCTGTCTTTTCAACCGTCTGCGTGTGCGTGGTGAGGGGGGAGGCATCACCTCCTCCTCTTCTGAAGTGTCCGATTCCCCTATGGGTGATAAAGGAGGAGCTGAGGGTAAACCATCTCTCCGCCTTTCTGCTGTGATCAGCCCTCCCTCTTGCTCTGAGCTGCAGAGAAGGGAGGGCCTGGGAATGTCTGGGGGGGATTCTAAAACTTCAAGGCTCTCAGGCTCCCCGTTGCTAGGCGACCCTATCTCTGGCATGTCCTCTGTTTCGGCTTCGCTCCACAGAGGGTAAGTTCCTCCCTCCTCCCTCTGCCAGCCATTTGAATCCTCTTCTGACAACCCCCCAGGAGCCCAGCTCATCCTCCCGACAGGTATACTGGGCATACAGTCTCAATTTCACCGTACATTTCCTGGTGTACACAGCTGACAGCAATTCCTTTCTTGCTAGTACACGAGTTTAGTACATCTCGACTTACAACATGTATTATTTGACTGAATTATTGATTGACTGATCTGAAAGACTTATCAATTGCTAAACATCACAATACCAACACAGCAGGCCACAAAAAATATATAAAACAAGTAAAAACAAATGCAACAGTTCTCAAAAAAAATACTGCCTGAGAGTAAACTCATCTTTGTCAGAAATCCTGTAAAAATAAAGGTTCTTAAAAGGTAAAGGTGTCCCCACACTTGTAGTGGGAGTTGTTTCCGACTCTTAGGGTGACGTCTTGCGACGTTTACTAGGCAGACCGTATATATGGGGTGGGATTGCCAGTTCCTTCCCCGGCCTTTCTTTACCCCCCAGCATATGCCAGGTACTCATTTTACCGACCACGGATGGATGGAAGGCTGAGTGGACCTCGACCCCTTTTATCGGAGATTCGACTTCCTCCTTCCGTTGGAATCGAACTCCGGCCGTGAGCAGAGCTTCAGCTGCGTTACCGCCGCTTACCACTCTGCGCCACGGAGGATTTTTTTTTTTTATGTTTTATAAAGGTTCTTAGCAAGATGTATAAAACATCAGAGTCTAACTTCAATGGGCAGTGTGTTCCACAGAGCAGATGCCACTGCACTGAAGGACCTTGTCCAAACCACTATGGAATGAACCTCTGGCACCACAAGGAGCCCCTTCTCCCTGTAGATTACCACAGCGGATGGCAAGGTATATAGGGAATAAGGCAATCCCCCATATATCCTAGTCCCAAATTGTTTAGGGCTATATACGCCAACAATAAAACCTCAAAATTTGGCCCGGTAGCATATCATCAGTCAGTGCAGTTCCTTCAGCATGGCTGTTACATGTTGACAGAAGACAACCCCAGCCATAAGACAGGCTGCCATATTCTGCACTAGCTGCAGCTTCTGGACCAAGCCTAAGGGCACATGTACACATAAGAAAGTGCATGTTCACACAGGGAAAAAACCAAGCATGCCTGTTTAGAACACTGGGCACAACAAGCCCAGAAAACTCAAACTTCTAAACAATTGTAAACATATGTGCAGCATTTAATAAAAGCAGTTATACATGTACTCTTGCTCACAGCAAACCATAGGGCACATTCACATTAGTTTACACATGGAGGCCATTTTTATAAAAACTGACCATGTTTAAATGTAAATGCACTGCCTTCAAGTCGATTCCGACTCATGGTGATCCTATGAATAGGGTTTTCATGAGGCTGAGAGGCAGTGACTGGCCCAAGGTCACCCAGTGAGCTTCATGGCTATGTGGGGATTCGAACCCTGGTCTCCTAGGTCATAGTCCAACACCTTAACCACTATACCATGTACAATACTGTAAATATAGTGGCTGGAACTGGTGAGCTAGGAGGTGCAGCAATAGCCCTGGAAAAGCAGTTAAGGAATTGAGCCCAGTGTGCCAGCAAATTGATTGAGCAATGTTACTTCATGAACATGCACTCTCTGGTGTTTGCACATAAGGAAATTGAGATGTACTAATTTGAATACCAGCAAGAAAGGAATTGCTGTCAAATGTTTCCACCAGAAAATGTATAGTGAACTCAAAGCTGTAGTTCCAGTATTCACTAACTGGGTACTTGGTAAACATAGCAGTCTTTTGTTTGGACCTAACAGTATTTATAATTTCTCCTAAGAGAACATGACAACCGGGAGAGCTACGTAGTGTCTGGGTCGGGGCAAGGCCAGGATGGGGGCGGGGGGTGCTAAGATGGCAGAGGGGCATGGACAGCACATAACTGGACATCGGGAGACAATAAACACACATCAGCAACAACCAAAAATAGGGAGTTGCAAAAAATTCCACTAAATCCACTATCAAGACTATACACAACCTAGGAGATTGCCTGTCTCCACCAGCTCAGCAACAGAGGAGAAGGCTGTTAACAGGTCTGTCACTGCAGCTCCCAAAGGATTCTTGTGTTTTTTTTAAAAAAAAATCTATTCCAACGTAAAGGGAAAAAGAAGCATCAATTTTGCTTTCTTTACATTCTCAATAACCTTGCCCAGAGCAAAATGCAAAGTGCCTACAGAGAAAAGTGAATAAATTTTAATCTGTGCTGGCAAGCTCATGCACTAACACAACTGAAGGAGAAACTTTTCCCCCCTCAAAAAAAGATAGCCAAGCAAAAGTCAGCATTAGGCCCTTTAGCATAAAATAAATGCATCCAGAAAGGAAATTAGTAATCAAGTCCAAATTTAAACTGGTTTTCAAACAGAGCCCTCTCTTGTTATCTTCCTTTACATTAGCAAGAAAGCTCAACGTAACATGGCAGAATTGTGTTTACAAGCATCTCCATTTACAGTAAACTTTCCCAGTACTCATGCAAAGTGACAGAGAGAGACAGCACATGTACTATTACTGATCATTTGGAAATTGTGAAGAGGTCTCAAGAATGCAAGAACAATATGCTAACAGACGTCCAGACCCATACATCACTGAATCAGTAGTGCACAAGGGAAACTTCAAAGGGAAACAAACGAACTTTGCTCTGGTTGCTACCCCTTCACTCTTCAACTTCCCTGTTTTCCCCATACTGACACTCCTACAAGTGGATAAATGCAACTATATACCATCATATATATCATCTCTTTTATGAAAAACTGCTTCACAACGGATAATGGCATGATACACTGAATAACCATTTAGGCATTGCTGCTTGCTTTTTCTGACGTACCCCTACATATCCTTAATAACTAACAAGAGCAGCAACGGGTCAACAGTCCCTTTTTTTAATGGATTAGCTATCTTCATTTTATTGCTCCTTCCTCCAGGAACAAAAACTGAAGTTTAAGCTGGTGATAGTCCTCAGCTCTCAGAGCAATTGTTGTGTGAGCAACACTACCACCAAGGGTTCAGGTGCTTCGGCCCATTATGGCCTTCAGCTCAGGAGAACCATGCAAAGCAAAGCAGATACAGGCAGGCAAGACAGAAGAAAAAAATAATCCAAAGGTCAAATCCCCCCTCCGCTCCCAAGAAAATCTAACTAACCCCAAATTGGAATACATCATTTATACTAACCAGCTTCACACACTTCGTCTAGCTGAAACCATAAGGTCCAAATGGGCCTAACCATCTGGTTCAGATAGGTAATGATGATTTTTGTTTAACATACACAAGTAGTGGGGCTGGAGCGAGGTTGATGGCCAATTTTATCATTTATCATATAATTAATGTTTGCTTTGTCAATCCTATTTGTAATCACAATGATCATTATGATGTCAGTGTTACTAGTTCATATTTTTATCATTTTAGTCTTAGTCTATCTCATCATTAACCATCAGTAGGCATATAAGCATAGAATTATAGTATTATAAGATAATGAACAGATAGAAAATAAAATAAGGATAATATCTGATAATATTTGAAACTATAGCACCATAAAGTAACTTAAAATATCTTTTGATATATATTTGCATAAGCTTAATGGTGTTATAGAAATGATTTTATGAAAGAATTGAAAAGTGAACAATTGGACTTTAATATATAGATATATGCACACACATATATATACATATACATATATATATTTAAGTTCAATTGTTTAATTTTCCATTCTTTCATATAATTATTCCTATAACACCATTAAGCTTTTGCAAATATATATCAAAATATATTTTAAGTTACTTTACATTGCCGTAGTTTCAAATATTATCCTTATTTTATTTTCTATCAGTTCATTATCTTATAATACTATTAAGCTTTGTACATCAGTAACCTGGTGCATTCGTTTGAGTTATAGTTTAGAGTTTATTTTCTGTGGTCATCCCTTACTCTTTATTCCACTGAGTTGGTGTGGAGCAAATTGAGCCAGGATTGAAGAATCCAATGAAGGTTTATGCCAGAGGTTTGTCTGGCAACTTCATTGTACAGTTTTCGGCGAATGCTGAAGACACTCATCTTTATCCTGGCCTTTGACACCCAAGACATATATTTTAGGACCCACTCTTTTTGTGATATTGTGATTTTAGGTTGTTTTTAACTGTTTTTTATGATGTATTTTAAAACTGCTGTGACCCACCTAGGGACCTTTGGATGAAGAGCAAACAATAAATCTAAATAATAGAATCATAGAAGAGTAGAGTTGGAAGGGGCTTATAAGGCCATCGAGTCCACCCCCCTGCTCAATGCAGGAATCCAAATCAAAGCACACCTGACAGATGGCTGTCCAGCTGCTTCTTGAATGCCTCCAGTGTCGGAGAGCCCACTACCTCTCTAGGTAATTGGTTCCATTGCCGTATGACTCTAACAGTTAGGAAATTTTTCCTGATGTCCAGTCGAACTCTCGCTTCCTGCAACTTCAGCCCATTATTCCGTATTCTGGGACGATCGAGAAGAGATCCCAGCCCTCCTCTATATGACAACCTTTCATGTACTTGAAGAGTGCTATCGTATCTCCCCTCAGTCTTCTCTTCTCCAGGCTAAACATGCCCAGTTCTTTCAGTCTATCCTCATAGGGCTTTGTTTCCAGTCCCCTGATCATCTTTGTTGCCCTCCTCTGAACCCGTTCCAGTTTGTCTGCATTCTTCTTGAAATGCAGAGACCAGAACTGGATGCACTATTCAAGATGAGGCCTAACCAGTGCTGACTAGTACTTCACACGATTTGGAAACTATACTTCTGTTAATGCAGTTAATAAGTTCTGTTAATAAGTTGGTGTGAAGTGCATGGGCCCTGATTGGATCTCCTGATTCATACCCACGTCATCCAAATGCAGCCAAATTAACCAAGCATGTTCACTTATCCATTTCCAAACATTCTCTTGTCTAGTTCTTCAAGATTACAGATATACCAACAGCTTTACACCTTGTCTGCATATGCCTGGCCCAGATCTCTAACTGAAATAATACCCTAGATATACAATTTATTATTATAACTGGAGTTCATTCAATAGTCAACTCCAAGGAAATATACAAATATCAATAAGCAGCAATGAAATGCTTATATTTCCAGATGATGAAGCCACACCCATTTTTTTCTGGGTATAAGATGAAGACTGTACTGTATCAGTACTTTGGAGGACTATAACAATCTTGATTGCTTGACATTAATGACACATTTACTACTCCTCTGACCTCAGTGGAGTTTTAAACACATACATACGGAGTATGTTGCAACCCAATCTAATTGAACATTCTTTTTTAGTAAAATTTCTTTAAGAAAACCATGCAAGGACTGCAAAACAATCTGCTACTTGGGGCATTTTATTGACTGATTGATTGATTGATTGATTGATTGATTGATTGTATTTGTATACCGCCCCATAGCCGAAGCTCTCTGGGCAGTTTACAGTAAAGACATTTAGTCTTTTATATCCAGTTCAGCATGCCTAAACTCTTATTCTGCCCTTTATCAAAAAGGTTCCCACATACTTGGTTAAAGGAAATAAACTGCCTCTGTCTAGCAAATAAATCATTTTGAAAAACAATCCCCTGTAAAGAGTTCTTCCACCAAGCACAGAAAATTTAACATCTGACTGACACGGCATAAAAAAAGTAGGGTTGAGTGGGTTTTATTAGAGGCACAGTTATATGGGATACAGTTTTCTGATCTGGAATCTGAAAATGAAAGTTGTGATCTAGCAGTATTAATGCTTCACTGCAAGCACAACAGAGGAAGATATGGCATTAGATCTCAAATTATGATGCTATTAATAGTTTCAAGCCAACCCCACAAGCCACATCTGGCACTGTTCTATGGCTACAATATCCTGGTGAGCTTATGACATTAGGGCAACATCACAGATAATGACACCAAAGCAGGGTAGAAATCATTGCACCTAATCTTAAATGCTAATTTGCTAGCCCTGCAGCTAACAGGATCATGCTGCAAGAACATTCTAAGGATCAGATTATGCTTTAGCAAGTTGATATCAGCATTAATCCCCTAATTAATGGAATTTATATAGTAGAACAGTTGATGTTAGCAAAAGCCAGAGAAGGCCTGCATTTGTTGAGCACAGCCAGTTGAACACTTACCAAAAAAAGGTCATAATTGTGGGAAATATCACTTAAAGAACATGGGGGAAATGCCATAAATTTGGGATGGACTAAACTTTGAACGTTATTGTCAAGCAGTGATTTTTCTCTTCAATAGTCAATGATAAAGAGTAACCCAAGTAAAAGGGCATGGTTAAACAAATTCTTCCATTGTGAGAATGTGTAGGAATTCTGAGGTTTCAAGCTTCGATCAGTTAGCGAAGCAAGAATTATGGTATCAATCCTGTTTAAGCAATTGCATAAGAAACAGAATTTGTCTTATGGCATTCTATAAGCAGGCTAGCATCTCTATCCAGGAAATTGCCAATAGTTCTGACTGCAGAATGAAAGAATCACAGCACTATACCTGCTTGAGAAACAAAGATGTGTTACCCTTCTGTCTCTTGATAAACACCAAGCTTTGAGGTACTAAACCTAAAGTAAGCCTATTGGTATCAGGGACAAGGAAAGAATGCATTAATTAATTAATAATTAAAACTGTGACATATTAAAAGAAGATATATCAGAAAATACTCTTATGTTACTGAGCTATTGAAATGAAACAAAACCCAACATTTATTTTCATCGATTTGATTTTGCTTTTTAACTTTTTTTTTTTTACATTATCTCCTGGGTTTAATAATCTCACATATAATAAAAACTTGAAGAATTCATTAGCTGGGAAGAGAGCTCAGGCCAGGCTACACCCTTACCTCTACTTTCATTCAAAATTAACCCTGAATACTGTGGCTTTTGGCAAGGGGTCATATCAAGTCAAGCATAAATTATTTTGCAAAACATACACAAAACCATATTCAGAACTACCACTTTACCTTGAAAGGGTACAAAATAAATACTACACAGCACTGAACACACTTGTATGAAAGATGGTTAGGTTTTTTTCCCATTAGCATGCTATAAAAATGCACTCATTGCAAATCTGACCAATTCTGATGTTGCAGTGATAGAATTAATCACTCTGAGGTCAATCATTGGTCCTTTCACTAATAACAATTAAGCATGCTTGTCATCTATTCCTTTGTGACCATTTTTTCACAACCCCAAGTGTATTCCATACTACTACTACTACTACTACTACTACTAATAATAATAATAATAATTCAATACCTGACACTTTAGCCAATATCCACCCACTATTTAGAAACAACGTCCCCAATATTTCCAGTCAAGCCATAGAACACAGGGAAATAAAGTGTTAAAATAAAATCTCGTGTAAGACAAAGATGAAGCACCCATGTTTTTAAAATACAGAAACACATGCCTGGACACACACACTTTTAAAAGAACTGACTAAATTCCAGTTAACCAATGCAAAGGACACACACTTGACTAGACAGGCAAGTCAGAGTTTCCTCATACTTTTCAAGTAGCCCTGTGATTCCAACACAAGTGTTCCTATTCTATTACACCGATGCCCTGTCAACCAGTGCAGGGGAAGGCATTGCTTAACATTGCCCCAGGAGAACCTGTCCAATATCTATCTGTAAATGTTGCCATCCAGTACATGTCTACTCAGAAGTAAGCTCCACTGGGATCAATGGGACTTACTCCCAGGTAAAGTGTATTGGATTGAGCCTAAGTTTCTCAGTGAAATTTAGTACAAACCAGGCTTTGTTTTGCTACATAAAATGAGAATGGTTATCCCCATGATAATAAATCATATTTGACGGACCATTCTTAAGCCTACATGACTGTATGAAATATGGAATATATATATATGAAATATGATTATACTTAGGAACTGAAGGAGGGGGGGGGTTGTATACTGCAATTGGCCATATGTGTCCATTATATGTATGCAGTCCAAAAGCATAGCATTCTTATGCATTACAGGCTATTCCACAGATGTACAGACAGGGCCAGCACCACAGGGCGGCCAGGTTGGGCCCTAGCTGATGGCACCTGTAGCTCCCATTCTGCGATCCACAGCAGCGGGGGGTCCTGCAACCCAACCCTACCATGGCACACGGAGAGGAAGCTCCCAGGCACCCCCCAATACAGACAGCGCAGGTTCAATAAGCCTGCCCGCACACCCCACCTTCCTCTCCCATCAGTGTGAATGCCATGCACTCTGTGCACGCATGTCTGCCATCACCCAAGATAGCTGTGGGAGTTTCCCTAAGGGGCTGACACCACCATCTTAGCTGATGGCAGCCCTGAGTGCTATGTGCTCACTTCTTTCACAACACACAAGAGGTAGGTGGGTCACACAGGTGGACTTATTAGCCCCACACCACCTGTGGGGGGGGGTTCCGCTACAGTGCCATGAGCCCAGGGCAGGCTGGTACCCAAGGGCCTAGTCATGCCTGGCACCGGCCCTGGTACAGACTGTAAAAGGATAGAAAAGAAAACCCATATTTTCTTGTTAGAGTATGCCCCATAAAAGATAACAAGACTGAGTGAAATATATGTTGCCTAGAAACACATTGCCTTAACTATAAAAAGTAACTGAGGGTTTTTGGGGGTGGAGGAGGCGCTAAGGCAAGGACGCAGAGGCCTTCCCTTCTGAAGTATGAGAAGCAACACAGACAGCCCCAACACATGTCCATCTCCAAAAACAATTTGCCGGGGTGGCCTCTCATTTGGAAATAATAATATCTAAAAGCTTCTTTGCGAGTGCATCCATCAAAAACAGGAGCAACCTATGCCAGCAGCTCTCACAACAGAATGACACTGGCATTTAACATGTGGGTGGACGCCTGGCACAAGGTTAATTAAAAAAACCCCATGTTGCCACTTTCAAATAAAAGCGTCAGGAGCATGAGCTACTCAGGAGTCTGTGTGTGGAGAAAACTTTCTCAGATGGAGGAAGGAGAGGCGTATTCCAAGCCCTATCCTTTTACTCTAACCCCCCCCTCAAAAAAACTGCCTTTGCCAACCTAGTGCCCTCCATCAGATGGCTGGGGCAAATGGGAGTTGTAGTCCAAACAACTGGTGGGCACCAGATTAGGCAAGGCTGCCCTAAAACACGGACACTGAGATAAATCTCCCCCAGTGGATTGACATTGAGAACCGTCTTCCCCGTCTCTTCCCTACCTCACTGCATTGGGACAGGAATGACTTTAGCGGTCAAACTACAAAAAGATTTGCAGGGTCTCCCTCACTTTCATTTTCTAGCCAAAAAAAAAGCAGTACAGGCGGGCCCCGCTTATACGGCAGGTTCCATTCCAGACTGCTGCTGTAAAGCGGAAATCATCATAAAGTGGAACCCATTGAGAATAATGGGCGCATCGTGTGAAAATGATGCAAAATGCCGCAAAAGCGCAAAACTGGCTTTAAAGTGGGGAATTGAAAGCCGCCGCATTAGCAGAACGCCGGAAAGTGAACCACCGGTAAGCGGGGCCCTACTGTATAGGAAAAAAAGAGCTGCCCCTCCACTTTCCATCAAATAAGGAATATTTCTCTTGGTAACACCATGTCACCCCACTCCTCTGTGGCCTAGCGTGAGGCAGAAATTTTGGACCACTCCTCTCCCCTCTTATACAAAACACTTGAGAGAGGGGGAAGTATTTTTATTTGTTTGTTTATTAAATTTATATCCCGCCCTTCCTCCCAGGAGCCCAGGGCAGCAAACTAAACACTAAAATTACTGGAAAACATCTTTTAAAAAGTAGTCAGAAATTACTCATCGCCCATCCATTTACCCCCAGGATGAAGGTTTACTTCCTTTCCCCTTTTGTATATGACAGGGCCTGTGGCCCTCCAGATGTTGGACTCCAACTCCCATCTGCCCTTGCCAGTACTGGGTAGCCCAACAACATCTGGAGAGGCACAGGTGCCCCCCCAATCCATGGTGTAAGGGGAAAGAATGTACTTACAGTGTTCCATTTAGCAGTTGCAGGTTTTGTTTATGAAGTAGGGTCCACAGAGCTGCACTGTCCAGCTCTGTGGTATATTGGTTAGGTCAACCATAGAGAAAACTTGCAGTGGGGGGAAGACATTCCCTTTCCACCTCCCTTCACAACTGCTAAACGGACAAAGGTAAGTTACCTTGACCCTGGGTCAAATTGTGGCCCCTGGTCTCTGACAACTGCCTCAGAAAATCTCAAGAGCACATGCCTATCCTCCTGGGCACAGCTCATAACAAAAGGCATTGTTTCCAGATTTGAGGAAAGGTGGCCACTCGCAGAAAACCACTAGTGACCTATGGAAGCTCACTAGTAACCCATGAGAAAAGGGGTGGCCTTACTTTTCATACCAAGGCATATTTCTTAGGTGGGAAGATCCAAAACTGATGCAAATCTACCACCAGGATTTCGGGAGGTGGGGACATATTGCTCCCGGTGACCTATGACCCCGCCACCACAGCAAGGCCATTTTACCACCAAGTACCCTTTGGTGAGAGGGATTCTGATGACTTTTTATATGTTGATATTGTTTATCTATTTATTGTTTGTTTTTAAATGTAGTTTAATGTTGCTTGTGAAAGCCGCCTCTGAAGGATTTGTATCCTGAAACTCAGTATATCAATAATTGCAATAAATAAATATAACTAAAACAAGGGAAAGGCCTCCAGCCTCTCTCTCTATGGTGGCCTTGGCTGTATAGTTAAGGGATCATTTGGAGCGACCAAGTGTGTTCCAGATCAAGCCCCCGCCCCAAAACATCAAAAAATAATCCGCTTATGCAACTGACAATCTGTAGCCCTTCAACACAACCCCAAAATCTGCCACATCAAGTGGGGCCTTGTCATCATGGGTAACGGTCAGGCCTACCCAAAGCACCCACCGCACACGCTTAGAGGCTATGCATCTGGAAACCATCACATGCTCAGAGTCACTCTTCTTTATTACTTTTTCAGGAGCCCTGATTTCTAGCTTTCATGGATATTTTAAAAAAAACAAGATGACCACTCAAAAGCTCAAGTTTTTATTCAGCTTTCTTTTCTTTTTAAAAAATCTTACTGGTTGCTTGATGCGTGCAGGGAAGCCTTACCATGTGCATGCAGGGAAAAGAGGGGAGAAGAGCATCTATCTTTCCCACGCGCACCCCACGAGCCCTCTTCCCCGCCGGGGTTTCTTTTTCTTACCGTCGATGTTTTCCCTGTCGCTGATGTGCTGCAGGTTACAGCCCGTGTCCTCCCGGCTCAGCTCGGTGTCGGGGCGGTAGGACTCCAGCCGGGAATGGGCATTCCTCCGCAGCTTGGGGCTGGACGACACGCAGCAGGAGGTCGTGTTGCCCATCTTCACTGCCGCCGCCGCCGCCGACGCCGGGACTGGCCAGCCAGCCGAGAGGCTGCAGCCAGGCGGGGGGAAAGAGGAGGGGGGAAAAGAAGGGGAGGAGGAGGAGGAAGAGGCAGTCACCAGTGGCGGTGAGTAGCCATCGGCGGCGCCGGCGTGGAAAACGACAAGCGCCGCTGGCGGACAAGACGACGGTGGCGACAGCGGCAGCAGCAGCAGCAGTGGAGCCTCCCGCCCGCCGTGCTCCCCGGCTGCTTCTCCGCCCCAAGGCTCATGCAAGCCGCCTTGCCCTGCCGCGCGGCTCAGTTATTCTGCCCTGGCATGCAGAGCTGCAAAGCCGGGCTATGCTTTTGCTGCAAAGCCACAGCCCCATTGCTCGCCGCCACTGTCGCCCTCCACCTCTACCGCTGGCTGGGACGGGCTTCGCTCCCCTGCTTACACCGAGGAGGAGGGGCAGGAGGGAATGGCAACGCTGCAGCCTTTCCCCCAGCAAGCAAGCGAGCACCAGGAACAAACCCCGAGGCTGCCTTTCGCGAGCAAAAAAAAAGAAACAAAAACGGTTCCGGTTCAAGTGGGTGGGAACGTCGGGCTCGCCACACGAACGAGGCGAGCGTGTACTTGCTCCGTCCCACAGCACCCAGCGACGCCGCGGCGCTTTTTTGCTGGCGCCTCACGTCGGGGGAAGCCCGGCCTGGCCCCGGGTGTTCTCCTGAAGCGCGGGAGGGAGGAGATTCCAGCTGCGGGCGAAGGGAAGCCTCTGCCGGACTCCCTGGAGAAGGCGAGGAACTACCGCCGTAGCGCCTCCTTCCTTCTGCCTGCTGCCCTGGAAGGAAACGAGGTCGGCCGGCAAGCCGGGAGGAAAGGAAGAAGCCGCGGCCGGGCAACAGCAGCGACAGCTCCTGCGGTGGTGGCGGGCCTGGGCCAGTCTTGCTCCTCCGTAGTGGAGCTTCTCCTCTCCTCTCTCGGTCTCTTTTCGTTTTGAAAAGGAGAAAAGCGGCGGGGTTGGAATCCTTCTTTCTGGTTTGGACGGGAAAGGCCTAGTACCCGAAAGACGCGTGGGGCTCAGGAAGCGCGTCTCCTGTGCACGCAGAAGAGACCGGGCTCGAGCCTTGGCATCTGACGGGGTTGGAGGGGCCCGGATGGACCTGGGCCCAAATGGGTCAAAAGCTTTGGTTTCAAGCAGGGGACATCGAGTGTTGGGTACTTGAAAGATTGGGGGGCATGGGCCCATAAACCCAAGCATTTGCAAATGCTTATGTATATATATAGATTACAATTTAGATTTGAAATTGCGCAGAAGGCAAGCCAACAGATTTCCCATCCAAATCTGCAACTTGTGCAGCACCCCAGATGAATTCCTTTTTGATTCTTTTACCCCCATTAACTTTCCAACAGATCCTGTCGCAAATCAGTTCAGTTTGCCCGCATTCATTACCTCCAAATCCATCTTCAATCGACTGATTCCCCACAATTAATGCCCTGTCCAATAAGCAATATCTCACACACACATAATCAGACAAATTTGGAAGCCCATGCCTGTAGGAATGCAAGGAGGCAACTCAGCCCTAGGAGGAAAGCGGCATACACAACCACAAATGCATGGCCAGCCCTAACATTAGGCAGAGTAAAGCAGCTCCCTCAGGAGACAGATGTCATCAGTGACAGCATTTCCCATGGGTCTCCGAAGCCACCTGCTCTGCACCTCCTAAGCTAGCCAAATGTCCACCGATGCAATAAAGGACTGGGGGAGGGGGAATTGAGGGAAACCAAAATTGACAGATTCAGCTGCCATCTCTAGCTTCAGCTGCCACAGTCCAGTTCAAGTGTATGTGAACTGGGATGTGGGGCGCCATCTCGTCCTCTGCCTCAGGTAGCAAAATGTCTTGTACTGGTCTTCCCCAAATAGCAGTGCTTCTCTATTTGGCTTACATGTGCCAGTGTTGACTGAGACCCTACCTCAGGAAATAGGCTTCATTGAGTCCTGGTTCAGATTAACTCTGCTTCCGGAGCATATAGGGCAAACATGCACACCAACCGCACGTTATCTGGTTAGTAATTTGTACAAGAGGGGCTTTGATTTTTTTTTCCTGTTAGGGTGCTCCCAAAGCTTCCTGCAGCTGTTACTGGGGGGGGGGGTTGTTTTGTATATTTGTATGATTCGCATGTGTTTTCGTATGAGTGTGTTACTATTTATCAACATAAATATGTTATAATAGTAAAACACACATACAAAAATATGCTGTAAGTTGGAGACATCTCTGTAATGACTAACAAGAAAAAAAAATTGTGATGACTTGATGGGATAGTGGTCCAAAGCCTGGCATGTACCAACTTCAGAGAGAGGGCAGTTCCTGTTGTTTTTAATAGAGTGTTAGCAACTGATTTTGTGTACTGTGCCCTTTGGTGCAAATTTAGGGGATCCTGTTCAGTGTCAAGGAAGAGACATTATAGAAAAAGCTCAGACGAACCTCAGCAAAAGGGAAAGGAAAATGTGGCCTGCAAAGCAAATTGTTGTACAACTTGCTCTTTCCATTGGTAACAATGTTTCTTTTTTATTAATCCCTTATGAATAACGGAAGGCAGTTCAGTGTTAGCACGATTACTCAAAAGGAAGTCAATGCTATTATGGGCATTCACTAGAGCAGGGGTAGTCAATGTGATGCTCTCAGATGTTTTGGATGACAGCTCCCATTATTTCTGACTGTTGGCCATACTGGCTGGGGCTGATGGGAGTTGTACTCCACAGCATCTGGAGGGCACCATGTTGGCTACTCCTGTACTAAAGACCAAGCCCCACAGAACTCTGTGGGACTTCCAAGTAAATATGCATAAGATCAGGCTGCACAATGGGGTATATTAACACTGCAGTGTTTTCTGTACAGTGCTTAAATCTTAAAAACGTCAGTTGCTTTCCCCCCCTCCTCAAATCCAAAATTCTAGCACATGTGCTCTCTGGCCCTTGCATAACTGTATATATGTTTGCAGTATGTTTTATTTCATTATCTAGAAAAGGTCATTCCTTGATGTATTTATTTACGACATAGAAGCTTACTATTCCCTGCGGTCAATGTCCATCTTGAAATATGACATTCAGAACTGGACTCAACTATCCAGTTGTGGGATTCAGATTTATGCAGTAGTTGCACTAGAGTAGGCAGGGACAAATCTGTCCCTTTCAGTTCTTTCAATTTCTCATTTTTTTCCCAATTTTAGGTTCAGTTTTCCTCATTTCCATAGCAATATGCTATAAAATCCTCATGAAATTTTATCAGTATTTTCATATGAATGTCTCATAACAGTAACATTTTTAGCAAACCATTTCCCCTCATATAATGATTTTTTTGTTATTTTCACTAATATATGCGTTTTTATGCACACCTTGATATATGTATTTTTGTACACATTGCTTGGCTGGAGAATTGCACAAGATTTGGAGAAGTGTGAATTTTGAAGGATGGCTGTGTTTCAGCTCACATATTGTTTTGGAAACTGCAAATTTGGTAGGTTCGCCTTTAATTGCTACCTTTAGAAAGAATCAACATTCTTCCTAATCACAACACTAGAGTCTTTCCTTCACCTGAGTCCTGTGTCCAATTCTGGACACCACAGTCGAAGAGGAGCACTGACAAACTTGAATGTGCCCAGGAGAAAGGGGACCAGGATGATCTGAAAGCCAAGTCCTATGACGCCTGGTTGAATGAGCTGGGTACATTTAGCCTGGCAAAGAGGAGATTAAGGGGCAACCTTCAGATATCTGAGGGGCTGTCACAGTAGATGGAGCTGGCTTGTTCTCTGTTGCTACAGAGGGCTGGGCTAGAACCAATGAATGGCAACTGCAGAGAAACAGATTTCAGCTAAGCATTAGGAGAAACGTGAACAGTACAGGCTGTTTAACAGTGAAGCAGAGTGTATTAGGAGATGGTGGGCTGTCCTTCCCTGGAGGTATTTAAGTCAAGGCTGGACAGCCATCTGTTAGTTGCATCCTGCAGTAAACTGGTTTGGACTAAACAACCTCCAGGATCCCTTCCAGCTCTGTGATCCTGCAGCTGTATGTAGCAGGGTTCTTCAGTCAAGGGGAAGCATCCACCAGCATTGCAGAAAGTGGAGCATACCCTGGCTGTGTAAAACTGTACAAGTCAGAGCTCCTCCATGCTTGGTTGGGTTGGAGCAAATATCTTCAGCTTGATGTGTTTCTTGTTATTCTAGCTATACTAGCTACCAATTCACTTCCAAGCTCAATTCAAAATGCTGGCCCTTCAGAGTCTGGTACTGACATACCTGAAGGACCAGTGGTGCAGTTAGGTAATTTTAGACTCTAAAGCTAATGGAAGGAGGCTCTTCAGACAGTAATGTGTTTTACTCCACTTACTTAAAAATGTGGTAAGCCAGCCCTGTTGCATTTGAAGATAAGAACAGCCTGCTGGATCAGGCCAAAGGCCCATCTAGTCCGTCATCCTCACAGCGGCCACCCAGATGCCTACAAACAGGATCTGAATGCAAGATCACTCTCCCCTCCTGCAACTGGTATTCAGAAGCATACTGCCTCCATAGGCAGAGCATAGCTATCATGCCCAGTAGCTATTGATAGCCTTCTCCATGAATCTGTCTAATCCTTTTTTTAAAAGCCATCCAAATTGGGGCCCTTGTATGCATTCTGCAGAGTGGGACCCTATACGCCTGCCCCAAAGTCCTGCCTGGAAGGTGCCATTGCGAAGAACCATCTCTCCCTCTAAGAGCCCATGAGCTCCATCCTTCTGCCAAGTAAAGATGACAGCTGCTATAAACAGGGCTTTTATGATAGCTGCTCTTAAGCCTTGGGACTTTCTGCATGAGGACAGCATCCACAGCTGAGATCTCAGAGAAGTTGTAAAATGTCTCTGTGTCAGCAGCCACTTGATTGATTTAG
The DNA here is from genome assembly GCF_030035675.1 of Rhineura floridana. Classification (NCBI taxonomy): domain Eukaryota; kingdom Metazoa; phylum Chordata; class Lepidosauria; order Squamata; family Rhineuridae; genus Rhineura; species Rhineura floridana. The sequence continues at coordinate 69,601,743 of NC_084489.1, read as the reverse complement.
GGCAGGGATGGGGAATTTGTGGCCCTTTGATTGTTTCTTGGATTCCAGCTCCCATCAGCCCCAGCTAGTATGGCCAGGGATGAAGGCTCAAGGGGACTGTAGTCCAAGAACATCTGGAGGGCCACAGGTTTTCCATCTCTGATGCAGGCTCTGGTGCTAGTTTCTGTATTTTTTATTATAGTTTTGTTTTTAGTTTGGGTATATGATTTGTGCACTGCTTTTGAGATTTTGAAAAGTAGATTACAATGTTGTAAAAGCAGATTATTCTGTTGTACACCGCCCTGAGAGCCTGTTGCTAAAGGGCAGTTTAAAAGTGCAATAAATAAATATAATAAATATAATGTTTAAACTCAATGGGCCCACAAATGTATTTCTGCCAAAAAAGTTAACTGAAAAGGTCATTCAGTTAAAAAAAAGATTAGTTGTCACTTGATGCCTTTAAAATTAAATGTCAAACACCTCTGCTGCTCCTTTTAAGAGCGGACCCAAATAAATGTGAAAATTAAACATCAAAAAGACATTCTCCAGCTTCTAGAACAATAAATTAATTTCCAGCCAAATCAAAATGTGGGATGCTTCTGTAAAATTGTCAGCATATGAGCTGTCATTAAACAAAATCTTTTCGCTATACTGCTGTTGACTTGCATAAATTGTCACTGAATGGAGACATTGTTTGATATATTTCTATGTCATTCGGTCAGAGACCTCTAACTATAGAGAGAGCTGCTCACATGCAGGATCTTCCATATTCTCTAAGGAGTCTGCAGAAAAATAGCAGCATCACAGAAGTCCAGAGGCTGTACTGTGGCCCACAGGCGGCATTCATATGGACAAAACAATCACATCCAAACTAACCAGAAAATTGTATTGAGCCTTTCTTCCCCCCCCCACCTCAAATTGTAACAGAGTCCAAACTATTACTTGGAAAGTCACAATTGAACATGAATTGGAATGTCACTGTCCATAGTTCTTCTGGTTATCAATTAAGTTTAAAGCTTTAAATATGTTGCTAATTTGATCTTTATATTCTCAGATGTTATTTAAATTGTATTTTGGCATTATTGCTTTGTTGTTCTTTAGCCTTACTCTGAATTTTGATATGACCAGTTCGTGGTCTGTACCACACGCTGCTCCTGCTCTTGTTTTCGCAGAAAGTATGGAACTTCGCCATCTTCTGCTACCAATTATATCATCAATTTGATTCCCATATTGACCATATGACGATGTCCACATGTACAGTAGTCTTTTCAGTTGTTCAAAAAAATGTCTTTGCAAGAAAATTTGTTTCTTGCGAACACATTTTTTGAGCTACTCTTAAAATACTTGGAAGAAACAAATCACCAGGAATAGATGGCATACCAATAGAGTTGCTACAAGCTACTGAGACTGAATCTGTCCAAATTGTGACAAAAATCTGTCAAGAAATATGGAAAACTAAACAATGGCCCACAGACTGGAAGCGTTCCATATACATCCCAATTCCAAAGAAAGAGGATCCCAGGGAATGCAGTAATTATCAAACTATTGCCTTAATGTCCCATGCAAGTAAAGTAATGCTCAAGATTCTACAACAAAGGCTCTTGTCATATATGGTGCGAGAAATGCCAGATGACCAAGCTGGATTTAGAAAGGGAGGAGGCACCAGATATCATATCGCAAACATACATTGGATAATGGAACGGAGCAAGGAATTTCAGAAGAAAATCACCCTGTGCTTTATAGATTACAGCAAAGCCTTTGACTGTGTAGGTCATGAAAAACTATGGAGTGCTTTAAAAGAAATGGGGGTGCCACAGCATCTGATTGTCCTGATGCGCAACCTATACTGTGGACAAGAGGCTACTGTAAGGACAGAATATGGAGAAACCGATTGGTTCCCCATCGGAAAGGATGTGAGACGGGTGTATTTTATCACCCTATTTATTTAATCTAGACACAGAACATATCATACGGAAAGCAGGATTGGACCAAGATGAAGGAGGTGTGAAAATTGGAGGGAGAAATATCAGTAATTTAAGATATGTAGACGATACCATACTACACCAGTAATGATTTGAAACGAATGCTGATGAAAGTTAAAGAGGAAAGCACAAAAGCAGGACTACAGCTGAATGTCAAGAAGACTAAAATAATGACAACAGAAGATTTATGTAACTTTAAAGTTGACAATGAGGACATTGAACTTGTCAAGGATTATCAATACCTCGGCGCAGTCATTAACCAAAATGGAGACAATAGTCAAGAAATCAGAAGAAGGCTAGGACTGGGGAGGGCAGCTGTAAGAGAACTAGAAAAGGTCCTCAAATGCAAAGATGTATCACTGAACACTAAAGTCAGGATCATTCAAACCACGGTATTTCCGATCTCTATGTATGGATGTGAAAGTTGGACAGTAAAAAAAGCAGATAAGAGAAAAATCAACTCATTTGAAATGTGGTGTTGGACTGCGAAAAAGACAAATAATTGGGTGTTAGAACAAATTTAACCAGAACTATCACTAGAAGCCAAAATGATGAAATTGAGGTTATCATACTTTGGACACATCATGAGAAGACATAATTCACTAGAAAAGACAAGAATGCTGGAAAAACAGAAGGGAGTAGAAAAAGAGGAAGGCCAAACAAGAGATGGATTGATTCCACCAAGGAAGCCACAGACCTGAACTTACAAGATCTGAACAGGGTGGTTCATGACAGATGCTCTTGGAGGTTGCTGATTCATAGGGTCACCATAAGTCATAGTCGACTTGGAGGCACATAACAACAACAAGGCATCTAAAATAATATAGTGAGGGCATTTTCCTAAAATCAGTAGGCAGGATTATAAATGGTAAAGCAGGTTCAGTCCCCAGCATCTCCAGATATAGCTGGAGAAAGACTCCCTGTGTGAAAATCTGGAGAGTCACTGCCAACCAGTGTGTCCAATACTGAGCTACATGGACCAATGGTCTGGCTCTGTACAAGACAGCTTATACAGCTTAGATGCTCCTATGTGAGCTTGCTTCTACCAGGTCAGACTATTCGTACAACTAATCGAGTATAGTTGTCCAGGGTCCCCAGGGGTCTTAGTCCCCCTACATTTTTGGGAGCAGGGTCTCAGCAGGGTCCTTATGTCTCCAGCATCCTACAAACCAAAGAGCATGAAAAGAGAGTGTGTTAGTCACTGTGAAGAGTCTTCTAACGTTTCCTTGTTCATTTCCTGTTGATTGGAGCCGATCAGAGTGAAAGGAGGTAAGTCAGCTACTGATAAGACTCTTTTCAGCGGCTAACACTCCGCCCTTTCATGCTGATTGGCTCCTAGAGATGTCGGTTGTTGTGGGAGAAGGCATAAGCAAGGATCTCATTCTCAACCCAGGAGCAAAAAAGGGTGTGGCTGTAACTATCATGAAGGGACCCTGCACTTCTGAATTTGCCACTACACAGCTGCAATTAATAGTCTGTCTAATTTGACAAGCAGCATCTCTCCAGGCACTCCAGCAAAGGTCTTTTTACATCACCAGCAACCTGGTCCATTTAACTGGATATCCCAAGGGTTGAACCTGGGACCTTTGCATCCAGTGCATGTGCTCTGCCACTGAGTTCTGGTCCCTCCCCAGTAATTTAATCAATGATAAAAATTAGATTCTTACCCGGATTTGTTTTTAAGCCCCTAAAACAGAAAGATTCTTTCTTGAGGCTACATGGGAGACAGAAACAAGGAAAAATGTAATTATAGGACAATTAGACATGTAATGTCGTCGTTCTGCCTGTCTGGTTTATAAGCACACTTCATTTAGTTGGGACCTGGTGTATTTCCTTTGTTCTTAATCATGTCCCCACTGCAAGGGGTGGCATGATTGAGACCAAATCTTGAGACATTTAACAGAGGTGCGCATCACTGAGGTTTTGTGGATTATATATCAAATAGACCCAGACAGACACTTCTAATTAGCAATTCACAGCTAAATACCTAGAAGAAAGGGGGGGGGAAGCATAAAGGTTTGTTTGTCTTTTTAGCGTGTTAAAATGTTACATAACCACCTCCACTTAACATTTAAAAGCTTTAAATATATGAAATAATAAAATTAATTCAATATACCTGAGTAAATAAAACCTGTGGATCTGGCAAGATGTGCTACTAAGCAGTATTATTTCTTTAGGATTCATCTCTGAAACTGAAAATGGAAAACACTGTGCAGAGCTATAGATCTGTGACTGGGAGGAATTAGTGGGCTAAATTTGTGGTTTAGCCAAGCTGTGGCATGGACGGACAGCCAGGTTGCCTGAACAGATGAATCTATAACATAGGAAGGACTACACTTGGGTCTCCCAGACTCCACCCAACATGCTACCCATCAGGTATTGTTGGACTACAGTTCCCATCCGTCTCAGCCACCATGGTCAATGGTCAGGCATGATGGGAGTTGTAGTTAAGCAACATCTGGATGCCACCAGGTTGGCTACCCCTGTACTAAAGTTCCTGTTCTCCATACTGAATTCTGCCGAGTGCTGTTTTATTTGTGATCATGATGAAAGCCTATTTCTTATGAATAATCGTTAGCCATCTTGAGGGCCAATGTACAGAAGGAGAGGCAGGGTGAAATATTTTAACGAACACATGAATAGAAAGAGCCCGGCATGGATACTGTGCCTCTGTAATACGTCTTCCTATTAATCACAGTAGTGTAAATGTTATAATACCAGAATTGTAGCCATGATAAGCTTTTATAGTAAACACGTTTTTTTAAACTCCACAATCCGCATTAGGCTACACTGAAACCTTTACTAGGCCAAACTATGCCATTGGCCGTGCTGGCTGGGGCTGATGTGAGTTGGAGTCAAAAAATACCTGGTTTAAAAGCTACCTATTGCACTCCCCCTGCAGGAACAGGTTTGTAGTCTGGGAGTACTCCTGGATTTCCACTAGTTTCTGGAGTATCAAGTAGCTTCTGTTACTAGGAGTGCCCAGCTTAGGCTGGTTTGTCAGCTATGGTCATTCCTGAATCGGGATAGCCTTTCCTCAGTTGTCCATGCTTTGGTGATCTCCTGCATAGCTAATGTAATGTGCTTTACATGGGGCTGCCCTTGAAGATGGCTGACAGCTGCAGTTTGTGCAGAATGCGGCTACTAGGTTGGTAAGTGAGGCAGCCCAATGGGACTGTGTGTCTTTAGAGTATTTCAGTGGCTGCCAGTGAACTATTAGACCCAATTCAAGATATTAATATTAATACTAAGACACAAAGCCCTAAGCAGCTTGGGATGCAAGTACCTAAAAGAGCACCTTCCCCAATATCAATCATGTTCAGCTCTACGATCAGTAGGAGAGGCCCTCTTGGTGATGCCATTACTGGGGTTGCCCAGTTGGCAGGACCTGTGACAGGGCCTTCTAGGTGGTGGTTCCCCATTTGTGGAATGCCGTCTCTAGTGAGATGCATCAGTCTCCCTCACTATTAATTTTACGAGAAATTTTAAAACATTCCTGTTTAGCCAGGTATTTATTGACTGAAAGTCCTGTCACTGACAGCCCTGAAATCTATGAGTACCTAATTGCTTTTAGGAGTTTTTAACTGTGTTTAAAAGTTGTAATAGTATTATTTTAATATTGATGTGTTTGCTGCGCTGGGCTTCTTTGGAGGAAAGGCGGGATATAAGTATAATATATAAATATTATTGACTATCATGGAGGTTAGGAAAAAGGGGGAAATATCAGTTTAAGAGATTGTGGTGGAGGGAAACAGACAAAAAGCAAGAGAGTTTGAAAGTTGCCACTGGACCATTTTTATCTAATCACAAACTGATGAACTAAGAGAACTAAGAAAAAAACTGTTCTGGGATAACTTTTTTGAGCATACCCCCTCTGCTGGGAAAACAGTTGCTTGTTAAGGCATCATAGGCTGCAGTCCAATACACACCTGAGAGGAAGTCCCATTGAACCCATTGGAGCCTACTTCTGATCAGACATGTATTGGATGGATTGCAGCCATAGTTACCAAATCGTGATTTCTCTAAAACACATGCATAATATCAACATAGTGTGCCTGAGTTATATTTCCTGCTATCTTACTTCTGTCACAGCTGGCACAGTCTATTTTTTACTTCACTATATGGTGCTTCTTGATCTACTTTTGTTCTTTTTAGTGATTACTTTTTTTACGCTCTGTGGAGTACAGTCACTAAGATCCAGGAGGGAGCATTTTTAGGTCAGTGACTAATTTTTCCTGGGCTCATATAAGCTTGGGTGATTTATGCATGCTCTATTTATAGTGAAAAGATGGCAAGTCTAATAACTTTTAACCATGGCCTTACGTTGCTCATCTTGGCATTTCACTCAGCCTGAGATCAATCCCTGGAAAAATTCTGGAGCAGATTATAAAGTGGTCAATCTGTAAACACCAGTGGTATAGTTGTTGAGGGTCTCAGGGAGTCTTAGACTCCTTACTTTTTCGGGAGCAGGGTCCCTATGTCTCCAGAAACCTATGAGCCAATCAACATGAAAGGAGAGTGTGTTAACCACTGAGAAGAGTCTTCTATCATGCTTCCTTGTCCTTTCCTGCTGATTGAAGCCAATTGGAGTAGGAGGTGAGTCGGCCATTGAGAAAACAATTTTCAGTAGCTAACACTCTCCTCTTTCATGCTATTGGCTCCTAGGGACATCTGCTGTTGAGGGAGAAGGCATTAACAAGGATCTCATTCTCAACCCAGCAGCAAAAAACAGAGGGGCATGGCTGTGACTATCATGAAGGGACTCTGCACTTCTGAATTTGCCACTACACTACTGGTAAGCGCTTTGAAAACAATGCAGTGATTACTAGAAGCCAACATGGATTTATCAAGGACAAATCCTGCCAGAGTATCTTAACTCATTCTTTGATTGGGTAACCTCCCTGGTAGACTGTGGGAATGCTGTGGACATAATATATCTCAACTTCAGCAAAGACTTTGACGAAGTCCCCCATGATATTCTGATTAGTAAACTAGCTAAATGTGGGCTGGATGAAACAACTATCAGGTGGATCCACAGTTGGCTACAGAATCAAAGAGTGCTTATCAATGGTTCCTTCTTGAACGAGTGAGGTACCACAGGGCTCGGTCCTGGGCCCAGTGCTCTTCAACATTTTTATTAATGACTTGGATAAGGAGGTGCAGGGAATGCTTATCAAATTTGCAAATGGTACAAAATTGGGAGGGATAGCTAATACCCCGGAAGACAGAAACAAAATTTAAAGGGATCTTGATAGGCTGGAGCATTGGGCTAAAAACAACAGAATGAAATTTATCAGGGATAACTGCAAAGTTCTGTACCTAGGAAAAAGAAACCAAAAGCACAGATAAGATGGGGAATATTTGGCTCAGTAATACTACATGCAAGAAGACTCTTGGAATTGTTGTTAACCACAAGCTGAATATGAGCAGAAGTGCAATGTGCCTGCAAAAAAGGCAAATGCTATTTTAGGCTACATTAACAGAAGTATATTTTCCAAATCACGTGAGGTATTAGTTCCCCTCTATTCAGGGGAACTAATATACTGCGTCTAACCCCTCTCTACTGGTTAGGTCTCATCTTGAATACTGTGTCCAGTTCTGGACGCACACGTTAAGAAGGATGCAGGCAAACTGGAACAGGTTCAGAGGAGAGCAACAAGGATGATCAAGGGACTGGCAACCAAGCCCTATGAGGACAGACTAAAAGAACTGGGCATGTTTAGCCTTGAGACGAGAAGACTGAGGGAGATATGATAGCAGTCTTGAAAGGTTTCCACACAGAGGAGGGCTCCAAAACAAAGTTAAGGTACAGACATAGAATGCATTGTTATAAAATAACAATTATAAAATTGTTATAAAATAATATCAAAAATTTAATATGGTGTGTGGGCTGTTCATTAACTCAATTATTCATTTCCTTCTGTCAATCAGTTATAAATAATATATTGAGAATTTTATCACCAGTTCATATCCTAGAATATAATATACAAAATGTATAATCATGAAAGCCACTGAAGAAGACTAATTGTCGAAACGCGTCTGGCTATGGTATACACTGTGCATTATATGGGCACTGATTTATGTACATTGGCCATTGTTTACAAGTTGCCTTTTATTTCCACATTGATATTGCCTTGATTTTATTATATATTTTGTGTTTCATTGAGTTTGGGCACTGATTTTTTTCATTTTTGGGGGCATCTTTTTATTACTATATGAGAATAATAAGGATTTTATATTGATTGTTTATATACATATTAAATTTTTGATATTATTTTATAACAATGCATTCTATGTCTGTACCTTAACTTTGTTTTGGAGCACTCTTTTTGCATTAAGGTAGATTTTAACTTCACAGTTCTTGCCACACAGAGGAGAGCCAGGAACTCTTCTTGATCGTCCCAGAGTACAGGAGACAGAATAATGGACTCAAGATGCAGGAAGCCAGATTTTGACTGAACATCAGGGAAAATTTCCTAAGACCAGTACAACAACGAAACCAATTACCTAGGGAGGTGATGGGCTCTCCAACTCTGGACGCCTCCATGACACAGCTGGACAGCCATCTGACGGGAATGCTTTAATTTGGATTCCTGCATTGAGCAGGGGTTGGACTTGATGGCCTTATAGGCCCCTTCCAACTCTATGATTCTATGATTTCAATATCCTATTGATGAATTCTTTCTGCCTGCTTAGGTGATGGGTAAAGTTCATGAATCAAAGTGATTTCCGGGATGCCTGTATGCACCATTCAATTGTAAATTTAGATGTATACCAGAGAAACAAACAAATGATCCATGTTTTCACAAGCAGTGTATGGTATAGGTCTCTTAGGATTTTATTACTTCAGAATACAGGCAAAGGAGTACATGTGAGGGGAAGGGCCATAGATAGCTCAGTGGTAACCTGCTCTGTGTGTAGAAGGACCCAGGTTCATCTCCTGGCATCTTCAGGTAAGGCTGGGAGAGGCTCTTATCTGAAATCCTGGAAAGCCTCTGCCAGTCAGTGTAGACAGTTCTGAGCTGATGGACCAATGATCTAACTCAGTATAAAGCAACCTCCTATGTTCCTTCCTGTGTTTGAATGGCAATGCATGAAAAAAGCTAGCACATCAAGAAAACATCTTTCCTATTCTTTCCCCCACTGTGCTAATTTTTAACATGCAATGACATTTTGGCCTGAGGCAATCAGGGCCAGCCCCAGACATGCCAGGACTCTTGGGCACAAGCCTGCCCCAGGCCCCGGTGCTCCCCTTGGGCACAAGCCTGCCCCAGGCCCCGGTGCTCCCCTTCCGTGATTCGTGGCAGGATTGCACGCCGCACCATTCCCTTGCTTAACCTACCTTTCTCAGCTGTTCTGCGGTTGCACACACCGCTGCCCTTAACAAAGATGGAGGCTGAGGTTTCCCTAAAGGGCTGAAGCCTCTGCCGCCATCTTGGCTCATGGTAGGGATGCGCATGTGCAGTACGCATGCATGCCATTAGCCAACATGGCAGCAGAGGCTTCAGCCCCTTAGGGAAACCTCAGCCGCCATCTTTGTTAAGGGCAGCACTGCGTGCGCAACCACAGAACAAGGTAGGTTAAGCAAGGGAATGGCGGAGCCCCAAAGCTCTCGCTGTGTGATCTGCGGCAGTGATCCTGCACAAATCGTGGAAGGGGAGCAGAGGGGCCCCTCAGGGGCCCCTGACTCCTCTGCCAGTGCCCCACCTGGCTGCCCTTTGGAACCAGCCCTGGGGGCAATATTCCAATATGCACCCCGTCCTCCACTATAAAACAAACTCAGGAAGGTGTACCTTGGACTTCTCATGAACATTTAGATGTTTATGTGTCTTTATGCACATAAGAAGAGCCTGCTGGATCAGCCAATTGACTATCTATTCCAGCATCCTGTTCTCACAGTGGCCAACTAGAAGCTCATGGCAAGTCTGCAAGCAGAACTCAAGCACAACAGCAATCTGCCCCATGCGATACCCAGCAACTGATATTCAGAAGTATACTGCCTTTGATAGTGTGGTCCACTGAAGTCCCTAGTTCTCTGAATGTGGGTGAAAGGGAGAAGACTCTCCTCTTCATCCCAAACATCAGCAACACCCATTGTACGTTTATTTTGAAGTGTGGCCAGAGTCACTTGGGAATATCCCAGTGAATCACAGTGACCCTGAAACTTCCAGCTTAGCTTTGTTACTGAAACAAGGCAAGTGATAACAGAAATATACAATCTGTTCTGTTTACCTAGCAATGCACTGTTTCAAGGCCTTAGCTCAGCTATAGCTACAAACGTCTCAGTGGCAGTTCTAACAGCTTTATAGATTTTCTCCTCTCCAGCTTGGTCTGCCTGAATTTAACAGCCAAGCGCCATGGCTTCAAAACAAACATCTTGACACAGCATAAGCTCTTTGCTAACCAGTGCCTTGGCTGAAGCCTCAGGGATGGGGCACAAGAAACCGAGAGCACTAGCCATCAACAACACAAAAACATTGGGTAGAGCCTCTGCTCTGAGTGCAGAAGGTCCAACATTCAATCCCCAGCATCTCAGGGAAGGGCTGGGAGAGAACCCAGTCTGCAATCCTGCAATTTGACTGCTGCCAGACAAGACTGAGCCAATGGACCTGTGGTGTGAATTTGTATAAGGCAGCCTCTTCTGTGCCTTATACTGAATCAGATGATTGATCTATCTAAGTATTGTCTACACTGACTGGCAGCAGCTCTCCAGACAAGAAGTGTCTCCCTGCCCTACCTAGAGAAGCCAGGGATTGAACCTGGGACCTTCTGCATGCAAGGCAGATGCTGTACCACTGAGCTACAGCCCATCCCCAACAAATTCTCCATGTCCATCCTATCCCGAGCCATAGCACTGACCTAATATGGATTGCAAATTATATTTATCACATGGAAAGCAGCTTGGATCTGCCTGTTCCGAACCCCAAAAATCCCCCCCACCTACATCGAAAGAAAAGCCATACTGGAAGGAAAACTGGAATGCCAAGGAGAAGCCACAGTCCCTATCGTTTCAGTCAGACAACTAGGCTGTGGTCAGTCTGTCCTGTGTCCCTGGGCAAGTAAGAGCTACAGCTGCATCATATTTGTTATCTTTCATGTGGTTCAACTTCCATAGCAGTTGGGAGGATGAAGAACTGGGAGATGAGCTAAAGCAAATGTTTCAATCCCCTTTAGAGCTTCCTTACCAGAAGTACAGAAGCTGTCAGATTTCAAAACAGGCGGAGCAGAGTCCACTTTCTTTACAATGAATGTCGGATTACGTCCACCTCTTAGGGTCAATCTGCACTTCTTCAATCTGCTAAACCACCATGTCTGGGCAAGCTCTGCAGTGATGAGAGCAGACGAGATCGATGGACGTTGCCCCCCCCCCAGATGTGTGCTCCATAGTACCACCTGCCTGTTCCTTCAGATATAGCCTGCCTACTTTAATGTTCCTTGGTTCATATTGTCAAGCTTAGTGTCAGTGGTTGGTCTTGGGGTTTCCATCACTGGTGGGACATCTGGACAGTGTACGGGCCTCAAAAAATACCTGATGATGTCGATCCCTGATGCCAGGCCTGCGGAGGACCAAAAAGAAAAAGAAAAAAATTTTCTGAGATCATTAAAAGTCTGCCCTTGAAAGGGTTTTGCCTAAAGTATCCCCTAAGTCTGCTGCTGCTCAGTTTCTATTAGAGCAAAATGAAGATTGGGGAGGAGAGTTGTTTAGAAACAGAACTTTGGCCCCAGTCCAATTGCACCCTTTTCCTCCAGATGTATATGAATTAATTTTTGAGCCTACATTTACAGCTGCTAATGGAGAAGTAATACTGAAGGTGCATGCAGTTAGTGTTGGACTATGACTTGAGTTCAATAATCACTCAGCCATGAAGCTCACTGGATGACCTTGGCCTAGTCTCTCAGCCTAATCTACCTTATTGCGAGGCTAAAATGGGGAGGGGGAGAAGGATGTACAGTATGCCACTTTAAGGAGAAATTGTGGGATATAAATGTAATAACAATAATAAGCCTAAACTGTAGCCAAAGCTGCAGTGGGTTCTTCACCCATGGCAAGAATGTAACTTCTTCCAAGCATCACAATTTAACATGGCAGATGAACTTCTGTCAAGTCAAATACTGTTGGTCATTAGCCGTGCCTCTTCCCTTGCTCATCTGGCAGGTTGACCACTGTTGCTGCTTTTAAAATTTGTTTGAATGATTGACACATACTGCCTCCAACAGAGGTAGAAGATAGCCATCATGGCTAGTAGCCATTGATAGCCTTATCCTCAGTGAATTTGTCTAATCCTCTTATAAAGCCATCCACTTGAAACAGTCAAATCAAATTTTGTTACCGTCAACAGATCATTGAACCGTCAGATAGAAACAAATATTGTTACAACCTCATTCTTAAAAATATAAATGGAATATATATAAATTCACTAATAGGCAAAAAACCTTGCGGTTTAAGAATGTACCTATAGCCCATAGATATTTCTATCCAACTTTAAAAAGCAGGGAAACTGGGAAGCTATAGTGAATGCACCAGGGAAGCAGGAGACCTGACCTCCTCCCTGAGATATTGTACTGCCCTACAAATTTGTCAAAATGCAAACACAATTTGGGTTGGTCTTTCACAGTCCAATCCACTTGCTGTGTAGCCTGCAAGAATTTGGTAACATTTGCATGTTTATTGAGTTCAGTGCGATTTACTCCCATGTAATCATGCTTAGGATAGGTAAAACTGACCAGAGGGGTGGAGGGAAGGAGGGCTGAAGTGGGCAGGGGAGGAGGAAGAAGGAAGAGGGGAGGGAAGGAGGAAGGGTGAGGAAAGGGGAAGGAGGGGAAAGGCAGGTCTAATCATTTGCATGGTTATTGAGTTCAATCAGATTTACTCCTATGCAATCATGATTAGGATAGGTAAAACTGACCATGGGGGAGGAAGAGGAGGAGGGGAAGGGGGAAGGAGCGTATTGGAGGGGGGCAAAGGAAGGGGGAGGGGAGGGCAGGTTTGATCATTTGCATGCTTATAGAGTTCAATGGTATTTACTTCCGTGCAATCATGCTTAAGATAGGAATAATGACCATGGGGAGGAGGAAGGGGAGGAGGGGGAAAGGGGAAGGAGGGGATTGGAAGGAGAGGGAGATGGGGAGGGAGGAGCAAAGGAAGGGGGAGGGAGGAGAAGGAAGGGAGGGTTTGATCATTTGCATACTTTTTGAGTTCAATGGGATTTATTTTTGTGCAATCATGTTTGAAAATGGAAATGGACTGCCTTCAAGTTGATCCCAACTTATGGCGACCCTTTGAATAGGTTTTTCATGGTAAATGGTATTCAGAGGTGGTTTTACCATTGCCTTCCTCTGAGGCTGAGAGGCAGTGACTGGCCCAAGGTCACCCAGTGAGCTTCATGGCTGTGTGGGGATTTGAACTCTGGTCTCCCAGGTCATAGTCCAACACTGACCTGGGGGAGGGGGGGAGGGGAAGAGATTGGGTGGGTGGGCAATGAGCAGAAGGGAAGCCCCTTTCCTTTCCAAAAGGAAAACATTGTGAACCATATCATTGCTTTTCAGTGTTTCCCCCACCTTTTTATTCTACAGAAGGCACATGTAACCTCCCACCCAAATTTAAAACAAACCCGTCCTTGGCCACATCCACACCAGGCCTCTATTACACTTTGGAAAATCATGGCTTCTCTCAAAGAATCCTGGGAAGTGTAGTTAGTGAAGGGTGCTGAGAGTTGCTAGGAGACGCCCTGTTCCCCTCACAGACCTTCAATCAGAGTGGCTGACTGTTAAACCATCCTCTCAGCACTCTTCACAAACTACACTTCCCAGGATTCTTTGAGGGAAGACATGACTGTCTCAAGTGAAATCAAAGTCTGGTGTGGGTGTGGCCCCGATTAGCCAAGCCCAGCAGCTTTGAGTCTGGCTTTTAGAACACTGACAGTTGGTTCTTACTGAGCATGCCCAGCGTTATCATTGGCTTCAAGCCAAAATTTCTTAAATTAATTAAAAATCAGCCAGGCATTTTTTTAACTTTTAAAGTGCAGACGATGAAGGTCAGAGTATGGAGCAAGGTCAGTATTAGGATTACAGGTACTCTATGAACATGGCTGATTTTTAATGAATTTCAACAGATTATCAGAACTCTGAGAGAAAAAAGTCCAAAAGGGCTCTAGGGTTTTTTTCTCTCTTTTTAGACTTGGCACTCTCTATTCTCTCTGACTGTTTTGTGTATTGCCATGAAAATTGAGAGGGTTGTTAAGTAAGCGTTTCTGAGTTCAGGACTGTAGGTTTGGTAAGGTTTTATTTTGAAATGAGCTTATGGGAAGCATCAGAATGGCATGGGGGTATTTTCAATTTAACATTGCGGAATGTGAAAAATCCACGCTGGCTATAGTATCTTGTTGCTGTAAAGTGAAATAATACTTCAAAAAATTACAAAGGACCAAATAACAGACAGTTGTTTTGGAGAATATCAAACAATCATTAATGGTCTAATATGATTAGCCAAGAATTTGGCCACTTGTTCCGTAATTGACTTGTTAGTACCTTGAATAATATTAATAATATAATCATTAGAGATTTACTAGTCGGTGAACATCACTGCCTCCTGTGAGAGCAAAGTCCATCGTTTAACTATGCGCTGCGTGAAGAAGTACTTTCTTTTGTCTGTCCTGAATCCTCCCAACATTCTGTTTCACTGGATGACCCTGAGTTCTAGTGTCCAAATATCATACTTCCTAGAATGATCCCATAACCAGCAGACTAACTACATCTTCAAGGGCAATGGGTTCTGTAGTTACAGTTTCTTGAGTATTGTTATCACCTCTTCTCAGCTCCATAATATGCCAGACAGGGCCAGGGAGCATCTGCCACTTCCTGGTCTGGGTTCCATTCTTCAGGCAGGTGACTTCATCTGTTGAAGGGTTGCTTATTATTTACAATAAGATCGCAATCCATTTCTTACCCAAAGAAGTGGTATGAAGTGACCTTTGTTCCACTGCAGGTGCAAGAGGATCAGAACAGAAGACCCAAAGAAAAGGAAGCTTATGCAAATTTCATAATTTACATAACTGCCATTTATCTGCATGATACAATTCCTTTGGCACAGAATCCGTCTCCTTGTTGTAGGATGTGGTTTGCTATTCTAATTTTTTTTTAAAGCATGACCAATTTTGAGGTGCCTTTTAGCAAGACTAAATTGGTGGGTCTGGGATAGTTGAATCTGGCTAAAAAACCTTCTGTGGAAAAAAAACAAACCACGAATCAGACCTTTTCATTATGACAGATGAAACAGGCAAGAAGGTTTGGAACAGAACAGCTTGACACTTGTAGGTCATGCAGGCGCTCCAGATGGGAAGCTGTTTAATGGCAGCACAGCTTGTTTTTATGGCTTGGTTTTGTTTCTTATAAAGTGCTTTTATTATTCTCATGGGGGTAGGGAGGCAACAGCTCCCACCATTTTAAATAAACACTAAAGCCTACTACGACTGGAAAATTATAGCTGTGAGAACATCAAGTCATCAGGACGAGCAAAAGCAGCCCAGCAGCCCATCTCGGTGCCAAACAGACACACACACTCACAGGCACAAGACAACTCATGTCTGAGAGAAGGACAAGAGAGAGAGAGACTGTGTTGGTTAAAGCAGGGATAGGGAACCTGTAGCCCTCCTTATGTTGTTGGACTCCAACTCCCATCAGCTCCAGCCAGAGTCGCCAACAGTCAGAAATGATGGGAGCTGTAGTCCAACAACGTCTAGAGGGCCACAGGTTCCCCATCCCTGGGTTCAAGCAAAAGTGGTACTGCTCCCTCCTCCTCATAGCTTTTCACTGGCTAGCAGAGTCCCAAACAAGGTTAAACAAAATGCTAGGGTAGCCAATGTGGTGCTTGCCAACTGTTGTGGACCACAAGTCTCATCTTTCCTGACCATCGGCCATGTTGATTAGGGCTGATGGGAGTTGGGAGTCCAAAACAACAGGAGGGTACCACGTTGGCTACCCCTGAACTAGAAGTGTTTACCACCAATACTTTCTGATAGGGCTAGTAGCAAGAAAAGCAGTCTCATGACAAATTAAAGACGAATGGGTTTATTGTAGCCTACACAACTGTGAACTAAAGTACAATTCATCAGATATGAGCTAATCCCTGCAAAGGTGATCAAGCTTGGCTCCTCTTTCCGCACTTCATACCATCAACCAATCTCATCAGCAGGAGGTGAACTGAGGGTGCTTGAGTCACCCTTGCATTGGTGAAATGTTAAATCATGGGGGAAGAAGCAGCAGTACAGGAGAAAAATACGCCCAGGGAATAATTATAAAAATACAAGAAAAATCCTTCTGGATTGGACCAAAGGTCCATGTTGTCCAATACCCTGTTTCCAGTTCTGGCCAGTCAGATGCTTGTGGGAGATGTATAAGCAAGGCATGAAAGTAACAGTCTTCCCCATTTGTTTTTGTTCATAGCACTTAGTATTCAGAGATACATCACTTCTGAATATTGAAATTTCATTTAATTACCATGCCTGATAGACCTATTCTCCTTTTAATCTCCATTCGTTAAAGGGACATATTTAATCTCTCCTTAAACCAAGGATGGGGAATCTGTGGCCTTCCATGCATTGTTGGAATCCAATTCCCATCAGTCCAGTGATTTTAATATCCAGATATTAGCTTATATCATAAGCCATATTTGTTAGCATGTACAAATGATTGGCAAGTTTCTCCTTCTATGAATACCCCAGGTTGTGTAATTTTAGAGATGATTTATTTAACACCCCTCTTTGGATGGCTAGTGTTGGGGTCTATATATATTAAAAAGAAAGAACCAATACCACCTTCAGTTTTTGCAACTAGAAAGACATGGCATAAAGTGGCTCATCAGTTACAATTTGACCCATAGGCTCATGCAAAATTAACTCTAGAGGGTAATCCAGATTTGAAGATAGAGAAGCAGCCTTTTTTGTGGAAGAAGTGGGTTGTACGTGGGATATATATGTTAGGTTAGTTGAATGGCTCAGGTGGGGAATTTTTGCCATTTCCTATTCTACAGCTTAAATATGAATAACTGATAATTGCAGAGTGGCAATATCTTCAGTTACAACATATGTTAGTATTTATTTATGGCCCATCTGCTCTGAGTGCTTCAGCATCTCCTCAACTGTTGGAAGGAATTATTGGATCCTTACAGAAAGCTAAACCCATAATAGTTGTTTATAAATGCTTAATGGGTTTTTGTAAGGTAAAAGTTCAGGAACTCAAGAGGGGTGTGGAATAAGGAATTAGAATTATTATACAGCCTAAACCATAGGAAATTCCCTTAGAATTTATACAGAATGTTTCCCAAGACATGAAATTGAGATTAATTCAGCAAAAATTAATATTTTGAGTATATTGGACTCCACAATGTTTGTACGGGAGGGCACTGTCCAATATAGATAGATGTTATAATAATAATTATAGAATTTTATTTCTTGGTCGCCTATAGATATAGATACAGATAGATGTTGAAGATGTAATACTGAGAATGCCTCTTGGAAGCACATTATGTGGACTCATCCAGTGATATATTCTTTCTGGTCTGAATGTGTTATTTGCATTAATTTTGTATTGGCAAAATCCTTGATATTTGTGCTCATGCACTTTTAAATTGTATTCTGGTAGCATGGGGGTTAACAGCAAGACAGCAAAAGTGAGTTTTGTGAGCCCTTATGGTTGCTAAGAGACATATACTTCAAGCCTGGAAGGATAAATACCCACTGTGTATTACGCAATGGACTGAAGATCTCACTGTCCTGGCTATATTTGAACATATTTCATAAAGATATCAGTTTTGTGTGGACATGTATTTAGACATTTGGAGGTCCTATATTAACATACATGTTTAACTTAAGGTGCATGTGCTGATGGTTATTGTATTCACAATGTAAACAATGTATTGTATTCACAATGTCCCTCCAGATGTAGCTGGACTACAACTCCCATTGTACTGGCCATTGGCACTGCTGGCTGGGATTGATTGGAGTCAGAGCCCAACAACATCTAGGGAGCTATGAGTTTCCCATTCTTGGTTTAGATTCTTTCTGTCTCTACCAATTTGCCCCTTTTGGTTACAACATAGGCAAAGCCATGCTGGATCATTCCAAAAGCCCATCTAGTCCAGCATCCTTTTCTCACAATGACCAACCAGATGCCACTGGGAAGCCCTCCAGCAGGATATGCAATAGCACTCTTCCCACTAACTGGCATTCAGAGACATACTGCCTCTGACACTTGAGGTAGTACACTGGCATCATGGCTGGTGGCCATTGATAGCCTTATCCTCCATGAATTTGTCTAAACCATTTTTAAAGTCATCCAAGTTTCCCATGGCTGTAGCTGCCTTTTTGGCACTCATGTAGACATCATCTGGAGGAATCCTATCAGTATTAGTGTCTGATTAAGTTCTAAATTTGCTGCAAGTTAAACCAGACAATTTGCATTTAATTAATCAAGCGAATTGAGTGAACATTGGATAACACTGATTAGCAAAGAGGACTTCCGAAACATCTCACACTACCTTAGCCAAACATAACATAAACCTCAAGGAGACCATTAAACATGTTTTTAATGCACTGTCAGAAAATTACTGAAAACCTCTTTGTCAAAATGAAACATTTTGGCCAGAGGATTTATACTACTCACATAACTCACTATTCTATCCTGCCCTGATGTATAATTAAAATCAATTTGTAAGGGGAAAAGTTCGCTCCTCACATCAATAAGATCAAATAAGCTGCCACACTAAAGGAATCTACTAGGGTTAACCTGAAAAAGATGCTGCAGTAGCTTCATTCAGTATCATCACACAGGTAAAGAGTAAATTCCTTAGAAGAGTACCATTATTCCCTGTATGTTGGTGTGAGGAGTTGCAATTTGATTGTGCTTCTTCAACAGGAGCTCTCAGGGATGGAATGGCTATGGTACCAACAACCAATGCTGGAAACCCATTATCAGGCAAACTAACTTTGAAACACAATACATCAGGAATTCCTTCTACTTAAACTCTAGTTTTTATAAAGATCACTGCATGGATCTAATAAAGTGGACTCAAGTCCGTGAAAGCTTATGCCATAATAAATGTATTAGTCTTGCAGATGCCACAAGACACTTTGCTGATTTTACTGCAAGAGACAGTACATTTATATTTAACAATATATATATACTGCTTGATTGTAATAAACATCTAAGCAGCTTGGGCACCACATTGTCACATCATATTCATGAAAGCTAGAAACTTGCTTCTAAATGAAAGTTAGGAAACTCATGGTTCTAAGGAAAGATCCATAGGCTTTAATAGCTACGGAGAGGAGGGAATAGTCCAGTAAATGCATTTGTCCACATCTCAGAAGTGTATGTGGTTAAGATTCATATTGTGTCAACTTATCTGTCAGTGGGGTACTTCTACTGAGCTGTAGAGGAATTATGTCAACATCAGTTTGTTATAGTTTGGAATGGCCTTCAGAGCCAGTAATTGTAATGTACACATCAACCCCCTTTCATCAAGCATGGAAGAATAATGCGCTCTCCTTTTTACTTTTGATTGGTAAACTGAAAGAGAGCAATACACTGAACAATATACATGTATTTAGGAAATCCATCAGGTATGAAGATAGACTGATGTCAAAACCAGAGATGTTATGAACCAAGTATTCCATATTTTATTGCAATGCAGTGAATAAAAATAACCATGAACAATTAAACCACACTGAAATAGCAAGAAGAATTAAAGCTAGTGTTGCCTCTGGCATAGTGAAGCAGCCATGCTATTTGATGTAGGTGCTATCATGAATGATTAAAAATAAAAGCATTAACAATGGAAGACAAATTTATTTGCCAAGTTCAGATCAGCTTTACAAGCTTAATTCTTTTTTTTAAATAATTTTTATTCAAAATTTCAAAAAACAAAACAAAACAAATTCAAAGAACAAAAACATAATAATACAATAAAAATCTTGACTTCCGATTTGTCGCAGATCAGCTATATGTATATAATATATATCAAACCTGTCTCTTAATACATTACAAAATCACTTTCCTCCATAAGCATCTTAATTAATCGTCAAATCCCATTATCATCATTTCATTGTAGTCTTTTCGCAAAAAGTCCAAAAGAGGCTTCCATTCCTTAAGAAATGTATCTATCGATTTTTCTCTAAGTAAACATGTCAATTTATCCATCTCAACTAATTCCATTAGTTTCAATACCCATTCTTCCATTGTTGGTGTTAGTTCCATTTTCCACTTTTGTGCATATAATAATCTTGCTGCCGTAATCATATATAATATTATTCTTCCAGATTTCTTTTCTAATTGTTTATCCATGGTATGGTGAAATGGGCAAAAAATTTCGGCTATAACATACAAATGGAACAATGGGGAAATATGTGGAAAAAAGGATTGAAATTTACATTATGCTATAATCTTAAAGAAAATTTCTATAAAATGATGTATCGTTGGTACATGACTCCAGAAAAAAGTTTTTTTAAAAAAATCCTTTCCCTAAATCAGCCCTCTTAAACCCTGGGTCCCCAGCTGTTGTTGAACCACAATCCCCTTCACCCCCAGCCAGATTAGCCAATGATCAAGGACAATGGGAGTTGTAGTCCAACTACATCTGGGGACCCAAGGTTGAAGAGGAGTGTCTTAATTTCAGGGCCATTTTACACAATAGCAAAACCAGCTTTGCCACCAAGTTTACACTGAACATTACAGTTGCAGGAAAGCACAGGTCCTTGAAAAGTGTGCCTGCATGATAACATGAAAACATGTTATTTGTTGCATTTACAGGATTGGAGGGGCAGTTAGCTCTCATAGTACAGGTAGGAAAACAACTTTACCGAAAAGTAAATAAACTGAAGCTGAAGTAGCCGGAACCTAAAGCAGTTTTACTGACGGTGATACCCCCCATCATCCTAATATTTAGGAAAATTCAGGTCTCTTAAAGTGCTGCCTAAAATTCTTAATTTCTGTCAGAGAGCTTTTGATCAATACAGAGTACAGCAATTCACCACCAGATTTAGAATAAATTTGGCTCCCTCTGGTGGCTTTAACCTGGAATATCCTTTTCTATTAAGTTTCCACTGAAAGTATTTACAAAACATACATACTGTCTCTTATACTTTCCCTTTTCAGTTGATGCATGGATTTTTCATTGCTGCTTAACACTTGACTGTTGCAGCTTGGTAGTTAATTGTTTTTCCAAGAAGTTGACTTTAAATGGTGATTAATGCAAATGCAGCAGGCAACACAAAAAAACACTGGTGACTCTACACATGCATATGAATGTGTGGAGAACATATAAAAACAGGTAAGAAGCTGCATTAGACTGAATCAGACCATTGCTCCATCTAGCTCAGTACTGTTGACACCAACTGGCAGCAGCTCCTCTGGGCTTCAGGCAGGAGTTTTTCCTATCGTGATATAGGGGATTGAACTTCAGACTTTTTGCATGCAAAGCAAGCGCTTGACTACCAAACTATGTCCCTTCCCCGACCTTTCCTGGTCTATATGGATACTCTCTAAGGCAGAGGCGGAGACCTTTTTGGTCCATGGGACAGATCTTTATCTGTCCCCACCCCTCAGACCACCTTTGACAGGTGAGCGGGACAACCCAACTATCAATCACTTGATGTCATTATGACAGCATATGACTGACAGCTGAGTTGTCATGCCCACCTGCCAAAGTTTTCATTGAAACCACTGCTAAAACAGAGAGGGAAAACTCAGTTTTAGCAGTTGTTTCAATTCAAACTGTTTTGGGCTATTGGAGCAAGGCATGCTCCCACCACCCATCAGCTGATGGATGGTAGTTGTGCATCTTGCTCCAGCAAAGGAGCAATCAAGAGGTCACTTTAAGCTCCTGAATTTTCCTTTCTAGCCACGTGGATACCTGCCCCACACCCAATGTCACATATGAGATCCAATGTGGGACAGGTGGGCATGCTTTGCAAAGAATGGCATCGTAGGCTAAATTAGGACCCCTTAAGGGTCAAATTTGGTCTGCAGACTGGAGGTTCCCCACCCCTGCTCTAAGGGATGTTGAGGAAAGTATGCAAGGGGACAATGTCAGAGAGTGTTATATTGTGTCATGGGCACCATGGAGAACATTTGGCAGGATTGGGAGAATGGGGAGGGGGTTGCAGATGTTGGAGAAGGATCTGGTGAAACCATGGAGGAAATGCTTCCTGAGACCCCTTCAGCCCTATGCCCAGTGGTCCTGTTACCGTTTCTGCTGAGGAAGGCGGCTTAAGCAGCTCCCCACCCTACCCCACTTCGCCTGCAGCAGAGAGTGAGGAATGTACTCTGTCATCATTGGCACCTAGCCCAGACTCATTCATGCAGCAGCCAGGCTTTAATGAATCTGCTAAACAACTCCAGAGAGATGAGGAGGAATCTCTCAGAGTCAGAGCTGACAGTTTCCCTGAGGTCATGCAAGCATGAGAAAAGACAATCACAACTTGAGAAATTATCCTCTTTTCCCAAGAAAAGCCCTCGCCTTGCTTCTAAGACTGGAAAGTACTAGATTTAGCTCATGCAAGTAGAGTACTCCCCCCTTTTATTTGGAGTGTCTCCAGGGTGACAGTTTTTGTTGTGATAACTTTTCATTGTTTCCACAGCCTAGTTACACCAACTGGTATTCTGATCCAAGCCTAGTATGTTTTGATGCTACATTTCTGTGCTAACCTCTGGAATAAAACTTTGCAAAACCCAGTCTTTGAATCCTGAGTTTGCTTCTCTGGTCAGGAGGCAGGACACACTGGCTAGCAACGAATGTATTCTCCATATGGGAATTATGCAGAGTACCATGGGAATGTATGCAAATTTCTCAACAACATACTTAACCTAAATGGATGTTAGAGAAAATGAACTAATTATCTGTGTTATCACATCAAAGTCACCCTTGGCAACCTGCCTTTTACACAATAATTAAAAAGGACCCTACCCTGTATTAAGCCTGACCTTTTATGCAATTCTCCCACTCCTCTCTGCAATTATTGTCAGTAAATTGGCACAGAGAGGTGGCCAAAATAAAAAATCTAGCATATACATACAGAACATATTTCCAAAATAATGGAAGACCTTGAAGGAGTTGAATTACCATAAGAACATAAGAAGAGCCTGCTGGATCAGGCCAGTGGCCCATCTAGTCCAGCATCCTGTACTCACAGTGGCCAACCAGGTGCCTGGGGGAAGCCCGCAAGCAGGACCTGAGCGCAAGAACACTCTCCCCTCCTGAGGCTTCCGGCAACTGGTTTTCAGAAGCATGCTGCCTCTGACTAGGGTGGCACAGCACAGCCATCATGGCTAGTAGCCATTGATAGCCCTGTCCTCCATGAATTTGTCTAATCTTCTTTTAAAGCCATCCAAGCTGGTGGCCATTACTGCATCTTGTGGGAGCAAATTCCATAGTTTAACTATGCACTAAGTAAAGAAGTACTTCCTTTTGTCTGTCCTGAATCTTCCAACATTCAGCTTCCTTGAATGTCCACGACTTCTAGTACTATGAGGGAGAAGAACTTTTCTCTATCCACTTTCTCAATGCCATGCATAATTTTATACACTACTATCATGTCTCCTCTGACCCGCCTTTTCTCTAAACTAAAAAGCCCCAAATGCTACAACCTTTCCACGTAAGGGAGTCGCTCCATCCCCTTGATCATTCTGGTTGCCCTCTTCTGAACCTTTTCCAGCTCTATAATATCCTTTTTGAGATGAGGCGACCAGAACTGTACACAGTATTCCAAATGCGGTCACACCATAGATTTATACAATGGCATTATGATACCATACCCTAGTTATGATTTTTAAAATGTTTTCTTCTTCAGAAATATATTACATATGCAAAAATTTCTATACCTCCCATATTCAAAAATATCATGGTGATGAAGAACATAAAATCAACAATAAAATTACATCGCAAAACAAATACAGACTATCACCTTCCTAGTTCTTGACTGCACCCCAGTCAAATAAATCTCTGGTTAAGATGTATTTCAGTAGCAGAATAAAAATAGGATGTTGAAAGGGATGATTGCTAAACTAAAAGTATTTTCTCCCTTGTTACAGCAGGAATGGGAAACTTGTGGCCTTCCAGATGTTAGTGCACTACAACTCCCATTGGCCCCAAGCAGCACAACTTTGTCTGGGATGATGGGAGTTGGGTGCCTTCAACATCTGGAGAGCCACAGGTTCCTCATGCCTGTGTTACAGCAACAGAAGCAAAACAATGACACAGGACGCAATCAAAACAAAGCTGAGCGCTTTTAAGGCTCACAATGGTAGGGTTAAGCACATGCTTAAGTCTCTCCCATGAAATCAGGACTTTTAAAATGCTTAATGTTAGCTGGAATGTTCCCTTAATAGACTCACAGTGCAATCCTATATGCATCTACTCAGAAGTAAGACCCATCGAGTTCAATGGGAATTATTCCCAGGTGAGTATAAGATTGCAACTTCATTTACTTCAGTGCAAGCTGCAATTATACAGCATAACAAATTCTGCAGGTCCCATAATTGTGCAGGCGATTCTTTAGTTACCAATGATTCTGGTCCCCCACAGCACCACAACCACCACTCATGAAGAAGAGGCAAACAGTCACTTCCAGACCTCTTAAGTCTAACTGGCTGAGTAACACTCCAGCAGCTTTGTGATGTCATAAATTTGGCCCTCAGCCACTTTCTGAAAAACTATTCCCAAATGCCTGGAGGTATCACTGCTCTCAGGCCACATCATAGTGTACTTCAGAGTTCATTGCTAATTATTTCATATCTGCTCACAGTCAACAGTGCATAGTTAGTCATTACACATTCATGCCTGCACCTCCCTCATTTACCTGTACTTACATGGTAAACTGTCAATGAAAAAACTGCTATGACCTATTGCATACATACACCTAGCAGTTCTCATGTACACGAAGTGTTCCACAGATATAATGCTCTTCATTTTCTTTATCAGGAAGCATTCAAAGTCAAAATCATTAGGACCAAGTTTGAAAGGTGAGGGTGCTATCATCAGGTAACTTACATGGTACTGTACTTACATGGTAAACTGTCAATGAAAAAATTGCTACGACCTATTGCACACATACACCTACAGCTCTCATGTACACAAAGTGTTCCACAGTCCCAATGCTCTTCATTTTCTTTATCAGGAAACATTCAGAGTCAAAATCATTGGGACCAAGTTTGAAAGGTGAGGGCGCTATCATCAGGTAACTTTAGGCCACAGTGTTTTGTCTCAGACCATTTTAATTCAAACAATCCTCACAGGATACTTTTTTTCTGAATCTTTTTTTTTGCTAAATTTTGCTAAATGTTTTGCTATTAGGCCGCAAACTTTGGTTTAACTAACAAAAACTGTAATTGATTAATTAGTAAGTGTCCCCGCACTTGTAGTGCAAATAGTTTCCGACTCAGGGTGACGTCTTGCGACGTTTACTAGGAAGACCTTATATACGGGGTGGGATTGCCAGTTCCTTCCCCAGCCTTTCTTTACCCCCCAGACTATGCCGGGTACTCATTTTACCGACCACGGATGGATGGAAGGCTGAGTGGACCTCGACCCCTTTTACCAGAGATTCGACTTCCTCCTTCCATTGGAATCGAACTCCGGTCGTGAACAGAGCTTCAGCTGCGTTATCGCTGCTTACCACTCACTAAAGGCAAATGCTTATAAGTGGAGCCCAGAGTTAAGGACATGCGTTCATTTTTGAAGTTAGTTTGGACCTAGATGTGTTATTGTAATACAGAATGAAAAAGGCATTATTAAATATATGCATTAAATTACAAATGATCACATACTTCATTTTTGCCTCAAGAAGCCATGCATGTCAAGTTTTGCAATGTGCAAATTTATTTGACATTTTTAATTGGATAGTAGGCTGATAATTAACTATATACTTTTTAAAGCTAGGAAATGAAAAGGAAATATTAACTTGGCAGGGTCCAGCACTGACAGCTGGTTGGACACAACTATCCTCTCAACCTCAACTCCTTGTCATAGCCTCCCACCGGCACGCATGCAAACAAGTAAGCAAAGATGGAAAACCCACAGCATAAAACAGAAGCAAAATATAGGAAAGTGTGCTTGATTAATTTATTTAGATTTTTATCCAAGGCATGTTGGGCCAAGGAAATTCTATATGTACTAACGATTGCAGTTTGAGATTGACAGACAAATGGAGAAGGAATACCTAACCACTTAGAGCCAGTTCCAATGTGAAAGGCCCAATGAACTGCATCCTAGAGTATTCAAGGAACTGGCTGAAGAACTTTCAGAACCGCTGTCTATTATTTCTGTGAAATTGTGGAGGATGGGTAAAGTGCAGGATGACTTGGAGCCTATCTTCAAAAAGGGCAAAAAGGAGGAACCTGGGAACTACAGACCACTCAGCCTGACATTGATCCCTGGGAAAATTCTGGAGCAGATTATAAAACGGTCAATCTGTAAGCACCATGAAAACAATGCACTGATTACTAGAAGCCGACATGGATATATCAAGAACAAATCCTGCCAGACTAATCTTATCTCATTTTTTGATTCGGTAACGTCCTTGGTAAACTATGGGAATGCTGTGAACATAATATAGCTCAACTTCAGCAAAGCTTTTGACAAAGTACCCCATGATATTCTGATTAGCAAACTAGCTAAATGTGGGCAGGATGGAACCCTCAGGTGGATCCACAGTTGGCTACAGAATCAAAGAGTGCTTATCAATGGTTCCTTCTCAAACTGGGGGGAGGTAGCAAGCGGGGTACCACAGGACTCAGCCCTGGACGCAGTGCTGTTCAGCATTTTTACTAATGACGTGGATGAGGAGGTACAGGGAATGCTTATCAAATTTGCAAATAGCTAATACTCTGAAAGACAGAAACAAAATTCAAAGGACACGGAATAAATTGGTTGAATAATAAGTTAAAGAAAGCCAGATTTTGACTTAACATTTGGAAAAACCTCCTAACTGTTATAGCCATACAACAATGGAATCAATTACCTAGGGAGGTGGTGGGCTCTCCAACACTGGAGGCATTCAAGAGGCAGATGGACTTCCTCCTGTCAGGTATGCTTTCATTTGGATTCCTGCATGGAGTAGTGGGTTGGACCTGATGGCCTTATAGGACCATTCCAACTCTATGATTCTATTTGGATAAAAGCATACTCTGGCCTCTGCCACCAGCCAGGAGATCTAGGGCAAGTGTGAGACTGCACCCACTGGTTGCTCAGAAGAACATCATAGCATGGGGAAGACCAGTGTGGCCTCATCCATCAGCCAGAAAAGGCAGCTACAGGGAGCTTGCTTCCCCCACTCCCTGCAGGAAAGAACTCTCCACTCCAACTGCCAGTTGCCTGGGTATGCAGAACTTGAAGGGAACCATGATGCTCTGACCCCATTGATCAGAAAGAAGACTAAGGACTGCTAGGTTGTGTGAGCTTGGGAGGGGATCTAGTATTAATACAACCTGTTGCCTTAAGAATCATTCAGTGGAGACAGGGACTATAATTCTCACAAATAAATAAATGATTTTGGCCTATGTGGACCAAGGCCAAAATAAATATAAATCTCCAAGACAAAATTCAGGACCAGGACAAAATAGAAAGTGTCCCTTTACCTAACACATGGATTCTGAAGAAAAAAGTTTTTTTCTACTTTTGCCAAAGCCAAGTCCTTCAAACACATTCTACCACACCCACAGCAAAACAATACCAAACGTTTCCTACAAGGAATCATCCCTATATGTAAAAAGGATTATTATTTCATGTGGTGTCACACCCTTTTATGGTGTGTAGTTAATGAGGATCATTTATAATGCTCTCCAGCTAAGAGAAATATCAATATTCAGGAAGATAAAAAGGCCAGCTGGAACTAATCGGTCAGATTCTATTTCTATGAAAAACTTGCATATCTGGTAAATACTATGAGATAGGCTTGATCATATAGATATAATGGGTGTATCACATTTCAGACTAGCTGCCTTGTCTCCACAAGTTCCTAGGCTAATGCTTGTTAGAGAATGTGGAAATTTACAGCCACAGTTGCCGCAGTCTTGCAACTGGAATTCCAATCAAGCAGATTTCTGTATTTAACACAAGTAAAAAAAAATTATCTACATCATAAAATGTCTGCACATCCATGAGAGGATGTATGATGTGTATGCATATGTACACTTACAAGTGCTTCTTTCTGTATAGTGTCTATGCTAAAATTGAAAACACAGTTATGGGATCCAAAGATCTTCCCTACTGTCCGTATATAACTACCACTTTAAGAGATTTACAGAAGTACAGCTTGAAATTTGTTTTTGAGCTCTTAAACACAGAATAGAACAGTGGGGAGGAGAGCCGGGCTGAGAGTCCATAGTCTGTAAGTTCAAATCCCCCTTATGTTTCCAGGGTGTAAAGCACCGGCTAAAGAACACCTCCACAGTGAGTGGCTCAGGGGTTACGTGCCCTGCCACCTGTGCAGCCGTGGGCAAGCTGCATAGACCCAAGGAGCCCAATTGCCCCCCAGCTGGCAGTTGCAGACAAGGAAGGGGCTGGCTTGTGCAGCTGTGGCAAGCTGAGCAGGCCCTAGCCAGCTGGGGAGGACTAGCCTCGGAGGGAGGCAATGGTGAACCCCCTCTGAATACCGCTTACCATGAAAACCCTATTCATAGGGCCACACATAAGTGGGGATCGACTTAAAGGCAGTCCATTTCCATTTTTCAATTCTATACCGATAAAATTCTATCAATATTTTAGGTTCCCTTTGTCCACAAGATGGCATTGTACAACTACTATGGAAAATTTCACAAGATATTATCAGAAAAACCCTTCAGAGATAAAAATGCTATTGTTTAGAAGGCCATTTGTCAAAGAATGCCAGAAACAGATGTCAACAGCACCTTAAATTTACCAGGAGCTGTTGACACAACTCACTTCAATCTTAATGCATGCAAGCAAGTTTGAGGTGAAGTCAATTAAAAGAGGTATTCTTGAAAAGCCCTTGAGATGTCAGCAACCCAAAACTGAATTCCAAGAACTTGTGACATCACTTTTTCTGACATGCATCTCAAGACCCGTTGCTTCAGGTGCATAATATGGATGGATCATGTGTGGCTTCGCAAATTGTAGCTTATTCATACATCAGCAAAGTACTTCTCTGTGTTGCTTGCATGTACACTTCAACAGTGGTTATTTCATTTCTGTTCCTTTTTGCTCTTTCTTCATGCTGAGAAATACAACAGTGGCATGGTTGTTGTTGTTGTTGTTGTTGTTGTTATATGCCTTCAAGGTGATTACGACTTATGGCGACCCTATGAATCAGCGACCTCCAAGAGCATCTGTCATGAACCACCCTGTTCAGATCTTGTAAGTTCAGGTGTGTGGCTTCCTTTATGGAATCAATCCATCTCTTGTTTGGCCTTCCTCTTTTTGTACTCCCTGCTGTTTTCCCCAGCATTATGGTCTTTTCTAGTGAATCATGTCTTCTCATGATGTGTCCAAAGTATGATAACCTGAGTTTCATCATTTTAGCTTCTAGTGATAGTTCTGGTTTAATTTGTTCTAACACCCAATTATTTGTCTTTTTCACAGTCCGTGGTATGCGCAAAGCTCTCCTGCAGCAGCACATTTCAAATGAGTTGATTTTTCTCTTATCCGCCTTTTTCACTGTCCAACTTTCACATCCATACATAGAGATCGGGAATACCATGGTCTGAATGATCCTGACTTTAGTGCTCAGTGATACATCTTTGCATTTGAGGACCTTTTCTAGTTCTCTCATAGCTGCCCTGCCCAATCCTAGCCTTCAGCTAATTTATTGACTATTGTCTCCATTTTGGTTAATGACTGTGCCAAGGTATTGATAACCCTTGACAAGTTCAATGTCCTCATTGTCAACTTTAAAGTTACATAAATCTTCTGTTGTCATTACTTTAGTCTTCTTGATGTTCAGCTGTAGTCCTGCTTTTGTGCTTTCCTCTTTAACTTTCATCAGCATTCGTTTCAAATCATTACTGGTTTCTGCTAGTAGTATGGTATCGTCTACATATCTTAAATTATTGATATTTTTCCCTCCAGTTTTCACACCTCCATCTTGGTCCAATCCTGCTTTCCATATGATATGTTCTGTGCACAGATTAAACAAATAGGGTGATAAAATACACCCGTCTCACACCCTTTCCAATTGGGAACCAATCGGTTTCTCCATATTCTGTTCTTACAGTAGCCTCTTGTCCACAGTATAGGTTGCGCATCAGGACAATCAGATGCTGTGGCACCCCCATTTCTTTTAACACATTACATAGTTTTTCATGATCTACACAGTCAAAGGCTTTGCTGTAATCTATAAAGCGCAGGGTGATTTTCTTCTGAAATTCCTTGGTCCGTTCCATTATCCAACATACGTTTGCAGTATGATCTCTGGTACCTCCTCCCTTTCTAAATCCAACTTGGACATCTGGCATTTCTCGGTCCATATATGGTAAGAGCCTTTGTTGTAGAATCTTGAGCGTTACTTTACTTGCATGGGATATTAAGGCAATAGTTTGATAATTACTGCATTCCCCACGATCCCCTTTCTTTGGAATTGGGATGTATATTGAATGCTTCCAGTCTATGGGCCATTGTTTTCTTTTCCATATTTGTTGACAATTTTTGTCAATCTTTGGACAGATTTAGTCTCAGTAGCTTGTAGCAACTCTATTGATATGCCATCTATTCCTGGTGATTTGTTTCTTTCAAGTATTTTAAGAGCAGCTTTCACCTCACATTCTAAAATATCTGGTTCTTCATCACATGGTTCATCCATGAATGAATCTGTCATTTCATCTCTGTCAGTCAGCATGTTCCCCTGTTGATTATTCAACATCTCTTGGTTTAAATTTCCCTTTAATTTCTCTAATCTTTTGGGATAGGGCTCTTGTTCTAACTTTTTTGTTGTTCTCTTCTATTTCTATACAATAACTATTGTAATAGTTCTCTTTGTCCCTACATACTAGTCGCTGTATTGTTGCATTTAGGGTTCTAACCGTGTTTCTATCTCCTTCTGCTTTTGCTTTTCTTCTCTCTTTAACCATTTTAAGTTTCTTCAGTCATCCATTGAGGTCTTTCTTTTTAACAAGATGTATTGTCTTTTTGCATTCTTCACTGATAATGTCTCTGACTTCACTCCATAGTTCTTCTGGTTCTGTCAACTAAGTTTGAAGCCTCAAATCTGTTTCTTATTTGATCTTTATAATGTTCTCAGATGTTATTTAAATTGCATTTTGGCATTATGATTGCTTTGTTGTTCTTCTTTAGCTTTACTCTGATTTTCAATATTACCAGTTCATGATCTGTACCGCAGTCTGCTCCTGGTCTTGTTTTTGCAGAAAGTATGGTACTTCATCTTCTGCTACCAATTATATAATCAATTTGATTCCTATATTATAGAACATGGTTATAGAACTTAACAGTAATGGGCTAGGAGGATACTATGGAAGATACCATAAAAATTCCAGAGCAGTCTACACTTTTCCCAGGAATACTATACTAGAGGAAAATACTAAATTAACTACAGCTGTATCTTTAATCGGTAATGGTGAAGGCCATAGCATAGTGGTAGAGCATCTGCTTTGCATGCCGGGTTCAATACCCAGCATCTCTAGGTACGGCTGAGAGAGACTCCTTGCCAGAAATCCTGGACAGTCGCTGCCAGTCAGTACTGAGCTGGATGGACCAATGGTCTGGCTCAGTATAAGGCAGCTTCATATGTTTCTAATTCAACAAATGCATTTATTAGAGTTTATCTTAGGAAGAAATAAGCAATACTTAGCTATATAGAATGGCGTTCTGTGCTAATCCTAGCTCAGTTAGACCCACTTGTTAATAAACATGAGTAGTTTAGATTCATTAATTTTAATGGGTCTACTCTGAGTAGGACATATACAACCCATAATATTTGTGCCTTCATGTACATTTGTATATACAAACTACAGGGATGTAGGGATGGCCACCAACCTGCATGGCTTTAAAAGAGGGTTACACAAATTCATGGAATGCAAGGCTATCAACAGCTAGTAGCCATGATGGCTACCTCCAAGATCAAAGGAAGCATGCCTCTGAATACTAGTTGCTGAGAATTGCAGGTAGGAAGATATCTTTTGCACTCAGGTTCTGTTGGCAGGCATCCCATAAGCATCAGGCTGGCAACTGTGAGAACAGGATGCTGCTGAACTAAATTGACCTGTGGCCTGATTCAACAGGGCTCTTCTTATGACCAAAGGACAACTGCACAACATATAAAAACTATGTTTTTAAAAGTGCTATGCATCCCTCTAACGTGTTATGACTCCATATTGTGGGCCCTTGTAATCTTGCAAAATCAACTCAACTCTGATTGACTTAACTTTTAACTGAAAGACAGTGAGATAAATCAGTATACAGCTACATCTTTTCCAGCTACTAGTATTATGCGCTGATACTAGTATTATGTGCTGTTCTTATTAGAAAAACATCTATATCCACTCTTCACCACCAAAAGTGAAACTAATTACATTCAATGAAAGTGTAAACATCCAAAACCAGACCATTAAATAGTTAATGATAGGAATACCAACTAGCTGGATGTTTTAAAACTTATCTAATTAACGCTTCTTTGAAAGGGAAAGGCATTTTAGACTAAAATGCTGATAACTAGTATCTTTAGTACTCTTTTACTGGAATTACTGGGTACAAGCTTTTCGCATGTCTTTCTTCTCTCAGAACAGAAAAGCAAAACGGATCTTCAGTTCAGCTAAAGAAGTTTTTAACACGACATATAAACCAAATCTATTAATAAGGAAAATGCATGTCATTATTGTGTTTATAAGAAACACTTACTACAGACGTGGACACCTGGTAGTTGTTTTGTGCAGCCTGATGGTTTTGCTTTAACCCCATGTGTCTCATTTACTCCCAAACAGGACAGGTGGAGGGGGAGTTCTAGGTCTCACGGCCACAGAGAAAACCTTAAACAGATCATGGCAAAAATACTTCCATTGTGGTCCACAGTCACCTCACCCTGATTCAGCACATAAAACAGTAGTAGACAATGATTTAACGTGAAAGGGGATCTTTCACAGAGGAATTTTGCTCCAAAAAGCTAATGCATGAAGCAAAAAAACATTATCTACCCATTCATTATTAAAAACAAAACTCTGATACACAGCAGTTGCACGCAATTACTAGGCCTGAAGATGCTGATCCAAAGAGTGAGATCATGGGAACTCCAACTCCCATTGATAAATATGGTCACTAGTTCTTCCCGTTTGGAACCCTGGAGAGTCAGACCCAAAGAGAATATTCTGTAATGGGCTAGATGGACCAATGGTATGAATTTCTACATGGCAGTCTCTTAAATTCCTAAAATTTCTTTTGGTATCCTAATCTCTTTTCTAAGGCCAACCAAAATGATCACACCTTCCCCACAAGCAAGGGCTAAATGATCAAGGTCTGTCTAGTTCAGGAAAAAGATGAAGAAAGAGACATGAAAGGGTTTATAAAATTGCGCATGGTAGTGGAGAAAACGGATATAGAAATGTGTGTTTTTCTCCCTCTCTCTTATCACTTGAATTCAAGAACACCACATCCACCCTCTTCTCCTTTCATGGGACCAGGAGAAGGGCTTTAGCAGAGTTTAGCAACACGTTTCCAGCATCTTGGCTTAGCATTATGTTCAAACCAGGAATCCTGGTTTAAAACAAATTCTGGCAAGTTGAATAGCAAGCCTACTTGAAACCATACATTACAAAACTGGGTTGTTAAAAGTAGGCCAAGTTTGTTTTAAACAGAATCCCTTTGAACGCAACAGTGAGTCAAGAGTAAAATCTGTTAATTTTTTGTTGTTTTTTGTTGTTTTGTTTTTTGTTGTTTTTTGTTGTTGTTATTGGCCAATATCTTTATTGAATAATGACTACAAAATTTTTACAATGATTTTGGCTGAAAGAATGAAAATAATATTGCAACAATTTATTCAGGAAGATCAAGCGGGGTTTTTACCTAAAAGACAATTACGTGATAACGTCAGGAATGTTTTGAATGTGCTGGAGTATCTAGAACAACGAAATGACATACAAGCAGCTTTGATTTTCTTGGATGCTGAGAAAGCATTTGATAATTTGAATTGGAAATTTATGTTTAAAGTTCTAGAGCAAATGGACTTTGGAGATAACTTTATAAAATGGATTAGATCGATTTATACATCACAGAAGGCACAGATAATTGTCAATGGGGATTTAACGGACTCATGTGAAATACAAAAGGGTACAAGACAGGGATGTCCACTGTCCCCTCTTTTATTTATTTTGGTTCTAGAAGTGCTGCTTAGAGACATAAGGCAAGACAAAACGATTTCGGGAATAAAGATAAAAAAAGAGGAATATAAATTGAGAGCATTTGCTGACGACTTGATAATTGTATTAGAAAATCCCTTGGAAGGAATCAAAGTATTGATGGATAAACTGGAAGAATTTGGACCATTAGCAGGATTTAAGATCAACAACCAAAAAACAAAGATGTTGGTGAAAAATTTATCTTTAAGGGATCAAAAAGAGTTAAAGGAGAAGATAGATTTTGAAATAGAAGAAAAGGTGAAATATTTAGGTATTATTATGACAAATAAAAATTCAAAGTTGTTTCATAATAATTATGAAAAATTATGGACAGAGATTAAGAAAGATTTGTTAAAATGGGATAAATTACAGTTGTCATTAATGGGCAGAATATCTGTAATAAAAATGAATGTATTGCCGAGAATGATGTTTCTATTTCAAACAATACCTGTCATATCCTCTGATTTACCTTTTAAACAATGGCAAAAAGATATTTCTAAATTTGTTTGGCAGGGGAAAAAACCAAGAGTTAAATTTAAATTATTACAAGATGCTAAAGAAAGAGGAGGATTGGGATTACCAAATTTGAGACTTTACTTTGCTGCTTGTTGCTTAGTCTGGATAAAGGAATGGGTTGTATTGAGGAACAAAAGATTATTGGATTTGGAGGGTCATAACCTGAAGTGGGGATGGCATGGATATTTATGGTATGATAAAGTAAAAGTTAATGTGGATTTTAATAATCATTTTATAAGACGTCCTTTGTTGAAAATATGGAATAAATACAAAACAAGATTTTTTTCGAAAATACCACTATGTGTTTCAAGTCAAGAAGCATTTTATAGAAGAGAAATGGCTGGAAAAGAGAAATGGTTAACTTACCAAGAACTATTAGAAAATGTGCATGGAGAATATATAATGAAAGAGAGAGAACTAATAAAGGAAGGATATAGTTCACAATGGTTTGCCTATTTACAATTGTTAGAAAGATACAAAATGGACAAGAAAATGTATGGGTTTGAAATAAATAAATCTGACTTTGAAATAGGTTTGTGTACAAATGATGAATGTGCAATTGCAAAAATGTATAATTTTTTATTGAAAATGGACATGGAAGAAGAACAAGTAAAAGAGTGTATGGTCAAGTGGGCAAAAAAAATTGGTTATAATATACACATGGATCAATGGGAAAATATGTGGAAAAAAGGTTTGAAATTTACATTATGTTATAATCTTAAAGAAAATTTTTATAAAATGATGTATCGTTGGTATATGACTCCAGAAAAGTTGTCAAAAATGTATAGTAATGTTTCTAATGTATGTTGGAAATGTAAACAACAAGAAGGATCTTTTTATCATATGTGGTGGTCGTGTAAACAGGCAAAATTATTTTGGGCACAGATAGGTAGGATGATGCAAAAAATTTTGAAGATAAATATTCAGTCAAAGCCAGAATTTTTCTTATTGGGTTTTATGGATAAACAAAAGGAAAAGAAATATGGAAGAATAATATTATATATGATTACGGCAGCAAGATTATTATATGCACAAAAGTGGAAAATGGAATCAATACCAACAATGGAAGAATGGCTATTGAAATTGATGGACTTGGTTGAGATGGACAAATTGACATGCCTTCTCAGAGAAAAAAGACAGATACATTTCTTAAGGAATGGAAGCCTCTTTTGGACTTTTTGTTGAAAGAAAAAAATGAAATGATGATAATGGGATTCAACGATTAATTAAGATAGATTATGGAAAAAAGTGAATTTCGTATTTTTTAGGGGACAGGTTTGACATATATTATATACTTATAGCTGATCTGTAACAAATCGGAAGTCAAGTTTTTCTTTTTATTTTTGTTGTATTGTTTTTGTTGTTTGATTTTGTTGTGTTTGTTTTATAAAAATTTGAATAATAATAAAAATTATTATATATAAAAAAGAGTAAAATCTGTTAACACTCTGCTGAAACTGTTCTCCTGGCCACATGAAGAGGACTGCATGAGCTCCACACTTCCCTCCAGTTCGTTTCATCCAAGTACCACTAACCCATTGTTTAGCATAATGTGCTAGCACAAGCCACTGTGAATACCAGTTGCTGAGAACAGACAGCAGGAGAATGCTCTTGCTTTCATGCTCAGTTTGTGGGCAGCACAGAGACATCAGGCTGGTGATTGTGAAAAACAGGACCCTGGATTAGATGGATCTTTGAAATGAATCAGCAGGATTCTTTAATTTTTCTGCATGTAGCACTAACCACCAAAGTCAGTTGTGCAATTCGGCCTTTATTAATTGATCTGAATCACACTGACTAAACTTTGTTTATTTTAGTGGGATCAGTTTAATTAATATGCTTTTAATATGTTCTTAAACCTTCTTTTTTTTTAAATGTTCTTAATCTTAGATGTTTTGAAAGCTTTTTATGTAACGTTTTTGAAGATGTTTTGTTTTAATGATGATTTAATGTTTTTGGTGCTTTTGGTTGCCACCCTGGGCTCCTGCTGGGAGGAAGGGTGGAATAATAATAATAATAATAATAATAATAATAATAGAGATCCTAGCCATATAGAATCCTTCAACAGAATAAAAATCTCTGGTTTTTAGCCTCAATTTTATTTTGAACAATCCATAACATTTTGTTAACCCATTGTAAAACAAAGGAGCCATTTTACAATGGATAAAGCTACTGAGGATTTTGATGAAGTACACAATTAAACATGTGCACTTATAACATGTGCACTATGTACTCTTCTGAAGTTAGTAGAAGTCCCCTCCCACTTCTTACATTTTCCTCCCCAACTCAGACAGGTTTTTAACAAGTGTTATGGATACATCTGGTAAAGCTTTTGCATCTTGCACAAGCCTGACCATATTACAGGACACGTGCCTCAAAATGTGGTTGCAGCTATCACCACAAACCTTGAGACTGCAGATTACAGGGAAATTACAAGAACTGCAATGACCCACACACCAAAATAATTACTTGGAAGTAAAAACAAGATGTAGGAGTGACATCAATATCCGCACCATCATTGTGTTGAGCTAACCACATCAAACACCATCAGCAGAGTCATTGAAAGGGCAGGAAAAGCCTCAGCTGGTAAACAGCATTTCCTTTCCCTTGTAGTTGCCATTTATTTTAAAGAGATTTCAAGATGCAGTTAATGTGATTTAGAGCCCTCTCCATTCATCTGCATGAGTCATATTTCCTGACACCAGCAGCTGTGATGATCATATGTGACCAAAGAAGTATGATGTGCAATGGCGACAACATGTTGGGACTGGATATGAAGGATCCAGGTTAAAAGCTGCAGCCGTGCTCCATTTAAATGCTAATGAGGGCAGGCACGGAAGCTACAAAACCAGAATCAAGCAGTAACCTATACAGTAAGCACCTACTCCCTTTCATTGATGAAATCTAATTAAATATAGCATTTAGAACATAAGACTGAAATCAGATGGCTTTGGGCAAAGTTGCCATCTACTAGCCAGTGATGCTTCTCAGTAAAACAAAAACACAAAAAATAGTAATGACTTACCTCACAGGATCAGTGGGAGGCTAGACAAGATAAAAAACAGCACAAATGGGCACAAACATTTCCATAAAAATGAGGAAATGGAATCCTCCTTGCTTGTGCGTTTACTAAAATGTATGAAGGCATTAGCACATTTAAAGCACACACATACATACGAATCATGGGAACTGCAGGTTACCCCTCACAGGGCTATAACTCCAGCACCTCTAAAAAACTAAATGTATGGTGTGCTTTAAATGTATGATGCGTATGCAGCCTAAGACTGACCTCTGAGAGTGCCTGTTAGCAAAAATGTGGTAAATATAGTGACAGTGAAGAAACTGACAAAACTTATTATTAGCTATAAATATATTTATCAATCTTATTGAGAAAATAACAAAAGCTACTGACCAATTGTATGCTTTTGTAGAAAACATATACTTAAAGTCTTTCTTTATTAGATACCCTATTTCTAAGCAAGTACCTTGTTCTTCCCTAACAGCAGTGTGCTTCATATTGATGTAGCCTAATCACCATATCCCTTGCCTGTTTCGTCTGGCTAGAGGTGAGAACTTTACATGATAGTACTTTTCTTTCAAGAAACCTCTAAACCAACCACATGTACCAATTAACTCCACAGTGAATAGAACATTTCTCAACTTGCTTGAAAAAGGCATGAGTAAATTTCCATGGGCAAGTCCTGGGCAATCTGCAATTTCTTCACCATTTGTAAAGTGGGAGTGAGAGAGACCTCCCTCACTGTGACATATTGCCTGCAATTCAAAGATATGTTAAAAGAACAGAAGCAATGGTCTTTTGGCCAGATGAGATGAAATTAAGTCTTCTGAAGTCATCCAGATATATATTTTCCTCTATCTTCTGAAAACCAAACAGTAGCCAACTAGCTCTCTATAATTTCTTCTAGTGGATCCACCACGAAACAAATGTGTAGTGTTAGTATTCACAGTTTACTATACTGTTTTAAATATATATATGCTGTCACAGGAAAAGGAAGCATTACTAAAGTCATGCAAAAGAAAATCCTTGTTTGTGACAACAACTGTGAAGAGCTGCTTGATATCCACATGTGCTCTGCATCATTTTGTCTATAGTTTCCAAGCTCCAGATCAGTGGAAAACTGATATATGTTTTAGCTAATGGGCATGGGAACCAGGTCTATACAAAAGAATGGGACCAGGAGGAAACATAAGAAAAAGAGGAGTGTCACAGAACTGCAAAGCAACATAGATAAATGAATGTCGGGGTAGAGAAACAGAGCCACCCTGTGCTTGTACTGATTCAATGGACAAAAGAAATCATATTCCACAAATGTAGTTTACATCCCCAGCACATTTCAAGTAGTATAAATCCCTCCCCCCTCTAAGCAGAGCTGACTAACCATGCTTGTGGAAGTTGTGTGAAATACCCTTAAAGAAGATTGGTTAGCCTGGATGAAGATCATGAGGGAACTATCTGTATGATGCAGACTTAATTTTTTTTTTTTTAAAAAAACCCACTATTATTTACAGGAAATCATTGCATAGACAGCAGGTATGTGTGTGAGCTGATTCAAGATCCTTCCATTACAATTCTGTTGATTGCTCATGAAATATAAGACACCCAGTAAATATGTCTGCTAAAATTACTTCACAACATGCACCATTAATTTTTAAAACTTTTTAGGTGGGCCAAATGTTCAAACAAACACCAAACACTACAAAGTTTAACCAACATGGTTCTATTTAAAAACTAGTTTCAACCATGGCGCTCAGTGACAGCAATACAATACTTTCTTCACAAAGCGATGAATATAAAAATATGCCATAAATTCATTTGTAAACTAGTATTCTAATACACGTATGTCATTACAACATACTTATATATATATATATATTTATATATAACTCTTTCCTGAGATTCTTTGGGTGGTTTTTATTTTATTGTCTTGGATGCATTATCTTTGATCACTTTAAAATACTGGTGCGAGTGGGAACTACCAAAATTAGACATTTAAAGTAATTAATGCAAATATTGGGCAGAGGAGCAGCTCTTACGCATGTTGCATTTTGAAAAGATGGAACAGACACTGCCTTAAACATTTGACTCTTTCTGGATAAGAAAAAGACACCTGAAGTTTCAACTTGGAATCTACAAAAATGCAGCATTTCAGGAATGTTGGAGGCTGGAGTAGAAGACAAATGATACAAAGGAAAAGTCATAATTCTTGTTGACTAGAGATTGCCTGCAGAAGCATCTGTACATGCTGTAGCCAGTTCACAGTTTCAATATTGACACTAGTCTGTCTTGGAAGAGCAAATGTCTTTTAAGGTTTCTAGCTCTTCTATAAGTTTCTTGTTTTGAACTTCTAACATCGCAACACGACTCTCCAGACATTTCACATATTCTTTCTTCCGCCGTCGACATTCTTTTGCAGCTTCCCTGAAAAAAGCAGAAATAAAAAAGGGCAAACAAAAACACTTTTTGGCATGCTACTGGACTGGCAGGGGCAGTTGGGAGGGGAGAGGGAAATGCAGTGATGAAGGTCATTATAATATGGACACCATGATGCTTTCCAAAATTTGAACAACTCTTTTCAAAATATTTTCAAAAACACCTAAGGAAAACTGGGATCGCAAGGGCAACACATTGTCCCTTCCTCAAGGGTCACATGGCAATCTGTAGAATTGCTTCATCTCATGCCTTGATTAGCATTCTTAGCAAAAACAACAAAAAAGGGTCCATGGCCAAGTGCCAGTTACTCTGCTTTATGGCAATAAAGATCTTTGAGGGCCTTGAGTTCCTCAATGAGAGTCTTGTTTTGGTTCTCAAGCACAGCCACGCGATTTTCAAGACATTTGACATACTCCTTCTTCTTCCTGCGACACTCACGAGCAGCTTCCCTGGAACCAACACAAGGCAAATGACTATAGGAGCAGGCACAACACAATGAAAACCCGGATAAATAAGAGCCTCCAACACAAGAAATGCTGGCATGAACAAGTGCCATATCGCTAAGCCAGACAACAATCACGCCACCACTTAAGGCACAATGATCAACAGACAATGCAGAACAACAGATAAAGCTTGATGACAAACACAGAAACAGCATCAGTGTAGCACTTTTGTGTGAGAAAATTATTGTAACATAGACGACTAGACAGCGTTCTATCAGATGTTAACAAAGCACCACTAGCTACTTAAAAACTTGCATTAAAACAAAAAGCATGGGATTCACAATATCCCACATCATCTGTTTCCATAACTATCCATATTTGCATGCATACACTGGTAGCTGAAGCATCAGAGTCTGTGCCTGCTAAAATGTAATAAAATGATATGTCTGTAAAGATAAATGTCATGCTTTCTTCTCAGAGTGAAGTCTAGATACCAGACTGACATTTTACCAAAAAACTCCACTGGGTTTTGGCAAAAGGTAAAATCAATTATAAAGAGTTTAAAATGGAAATGAATTGCTATTGTTTATATCTTATTTGGATCTCGTGTTTTAAAATTATTATAGCTTATTTTTTTTGGAATGCTCAAAGTGCTTCGAGATAATAAATCATTATTATACAACAATAAATCATTATTATTGTACTATTCCTTAGCCCTGCCCCCAACTCATTGGATGGAGAGAGTGAGGCTACCAAGTAAATTCATGGCTGTCACGGCAAATGAGGGATTTACTAGCTGTAGTTAAAACTCGTGGCCACTTTACTATACCGGCTATGGCTAAACCATGGGAACAACATTTAAACACACATGTTGTGCTCTTTAGAAAGGAAGAGAAAGTTCATACACTGCATTGATCACATAATAATAATAAGATTTAGACCTTTAAGTAAATATGAGAAACTGCTATATTGGATTATGGGTACCTCTTCATACTATTTCTGGCACTTGCTCAACAATCTGAAGCTTCTTCTCTCCTCCACTGAGACTCAAAACAACTTTACTGAAACATACTTGGAATTCACTCTGTACTATGTAAACTACTGCGAGAACTTTTTTTGTTGAAAAGTAGTATATAAATATTGTAAATAAGCCAATCAAATGAACATGATGCTTTTTACCATGCCATCACTTCCTCATGTTAACTCACCCAAAGGCTGGGGAGATTTTATAAGGTGGGATACAACCTCTTCTTTGTGGGGTTCACAAAAAAACAAAAAGCACTTCCACATGCAGATGGGGGGTGGGCAAGATTTCCTTCTGTGAACATCTTTACATGCGGGTTGGGATCCTAGCCATTATTTATTTATTTATACAGAAAGAATGGCCATGTTAAAAAAAACTGATGCATGTTACTGACAGTGGACACTAGACTAAACCTGAAGAGAGAGAGAGAGAGAGAGAGAGAGAGAGAATCTAAGACATGAATACTTCTAGATGAGCAATTTAAAGGCATGAGAAAAAGCAATACCATGATTGCAGTGAGCAATGGCAAGGTTAGTTACAATGGATTCAACTTTTTCCTGCAAAGCACATGCCAACAACAGACATTAATATCAGCACTCAAGCATCAACAGCAAAAAGATGGCACAAAAGTGGCAACAGGAAGACAAACAGGTAGCAAAAAGATTAATATGTTTGGGAACAAAGACCAAGAAATGCAAACAACAGAGCCTAAAGTGACACAAACTCCAATAAATAAATCAACCACCAAAAAAATAATACCCCACAGCAAATTTTTGCTACTATACTAGAAGCAAAATCAGCTATTGGAAAATTAACAGAGCACCCCTAAAAATTAAAGCAAAACAGCTTCACTGAAGGTAATTTCAACTCATTATTTTTCTTAAAATAATGATACCTATTTTTCATGAGCCTTAGCTCTCTTTTACGTGTTGCTTCTTCTGCTAGCTGCTGTGGGCTATGCAACGTTCCTGGGGATGCTGCCATGACTACCCCTTGAGGTAAGGCTGTGGTTGGAGTTCGGATCTGGTAAGTTGGCATGTCACCAGTAGCAGCTGTAATTAAAAGAAGAAAATGATAGTTTTAATACAAAAGAAAAGTGACATAGTTTATAGCCAAACCCAAGAACTGACCAAATCATACTCCAGTCCCACGCTCTCAGCTGTAGGCCAGCATGTTGTTTTCAGATGCCAGGAGGAACATATTTCCCACTCTATGGCTGGGTCCTTAGATTGGGGTGGGGTTCTTCTCCCTACCAAGGGTCATGGATGACACAGATAGGGCCGTCTCAGTGTTGGCATCCCAGTTATGGAATGTCTTCCCCCATGCACCAACACTTTTGACATTTTAGCATCTGGCTAAGTCCTGCTTATTTGCCCATTAAGTTTGGGGATATTAGCCTGATGCTAACATTTATGTTGGTAGTTTTAACTTGGTGTGTTTAATGTGATCTTTGTTTATTTTATATGGATGTATTATTGTTTTCAAGTTCTGCAATCTGCTCTGAGTTCTGTGGATGATGGGCAGGCTAAATATGCTCTACAAT
Source organism: Rhineura floridana (assembly GCF_030035675.1). NCBI lineage: Eukaryota > Metazoa > Chordata > Lepidosauria > Squamata > Rhineuridae > Rhineura > Rhineura floridana. The sequence continues at coordinate 69,558,458 of NC_084489.1, read as the reverse complement.
AATACATAATTAAACAAATAAGATCTAGATGAGAATGTTCCTCGTCTATTCAAATCCATTCTTGGAACCCAACATAAAATGGACTCTTCTGATCATTTATCACAGAGCAAACTCTAACAAGCATCATATCCATTGGTTTTTAAACCACACAAGATCAATCCTAAACTAAGGAAGGAGATAATGAGATAAAGCTATTAAAAATAAGGGCTGTCAATTGTTTGGTTTTTAGTCAGTTAAGAGATGAAAACTGCACACCTGTGCATAAAAGACAGAAAACATTATGATCCAAAGAGAAATCTGTTTTATACGATTCATGAATGTGTTCACACGTTTCAGCCAAACACACCTCAGATAATGTGTTCTTCCTTTTCTCAGGTAGGAAGGAATGTCTGTTCTAAGATGACACCTACCAACCAAGAGTTCTGTGAACAATGCTTCCAAATACTATAAATGTTTAAAAGCCCTATCTATGCTTCTGTGGACTTTATTCAGTTTAGCAAAAGCAAGTCTCACAGCATAAATGGTGATGCTATTTGTTAACCCATCAGTTACATTTCATCAATTCAGGAAAAACAGAATTATTTATGAGATGGGAACAGGGAACAAGATCTATACACATATAATAAAGCAAAGGCACCACTGATAAGAATAGAGATACTCTGTCCCTAGCTTCACCTGGGTTAATACAAAGGCCTGATATCTGAAGACCTCAACCATCATTCAGCATCATTATGGATGCCAAGTTCTTCATATTCTTTCTTCCACTTCCTTCTGCAGAGGAAGCAATACTGCCCTAGGCACACAGCAAATAGCCAGGCCATTTGTGTTTTCTTTTGTTTTCAAAAAGTCATTTTGGTATTGTACAGTAGGGTCCTGCTTCCTGGAGCTTCGCTTCCCGGCGTTCCGCTAACACGGCGGCTTTCATTCCCCGCTTTAAATCTGATTTTTGCGCTTTTGCGGCATTTTGGCATCATTTTCGCGCAACGCACCCCATTATACTCAATGGGGTTCTGCTTTATGGCGATTTCTGCTTTACGGCAGGGGTCTGGAACGGGGGCCACCTGTACATGGAGGGCAGTGTTGATTGATTCATATTTCCCTTGTCATGTATTCATATTGTTTAATATTACATGTCTGTGTCACCTCCTAACTTGGTTCTCCTGAATCTGATCCAACCCCAAAAGTTTCTCGTTCACTAGATAAAGGCTTACAGAATGCAAAAAGCTGAGCACAAGCCATGCTGGATCAGGCTGAGGGTCCATCTCATCCTGCATCTTGTTTCTAAGACTGGTCAGGCAGATGCTTCCGGGAAGCCCAAAAGCAGCATGAAGCCCTCCCACACTGTTTGCCCACCAACGTTCAGAACACAAGGCCCAGCGGCTCTTCAACCAAACTTTGTTTTACAGTGTTGCTAGAGAGAGAGAGACTTCCTGTTGGTTTCTATAAGTGTGGAGAAACTGGGACATTTCATGTAACACCACTGAACTTACAGTTAAATGGCACTGTTAAAGAAGATGCTTCTCAATTTTTAAAAAAATCAAGGTCAACACAGGATTTGTAGGTTTCTTCCTCAATAGCATACTAATTAACCAAGAAGAATTACTATTTATTTTTCTCTGAGTGTATATAAATGGATATAAACTATAGGAGCATGGGAAATTATTAATTGTCCCCCTTCACATTGAATTGCTTTGATGAAAACAAAACTTTAACTCATCCACAAAGAGACTTTCTCTCTGTATGCTTGTTTGCAGGTTCTTCCATAAAAAGAGAACCCTAGGTTTGTGAGTCAGGCAGCCTCAGGTCCCTAGATTGTAAGAATGTGCCACTGTTTCCACCCCACAAATCCTCTAAACCCTGGCTAGGGAACAGGAAACTGTACCCCCTTGATTGCCATGTCAATCGGGCACTGATGGTGCAGTAGCTTTTTTTGTTCTGGTACAGGTCTTTGCTGGAGCAACCCTGCTGGTGATATGGATCCAGTTCTAGCCTAGGATCACCAGATTTGGCAGATAAAAGCAGACCTCCTTAATACACCTCTAGTGCTCATCAGCTAGGAATAGCTCCATTTGACAGACTTGATTGACTGACTGACTGGCTGGCAAAATCCATTTATTTACATCATTTTTGTACTGCCCATGAACAATAAGTTCTCTGGACAGCGTACATTTTTTAAACAAACAAACCCATAAAATATAAAAATACAACATGAACATAAAATCAAACATAAGTTAAAACACCATCAGAATAAAATGTGTGCAACAGATAAATGTTCACGGTCTAAAGAGAACTACATTTAAAAAAAAAATCTGAGAAGCCTAAGAAAATTAAAAGGTCTTCACTTTTCACCTGAGATGGAAAAGAAAACAACATAGGTGCCAGGTGAGCCTTTCTGAGAAGGAGCATTCCACAACTGGGAATCCACCACTGAAAAAAGCCTTCTCTTTAGTAGCCAGTCCATGTTCCTTCATCTCAGTGATGAAGCAAACGTTGGGACTTTAGCAGATATATGCTTTATATAGGACTTAGCATACTATTGATGCCACTTAATTAATAAGCAACAGTAACAGAAACCACGCAGGAAGTGTAGGTACTAAATTACCCAATTAAAGGTGAGATGACAGCTATGTGGGACAGGCCTCCACCAACTCACTATTTTACTATTCTCCAGACACACAAGTTTCTCAAGCCCCTGGCAAGCCACCATATATAGCTGATGGACTGAATTCAGCTTAGTGGGTCACATGTTCTGCAGGCCTATTCTGGGAGATACTAACAGTCAGTAACTCTGGACAACACTGGCATTTTTACAGAATGGATATAGAGCCTTCATCTCTTCAAATGTAGGAGAGTCATGATTGCACACAGGTCTAGATCTATCCAGACAGGCGGATGCTTTCTTGGTCTCTCAATGCCAATGATCACCAAAAAAAAGGGGTTGGGATGGTGGCTGGCAGATTTTAATGTTCACCGCCCAGAGAGCTGTTGCTAGTCGGGCGGTATATAAGCTTAATAAAATAAATAAATAAATAAATAAATAAATTTCAGCCTGAACCTCATTATTGCTGAACGTATTTAATAACTAAATTCAAGTAAATGTTAACATTTTCTTCCTTCCTTTAACAATACAAACACCAATGACAGCCAGGTAAATCCTGCCATCTGTGGTCATGGCTTCCACTGCTAAACTACTTCCAAACAATGCCCATTATTGTTCTTTGTAAAGTATACCCAGATACCATTGGATTAGACGCCTTACCAATATCGGCAATAGCTATGTAAATTTTGTAATGACAGTGAATGACTCAAAACAGGGTACATTCAGCTTACTGGCTTTATGTTAAATGCCTAAACATTCAGTATCACTTGTTCTTGGTTTGTATAGGATGTTCCTGCATGAAGCTATGCTTAGACTTCTACTGTCTCCGGATGGAAGGATCTGTTAATTTTGGTTCTCTTGGTTTCTCATTTTTCCAATCTTAAATTCAGTTCTCTGCATTTCTGCAGCAATTTGCCATTTTTTAAAAAAAATCCTCATGAAAATTCTCCAGCATTTTAGTGTTAATTTCTCCTAACACATCTGCATGCAGTTTTGACTAATATACACATTTTTGCAAGTAATTTCTCCTAATATAATACATTTTGTATCTTATTTTCATATTCATTTTATGCACACTTTTACCTAATATACACATTTTTGTAAACATTGCTTGGTTGGAGAACTGCACTGTAAAATTTGGACAAGTGCAAATTTCAAAGGATGGCTGTGATTCAGTTCTCATATTGTTTCAGAAAGTGCTAATTTGATAAATTCAGCTTTAAATGCAAACTGAATTCAATTTCTCTCCAATCCCTAGCTGTCTGTGACATCACTGGTGTAGTGTATGCTATGGATGTACACAGACTAACAGCAAGCTTTTATTTCATATGGAAAGGGGCAGTGGGAAAACTGGTCCATGTCAAAGACCACGTGATGCCTTGAGGATATCCATCCACTTTGGAGTCAACAAGCATAATCAGTCTGCAGTCTAGCAGATTTATACAGGCAGAGGTTAAAGTTCCAATGGCATTATTCTTCCTCCATACCTATCCCAACATATTATGAAGTTCCTACACTGTTCAGCGGTAAAATACAATGCTGACCAACAACACTTCAAATTCTTGTATGATAAAAGCTGCTTTAAAATAGCACACAAAAAGGCAGAGTTAAACAGATGGAATTCCCAGAATGTTTACACCAGCCTTTCCCAACCAGTGTGCCTCCAGATGTTGTTGGACCACAACTCCCGTCAGCCTCAGCCAGCATTGCCAATGGTCAGGAAAGACGGGAATTGTGGTCCAACAACATCTGGAGGCACACTGGTTGGGAAAGGCTGGTTTACACCATGCAACCTTTGTTTTCAGCTTGAGAATAGCACCAAAAAGTGAGATAACAGCCATTGTATCATTGTTCCAGTAGCCCTTACTGCAACCTGCAACCTTTCTTGCATATGGCATGGGGTAATCTTGCTTACTCTGTTAAAAGTCTTGCTTACATTATAAAATCCCCAACACTTCATTTCAAGATTGTTACAAACCAGAGATCTTTGAGCTTTTCCATTATGCCCTGCTTTCTCCCACCACCCCACCTATTTTCTGCAGTTTTGTTTAACATCCAAAAAAAGTATGGAAAACGCCAAAGCTTGTTCACTACTTTGGGTCATTTTAGTTGACCCTAATAGAATTATTACTCTGCTATGGCTTTTGGATCTCCCCCGCCCCCCATAATTGACCAATATGGCTACCTACAACGTTTATGGCTGTTATTGTTTTTTGTTTTGTTTTCCTACAGAAACTGAGTTGGGGAGGGGGAGGAGAAGGGAAAGAGCATGAATTCAGGTTTCATGCAGTATTTAAATCATAATTCATAAATTATGACTGACGGGGGATCAGTCAAATATCCTACATTACAAAAGTGAAACTCCTGTAATAAATGGTCAGTCTAGTCCCGACTTCCAACACAGACAGCTGATAAAAACAACTGCCAGTGAATACTGGCAAGCAGAAACAGACATGCTACACAAAAAGACGATGAGTTTGCTCACGTCCTCACCCCACTCCACCCGCAAGCTTTACCAGAAGGATTATAAACTTTACTTAAGTCTGATGCACAGCTCCTAGTTCTTTTGCTGACATGAGCCTGAGGTCGTTAAGAATGGCTCTTAGAAAAGGTACCGTAGGGTCAGCAGCAAACAAAACACACACACCAGATTTACTTAGCTCCAGAGGCAGAGTGAATAACACTATAAAACGTGCCAGCGGCAGCGCTGGATGAAACAGAAAGGAACTGACTAAATCACAGCATGACTCGCAGCTGACGTCAATGTGTATGCTGTTTGTGGAGTTTAACTTTTCCAGCCCCGTTGCTGAAACACGATTCCAGGAAACCTAGTGACGACAGCCTGTTGAACTCGATTGGCTGCGGAACAAGCATGAAATAAATAAAGACTGAGTCAAAGAATTGTTAGAACATCCACAGATCACTCAAATTTTACTTCTTTTCTCTCTTATCTGTTAGAGAGGTGAATGCTACAGGAACAATTAGATGGCTGAACAAAGCAGAGTCCGCAACTGCACTTTGCTGGTAGAAGCTGAAGAAGCAATCCTTCAAATGCTGCCAAGCTGTTAAAGAAAAAGAAGCAGTAGCACTGACAGAGACAGGTTGCTTAAATAAAGCCATAAGTCGGAATGAACTAGAAGGCAGTCCATTTCCATTTTCAATTGCTTAAATAAAAGGGATGCTTCAGTGCTCAAGTTAGCAAGGGAAGCACAACACTCAAAAGAGCACTCATCAGTCTAACTAAAATGCTGCATCAGCTAAGGAAATATTAACAAGAGCTTTTTGTAAGCACACTGTGAAAATAAAAATGTGCCTGGCCAGAAAGTGCTACAGAATATATGCTGTTGCTGGATGTTCTACTAGCAAAAAATCCTGCTTGCAGATAGGCTGCTTAAATTCCACTGAAGTCAATGGAACAACAGCAGCTTAGCTGTGAGCAGGAGTATAACCTGCCTTTCCTCTTTTGAAAAGAAGCTTACAAAATTGCCTACCGGTTTCATCCTTTGTTACAGCCATGACCAGCGTCTGCTCAAAGACTTCTCCTCTGCCACCAGCTGAACATTAAATGTTCCAAACAAGCAAGCATGTGCAAGATTACAAGCTCCAGCACTGACATCACAATGACCTCACTAGCTTACCCCGTCATTAATGTGCTTTCTCACCGGAACAGCTCGTTGAAACAGGAGCCCAGGGAAAACCTTTGCTAACAAACAATCACTTCAGACTTTTTATGTACCCTAGCTTTGCTTTCCTCACAATACAAAGACAGGCACAAATCCAGGGAGCCAACTATAAATCAGGCTCCACAGACGCATTTGTAGCAAGGTCTGAAGCTATTTTGGTGCCAATGCTTTTCAAAATAAATGTTCTGAAAACTGTACTCTATACAATAATGCAATTCAATAGCTGTAGGAATTAAAAGTTTGCAAGCCAGGGTAGGACTGTTTTGTACAGCTACAGGATGGCTGGCAGCGACTGCTTAACATTTGCTAGCTACTCTTCTTTCTTGACGGTAAACGAAAGCATCAAAGTAGTGTGCAGCAAACATAAAGATCACAGCTGACGCAAGAGAAGTAGGAAATCAGAGAAGTGTCATAAGAACTGAAGAGCTGCAAAAGAATTCATCCAACTTGAAAAGGCCTGTGGACGCCAGAGAGTCTGCTAAAGATTTCTGAAATGAAGAAGAGGAGGCTCTTGGCGGGTTTTGAGCCCCTTCCTCAAATGTGTGATGGTCACATTGTTTTCTTAACAATGTTAATATTTTGTTATTTAAATTTTTGTGCACTGTATTTTTTTCTGATGTGTATTTTGTATTTGTGTTTATTTTTTATTTTTTTTGTGAGCCGCTTTGAGGGCCATTTGGCCGAAAGGCGGCATAGAAACAGAATTAATAAATAAAATAAATAAATACCATGTTTAATTCTGTGGCATAGTAGACTGTTAAGACTCCTTAAAGGAGCCTTGCTGCATGATGATGACATAATAAAGCGCCTAAAGCTTTCTAAGCACTATATATATATTAAAGGATGAGACACCCCTGCTCACCATCTGACATGATACAAAAGGAAAAAGGAAACACAGGAGCATCTGCTCCTTCACTAGCCAATCGATCCAGGTAGGTCTCTTTTTTGCCATGATGTTCTTCCCGGGAGGCAGGGGGTGTAGCCTCCCAGTGTCCCTGGGTCACCTGGCTACTGAGAGAGGCCAGCCCTGCAATTCCAGGAAACAGACCAAAGGTTCAGCCCAACATCCTGTTTCCCACACTGACTAACCAGATATCTACGCAAAGTCCACAAGAAGGACATGCAGGGCTGTGGAGTCAGAGTCGTGGAGTCGGAGTCGGAAGCAATTTTGGGTGGAGTCGGAAGCAATTTTGAGTCTGAGTCGGAGTTGGTAGAAATGTACTGACTCTGGCTTCAAAATAAAATTAATATTTTAATATTAATATTTTAACATAAATCAATATACTTTTGCCATTTATGAAGGAGTCAGAGTTGGAGTCGGACAATAGAAAAACAGAGGAGTCGGAGTCAAAGGTTTGACATACCGACTCCACAGCCCTGAGGACATGAAAGCAATATCCTTCTTGCACTGCTGTTCCCCTGCAATATTCAGAAGTGCAGTGCGTCTGTTCCTCGAGGTAGTATGTTTATACCCTTCTCCGCCATAAATTTGTCTTCATTCCCGTTAAAAGTCAGGTTACAAAGAATATTTAAGGATGTTATACATGTAAATACTTTTTCTGTAAATATGTACTCAACAATATAAAAGAACCCAAAGAATATTTAAGGATGCAATCAGCTGGTGTGCACGGGGGTGGGGGGATGTCAATGCTTTTTTGGGCAGGTTCTGGGCACACCAGTCAGTTTCCAGAGAAAATTTGCCAGCATGACCGAACCAAGCAGGATTGAACTCCACATGCAGCAACTGATGTGCACAGAGTTCAATCCTGCTTTCTGCAGCAGTGTGTCAACATGTCAGGTGCAGGGCAGGCGGTTGCGGCTTGAGGAAAAAGGCCTTACAGGCCAAATGGGAAGGTCTGGCAGGCCAAGCTTGGTTCTTGGCCCCCACTCCTGCTATACACACTTACTTGGAGGTAACTCCCATTGAACTCAATAGTTCTGAGTTGACAAGTACAAGTACAGCATTGCTAAGGGTGCTTTATATTCCCATCAGGAGAACTTGTTCGTATTTATTTTTAATGCATTTCTACCCTGCCTTTCATGGCACATTGGCTCTTGGCAGGTATCCCAGGCATACCCCCACATGAAAAAAATAGCACAGCTCCATACAATTATTGACAGCCTAAAATAAAAAAAAAGTTCATTTTCCCCAAACCCATCCATTCACTCCAAGCTCTCACCAATATTTTCCTCCTGAATTTGTTGGTGGTAGGAACTGTTTTTTGTCTCACAAAACTCTTGTCAATGACACAATTCCATAAACAGGTTGTGATCCTCTCCTCTTCCCGTGAATAAACCCCAGCATCAAAGTTACTGGTGTACGTAGGGCTACATGGCTGTAACTGAATATATATATAGGTGCTCCTTCTAACAACAATTGTATGGACACCATTCCAGAACGCTAGTAGGTAATAACCACTCATATATAAACAACTAGACTAATAGACCTCTCAAATGCAATTTTTGGAACCACAATTCTGTTTGGCCACTGATAAAATGTCAATGGGATGTAATTGCAGGGTTTAGTGCTACAGCTACTACTAGACATGCTCCTACTGCTGGATGGTCCACAAATGACCAGGAGTAATTCCATCTTAAAGTACTGCTAGAAGATTTCAGTAGCAGTTTCTGTCTTTTCCCCAGAACTGCAAAACAACTCCTGCTTGTGCATTAGTATTTCCTTTTCCCCAAGCAGAACCTGGATACAGTGTCCTGTTCAAAAGCAATGTCACTCATGCTTCTTACTCAACAGAAGGGAATATGGCACAGCCACAATTTTTCTCCTCGGAGTCAAACATTTCTTGACAATTTCTCAAACTCTTGACTTTTAAAAAGTAATACTTGAATTCGAGTCCTCAGCTGCTATGTTGGTTGAATTAAAAATAACCTCTCCATATTTCTTCTTCCATGTCTGTTGGGGGGAAGGGAAAGCTACTGGCACGTAGCTTATGCTTTTCCATCTTTTCCTCCACTAGAGCTCCTCTGTTTATCTCTTTTCCCATGTCACAGAGGAATTAAAGCACAAGAAATTTTTACAAAGCAGGAAGAGAGTAATAAATGGAACAAGACGCTCCTCATCCTAAATGCTACAGAAGCATCCCTGGTGTTCTAGGGCAGATCTGCACCATACATTTAAAGCCCATCCAATACACATTTAAAGCACATGACTTCCCCCAAAGAATTCTGGGAACTGTGGTTTTCCCTTCACAGAGCTACATATTCCCAGCATCCTTAACAAACTACAATTCCCATAATTCTTTGGGGGAAGTTATGTGCTTTAAATATGAGTTGGATGTGCTTTAACTCGTAAAAAGTATACAAGAGGAACAAAAATAAAATACAGTATGTCCCCCCCCATCCTGCAGGGGGCACCAATACAGTGAAAAGGCCAACATAATCAAATTATATACAGAAATATGTTGCATCCATCACTGCAGGCCAACCCCCACCCTCACCTAACTTCAATTTACCCAGTATCATCAGAGCTGACGAGGAAAGAAGTAGGGGGCAGAGGCAGCTGCTAATTAACAGGGCTTCTTTTTTCTCCTCGCCCCGCCCTGTCTCAGGTGCAACAGCTTCTGCTTCACCTAGTACTTCAGCTTCTCATTCAAGAACTCTTAATTTTAGGTTGAGACATAATTCCTATGGCATTGCTCAATGCTACAATAGATTTCACAAATATTGCTTCTGCACTAGTCTAGAATTACTAGTCATTACTGCTATTTTAGTCACCACCTCCTTTTCTTTATATAGGATTTCAACAATGCCATAGGATGCTGTGGCTTGCTCTTTGACAGTACATGCACAATTGCTTTTTAGGACAATTTTGACAATATATATTCTCATTGTCCTGAACATCGCATACTAAGTCACTGTGTCATCCATTTATCCAAGGCTTCACATTAGGTAAACACACTAATTCAATTTGTTTCTTACAAAGTTAATCAAGCCATGTTATACCCCCCCCAAGCATGCACAGACAAAGTAATGATAATACACCACACCCTAATGCATATTAGAGACTGGTGGCTCCAGTGTCAGTGGGTCAGTGAATCCACTCCAGCTTTTAGTCTTAACTTTTAAGGACAGCTCCTTCAGACTAAAACCTGGAGTAGATTCACTGACCCACTGTCTTCAGGGTCACCAGTCTCCACTGGTATTAAGTCATACTAGGTGGTAATATATCCGATGAATTAACTCATATTTCTTATATAATGTCAATGCTACTGGCATGGGCAAAAGATTCAAGAAGCCAAACATCACACCTCTGTTAAAATAACTTCTAGCATCTTATTTATTTGTTAAAAGAGAAGTGCCATCTGTTCCAGGGAAGCTTTGAGCTGCTTCCCACATTATTACTTTGTTCGGTACATACTCGAGGATTTTGAATTGTACATCAAAATATTTTTTTTAAGTATTTATAATCAGCTTTTTAAAAATTCCAAAGCAGCATATGAAAAAACAAAACACACAGTACATAATAAAACAGCATTAAAATAACATAAAATACAATTCCATCTTTTCCAGCATGACCAGTAATATATCTAACCGATATCACTACTCTGGGAATGCTCGGGCGATCATTTGTCAAGAACATAAAATCATTTTATGTAATCATTTATAAAATCATTTAAAAATATGAAAAGTGAATGTGATAAATAACACACACACACACACACACACTCATAAGAGAAACAGAACTGGCTGCAGTTCCCTGTTGAGGGCATGCACCAAGGCAAAGCCAGGCTTGCTGGTGTGCAATGTGTTAAGTGTCCCTAGAACACTGATGAATGTCCCTCATGTTATTAAAACCTGATTTTAGACATTTTCTAGGAAGCTTAACTAAAATCTAGAGAAGCCCTGTCAAAATCAGAATCTTAGTATTTTAAGTAAATAGCCATTGTTCCACTTGACATTAACGGTTGCTACACTTTAGCTAAAGTTTTCTTCCCACAGGAAATAATTTAGGTCACACAACACATAAGCAGTTGAATATAGGAAGGCATTTTAAAAAATTTCTTGTAAATGTTTTGCCTTTGGTTTGATTTTTACAATCTAAGAAACATGTACCATGCAAAGTTAAGAGGCAGAAATAGCTACTCACAACTTGTTTGTATTTCTTAACACAACTGCTGAATCAGAAATAAACCCTCCATTGTCAACTAAGCAACCATGATTATGTATAATCATTTTAAGAACCTGCCCAACCTCAAATATTTGCTTCAAAGGAGCTCCTCTGAGAACCTCCACTGAAATAAAAAAATAGGCTGGGGACAACTGAGGAGAGGGCCCTTTCAGTGATGGCACCCTTTTTAATAGAACACACAGCATTGGTTCAGGAGTTACTGTCCTGGCTCCTGACCAGAGAAGCAGACTCAGGATTCAAAGACTGGGTTTTGCATAGAATTTTATTCCAGAGGTTAGCACAGGAACAAAGCATCAAAAGGCATGAACCAGCAGGTGCAACCAGGCTGTGGAAGCAATGGAAAGTTATCGCAACAAAGCTCTCACCCAAAGACACTCCATATAAAAGAGAGGGGGGCAGACACACTACTTACACAAGCTAAATCTAACACTTTCCAGTCTAATTGTCCAGCAGATTCATTAAGGCCTGGCTGATGCACAAATAAGTTTGGGCTAGGTGCCGGCGATGACAGCAGACCACATTCCTCACTCTTCACCACAGGCAAGAGGGGGCTGCTGAAGCCATCCTCAGCGGAAACACTAAAATGACTACTAGGCACAGGGCTGTCAGGGGTTTCAGGAAACATCTCCTCTATGATCTCACCAGACCCTTCTCCAACATCTGCAATCCCCTCCCCGATCTCCCAATCCTGCAAATGTTCTCCATGGGGCCCATGGCAGGTACCAACATTGGACTCTTTCAGACATTAGGTTGTGTCCTTTTTATTCTCTAAGGCTTTTAACCAAGTGACTTGTGTTTTTATTTTTACTATTGCTTTTACTTGATTTTTTTAAAGGGAGGTTTATGTAATTAAGTTGTCATTGTTTTCACTGGATTGTTATTTGTAAACGACTTTATGTTTTTCAATAGAAAAGGAGGATAGAAGAGTTCAAAACAAATACAGATCTACAAATACCATTTAGAAGTAAACCCAAAACAAGAACATACCTTGGACAACAACTTGACTCCCAGGAACAAAGAACTGTTGTGTGCCATCAGGTGTTTGAGCTGCATATTGTACAATGGTAGCACCAGGCTGAGGAGCTCCTGAATTTGTCATTGTTAATGTCTGCAACCCCTGAACGCCATCAGATGCTGGATTAGAGATCTGGATTGTTCCCCCCTGGGCTATAGCAACTTAACAAAAACAATAGCTATGTTAGACAACAGAAACAAGAGTATTTGAAACAGCTCTAACCAGCCATTCCCAAATTCTGTTTGGGACACACTAGTGTGACTTGAAAGAACCATGTGCCATAAGAAATTAATGATGGGCTCCTGTGAGGCTCTGCAGTCACTGCTTTCCAATCAGTCTTCTTCTACAAAGGCAGGTAATGCTGCTGAGCCTTTGAATCAGAACAGGAGTGATTGCACCTGATAAAGACACAGGTCCTGAGAAAAGGTCCCCTACTTCATCTCTGCAATTCTCTAGCTCTGGGTGTGCTCTCTTACCATTTTTTTTTAGGTGTTAAGAATAAAGTAGGTGTTCTATGTTAATTAAGAAAAAAATTAAGACTGTCAAGCTATCAGCGGTTTTGATAACACAGATCTGGTACATACCACCACTTTTTCAATTCGAATGCAGTCTAACCCAGGAATGGGGAACTTATGGACCTCCAGATGTTTTTGAATTCCTACTCCCATCAGCCCCAGCCAGTATGGTGAATGGTTGGGGGTGATGGGAGTTAGAGTCCAACAATATCTGAAGGGCCACAGATTCCCCATCCCTGGTCTAACTCAACTTGATATTGACCTAGGGGGTGCTTTTAAAGCTGTGTGGAGACAACTTTTAACAGCTCACACAATAGAAGACAGTACAAAATAGTAGCAAAATTATTTATCTCCTAATTAGAACAAGAGAAAATAGCAAGAACCAGCTGTTATCTTCTCCTTACAATACAATACGAGACTAGTTACATTTTATATACGGCTTATTATATTACAGGATACTAATTTTTAGGTGTCAGCACAGGAACAACGTAATGCAAAGTAAAATGTTGCATGCTAAATGTTTTGTTATCAGTTAATGGCAAAACAAACCCTATTAATAATTTTCCCATCACAAATCTTTCAACTCTTCTCATATTTTACAATGAAAATATGCAACTATTATAATGTACTTTTACTTCTCTACTGAATTTTAAGTGCACTTCCAGCCTAGGACTTTTCATTCCAAAGCACAGCAGTAAAGCCTAGATTCCTGGTAATTTTCTACACAAAAACCAAAGTGCACAATTCAGCAGAAACAGCTTCTGTACCACCCTGGGCTCCTCTGGGAGGAAGGACAGGATATAAATGTAATACAATAATAAAATAAAATAAATAAATTATAAGAATTTGGGGTGTGTCCTCCTTCATGTCAATGTCAATGATGCTTAGTGCAGGCTTAGTTCCCAGTAAATTATGCTAAGAGTCTAATCCTGAGCTAATTTTTTTTTAAAAAGAACCCTTTACCAAGAGTTGCATTTATAGCTTTGAGAGGCAGTGTTTATAGAAGACACAAAGTTCCTTGTGTATCCTGGCCTTCAGTTACATAATGAAATCTATAGATCTGAAGTCACACGCATTAAGGAGCATGAATAAGATTTGAAGACAAAGAATGAAACAAAGCAAGCAAGCTTTCATTTTTGCTTATATGATTATGGTAAATCAAAAGAGAGCTCTACTGAACTAAAAATGTATTTCACTGTTTTTATGGAGACTTTTCCTTGACACTTTCCCCCCATTCTCCCCAATAGCTCTGTCTTACTAATTTTGCAATCTGCATTTTGCTTTTAAGAACAACAGTTAAATGTGTTTTCTGATATTATGGAATACATACTGTACTGCCCGGTGCTAGTCTGATAAAGGCTGGTTGGCACTGCCATGGCAGGGATGCCAGAGGGCGCTCCTTCTTCCTCTGGCTTTCCTTCTTCAATCTTAGTGACACCGGGTGCATCAGAAGAAAGTTCATTCAGAATTTTTCTGACACAAACAAATATATATACACATTTAAAGAATGTCCTGTGAAATGAGTGACTGATTTTAATCATAAAATAGCAATTGTTGCAACACCAAAGAACAGCTTACCGATATGAAGGCCTCCTTGAGAGGATCTCCCTCCGCTTCTGAGAATCAATGACAACCTCCGACTCTATAGAGTCATCTGTGCTTGTAGCTGATGCTACCTAAAATATAAAGATTTAGAAAATTCATCCTCTTAGAGTTGACTTACGTAAGAGAGTTCAAGGCCTTTTTATATACAAAAAAGTTTCTATACACCAAATGGAAGTGTTCCTGCCACATCCACAGCATACAATCCAGGTTTCTAGAGCAGAATTTAATACTAGAATTCTATCTCACAGGATTTCATAAAACTGCTTTGCAAATTTAGCAGAGCTTTGTAAATTATAAACTGTAAAGTTTATATCTAAGATCTACTATCTAAGGTAGGTGTGGGGAACTTTGCCCCTGGAGATGTTGCTGAACTAAAACTCCCATCAGCCCCAGCAAGCACGGCCCATTGCCAGGGATTATGGGAAATGTAGTTCAGCAATATATGGAGGGCCAAAGGTTCCCCATATCTGATCTAAGGGTAGGGTCATTGATGGAAGTGGCCCAGAGGGACCAAGCCACAGGTGTTTCGCATTGGGCTCTGAATCTCCTGCACTTCTCCTCCCAATTTATTGTTTTTATTTTGTCCACAGGGTTGCAGGTCATGCTGCAAACAACAGAGCTGGTAGACCACCCCCAGCCACCCATTATTTTAATTTGCATCCATCTGTCTATTGGGTGTATGGTGCCAGTGTGGTGTAGTGGTAAAGGTGTTGGACTACAACCTGGGAGACCAGGGTTCGAATCCCCACACAGCCATGAAGCGCACTGGGTGACCTTGGGCCAGTCACTGCCTCTTGGCCTCAGAGGGAGGCAATGGTAAACCCTCTCTGAATATACTGTTTACCATGAAAATCCTATTCATAGAACCGCCAAAAGTCAGGATTGACTTGAGGGCAGTTTCCATTCCATTTCCTGTCTATTAACATATGCAAAGGTTATCACGATCCTGTGCCCAAAGTCTTTTAAGTACCTAGCAATGCCCCTACGTAAGGGCTATGCAAAATTTTGATCATCTTGGCTTCTGAAGCAAGGTCACAGTTGCAAAACCAGCAGTTTCAACAAAGATGCAGAGCTTTAGCCAGAGAATTACTTCCCCATTCTTGCTAAGAGAGCAAAGAAACACTTTGCGTATGTGAGGGGGCATCTGTTTTCCTTCACAGAAAAGTAAGACTCTGGTTAGTGCAGCTTACTATTTGTTACACAGAAGACAGAGGCGAGTAACACAGTCATTGCTCAGGAGAGGGGATAAGGAAGGCCAGGAGAAGCAACAGGGGTGTGAGCTAATGATAGAGCAGAAAAGGATCTGAAGGTGGAAACACATTTTTGAAGTAAAGATATAAAAAATGGCAAATAAATATCTTTGAACGACAGAAGAGGAGAGAGCAATTTACATATAATAGCTTAACATGAGTGGGAGAAAGGAACAAAAGGGAACTAACAGCAGAACAGCTTGCGTGAAATGCAGCCGGAGAGAAAGGGGAGAGAGAGAGAGAAAAAAACATAGAACGTAAAGGCAGAGAAGTAAAAGGTAAATGCTAGAACAGTACTGGAAGCATCATTGTCACTGGAGGCTCAGGTGGCCTTGATTGCTGAGAGTGCTTTTTACCAGCTTTGGCTGGTATGCCAACTACAGCTATTCCTAGACCAGAGCTTGGAAAAGTTACTTTTTTGAACTACAACCCCCATCAGCCCAATCCAGTGACCATGCTGGCTGGGGCTGATGGGAGTTGTAGTTCAAAAAAGTAACTTTTCCAAGCTCTGTCCTAGACAGGGATAACTTGGCTACAGAGGACCACATATTGGTAACTTTGCAATTGGATTGCTGAAATGCACTTTTGGGTGACTGTCCTTACATTTGGCCCAGAAGCGATAGCTAGTGCAAAATGTAGTGGCACAGCCAGTGCTTGGGATTGCCTTCTGTGAACAGGTAACACTAATGCTCAGGGAACTGCACTGGCTGCCAGTGTGTTAGTAGGTCAAATGCAAGGTTTTGCTGCCACTGTATAAAGCCCTAAACAACTTGGGGCCAAGATATCTGAGAGATCACCTTACTCCATTTACTGCAGTCATCTACAGGGCCCTCCTTCTGGTGCCACAGGTGCCAGAGATTTGTTCCAAGGCAACTCATACTAAGTCCTTCAGTGCAGTGCCACCTGCTTTGTGGACCACTGAAGATGGGTAGGCTCCGACACTGTATACACTTCACTGGATCCTTATTTCTACAGGCTTTCCCAGAAGGATGACTCAAAGGCAGGATCAGATTTCTCTTTGGAGAACTGTTCTGTCTGCTTTTCTTTGTTTGTTTTTATCATTACCGTACACCACGATGGTATTTTGTAATGTTTAGTGGTTTATAAATACTCCAAACAAAATAAATATATAAGCTCGAAGCTGATGCAGAGAAAGTTACAAGGAGCCAGTGTACAATACTTCATGAGATCCAAAGGGAAAGATTATTTTCTGGCAGAGGGAATCTCAGCTGGCTGAACAAGAGAGCTGGCAGAAGAGAAGGTTAGCAAAGAAGTTTTGCCAGAAATCTACGGCAAAAGCATGAAAGGGGTTATAAAACAGAAGAGGCAGAAATGAAAGGATCAACATGGAAGAGAAGTGACAGGATGAGATAACTTTTAAAGCGGCTGTCTCCTGCTCCCCTTTCTTCAGCATCCCTGTATCTCTTTTATAATTCTTTCTCATCCTTCCTTAATATCGCTCTTTCATCTTTCTCACTCTTCTCCTTTGTATATTTGTATCCTTGTACTCACAATTACAGACGTTGTCTTTGGAATGTAATTGAATTAGCCATATGTACAGTAACCCTCCTTGCGTATTTCAGGGATGCTTATGTGATCCTCGAAATTTAGTGTTGTTCTCCTCCTTACACTTGAGCACATTGTCCAAATGGCCAACTGATTTTTACTAGAGTAGATCCATTGAAATTAATGACCATGACTAACTTAGGTCCATTAATTTCAATGGGTCTACTCTGAGTAAAGGTTGGTTGAATACAGGACAGTATATAAATATAATAAACAAATAAACAAACCCATAATTCTTAACCTATAGGGCAGGTGTGGGAAACCTCAGGCCTGGGAACTGAACGCAACCATCCAGGCCTCTCCATCTGGTCCTCAGGACTCTGCCCAGGCAATGCTCCTCCCCGAAAGCCACCCACAGCCCTCACAGGTCCTGTCTCATGCCCTCCTCAAGTGCTTTTTCCTGGCTAGAATGTGTCTATTGTGATTATGCTTCTTGCTTGCCTGGGCAGAAGCATGTGGGTGAGTGGGTGGGTGGGTGGGTGTGGGTGTGCTCGCATGCGCGCACGTGTACTCACACAACAAAACTCTGGTTTTTATGTGGCTGGAATGTATATTACTGTAGAAAGGAAAAAGCATCTGATATCCTGCCCATTTTTTCCTTTGCCCCTCACCTACCACTGGCATGCAGACCCCAGATGATGGCCCACAAGGGAATGTGGCCCTTGGGCTGAAAAAGGTTCCCCACCCTTGCTCTTGGGTAAACCCAGAAACATACCATGAATACATTTCACAATCAGAATAAATGCTATTCTTAAGGTGTTATATTTACTGCATCAGGGATGTTCCTACCCAGTGATGTGAGTTTTCTTTTTAAAAAAAACACCTGAATTACACAATTTTGCATGTGGTAGTGTGCATCAGAAAATTTTCTGATGCCCTAGAATTATCTAATTTAGCATGCTTATTTTACATGTATTTAGTAAACAAAGCTAAAAACTTTGAAACTAACAAGCTTGCCTAAAATTGCATTTACAATTGCTATCCATTAATTGTTACTTATGAAATGAATTTTTTTCTGCAGAAAAATACACTGGAAACTTTTCAGACTCAAATCACTGTCCCCACCATAAAAATACAATAAATGTGAAATCCCATGGGATCTGCACTTGAAAATTTCCTACTTCAGAAACTAGATCATGCCACCTGAAACAAGCATATTGGCAAAGATTCTGAACTGTCACTAATTTGGAGGCAACATCAGTGGGTGATGGGATACCAGAAACTGATAACACATTGACATCAAGGAGTGTCAACATTCTGCTTCCTAAGTACCCTTGAGAAGTTTCTCTACCACAATGAGGACTTGAAACATATTTTTGTAAGTAAACAGTATATACAGAATACTGAGAATTGCACCTATGCATCTGTACTTCATGCATGATTTTCACAGCTGGCCATGCACAGTGCCTGGCCATCACATATGCATTACTTTACAATATTGCTAGAAGATTATCCATACAGAAAAAGAAAAAGCAGCAGCACATGGGAAAGGGGTCATAACAATTAGATAAATCTTTATGAGTAAGGTGTGTGCCTACATGCTCTGATGTGAAGTAATCAATCTTTAAAGAAGCAGACAGAAGAATTATGTTCATATACTATTGCTAGCAAAATATTAAGTCAACCAGCAGTGAAATCTTGGCCATAAATACAAGGAAGTTCTTCTGTCGATTTCTAGAGCACAAATCAGAAATCAATGAGGCCAAGTGAAGGTTAAGCAAAGCAGGGCTGTGGAGTCGGAGTTGTGGAGTCAGAGTCGGAAGCAATTTTGGGTGGAGTCAGAGTCGGAGTCAGTAGAAATGTACTGACTCAGACTTCAAAATAAATTTTGATTGACAAATTTTTTAAAATATAAATTCAAAATGTCAAAGAAGCTTCCCATGAAGTCAGCTGTAGTTGAGCATTTCACCATAACTCAAGATGGAAAACATTTTGTGTGTCAGTGTATGACAGGACCCAGATGAAGACAAATGCTGTGATGCCAAGATCAGCGCATATTTAGGCAGCGATAAAAATGCTCCTATGAGTACTTCCAATTTAAAAAGACATTTACAGCCCTTTCCAGGGCTGTGGAGTTGGAAGCAATTTTGTGTGGAGTCGGAGTCAGTCAGACAGTAGAAAAATAGGAGTCAGAGTCTAAGGTTTGGCGTACCGACTCCACAGCCCTGAAGCAAAGCCTATAGCAAAATAAGAGAGGCACAACTAACCTGAACAGATTGCAATTGTGGTGACTGAATAACTGAAGGTTGGGTGGCTTGAATCACTCCCTGCACATGGACAGTTTGACCAGAAGGCAATTGCACGACAGTTACGGAGGGAGATCCTCTTCCAGTTGTTGATCCTGCTACAGAAACCTATTACATTGGTGAAAAATATCAACAAAGCATTAGCAATATAAGCATCTACATACCCATATTACTTATTTGGCAAAAATCCAGTTTGATATTAAAGTTTCACCTTTGAAACATGATGTGCTGTTTTCTAATATGGTAAAAATCATATCTGCTTATAGTAACAATTGGGTTTTCAAAAACAGATGACGTGTCATTCATACTAAATAAATGTAACACATTAAGCACTGACAAAAGGGACTTTACCCCACTGAAAACTGAAAGGGCCTTTTTTTGGTTCAAATAAAAATGCAGTCACCATATTGTATAACATGGATGAGGACCAAGATACAATCATTTTTGTAGCCCTTTAATGGCAATAGATTTGTACAAATTGATACAGTAATCATTATTTTTCCTCATTTGAATTGAATTGTTCGTTAAACACAAGGAAGTTTGAATGATCATTTTACAAACAAAGAAGAACAAGCATTTTGCCAAAGGCCAGTCAGCAAGTCTACCAACTTTAAACTGGATCTTCCATGTCCTAGTCCCAACATTTAATCCACAGGGGCTCTCATAAATGGTTAGTCCAATGTTTATACTGAGCTTGTATAAGAAGAAAATCATGGAAATGGAAATGATTTTATATAGATGGTTGTAATTATACAAGATTTTTAACAATGCCAAATGTGCCCAGTATAAGAAACCCAGCCAGCTATATTCATTCATTCATTCATTCATTCATTCATTCATTTATTGCACTTGTATACCACCCCATAGCCGAAGCTCTCTGGGCAGTTTACAGCAATCAAAAACATTAAAACAAATACACAATTTAAAAACATATTTTAAAAACAATTTAAAACACAATTTTAAAATCCAAAACAATATAAAAACAATTTAAAAACACATGCTAAAATGCCTGGGAGAAGAGGAAAGTCTTGACCTGGCACCGAAAAGATAACAGTGTTGGCGCCAGGCGCACCTCGTCACAAAAATCATTCCATAATTTGGGGGCCACCACTGAGAAGGCCCTCTCCCTTGTTGCCACCCTCCGAGCTTCCCTTGGAGTAGGCACCCGGAGGAGGGCCTTTGATCTTGAACGTAGTGTACGGGTGGGTTCGTATCGGGAGAGGCGTTCCATCAGGTATTGTGGTCCCAAGCCGTGTAAGGCTTTATAGGTCAAAACCAGCACCTTGAATCGAGCACGGAAACATACAGGCAGCCAATGCAAGTGGGCTAGAATCGGTTTTATATGTTCGGACCGTCTGGTCCCCGTTACCAATCTGGCTGCTGCATTTTGCACAAGCTGCAGTTTCCAAACCGTCTTCAAAGGCAGCCCCACGTAGAGTGCATTGCAGTAATCTAATTTGGAGGTTACCAGAGCATGGACAACTGAAGCCAGGTTATCCCTGTCCAGATAGGGGCGCAGCTGGGCCACCAACCGAAGTTGGTAGAAGGCGCTCCGTGCCACCGAGTCTACCTGAGCCTCAAGTGACAGAGATGGTTCTAGGAGAACCCCCAAGCTATGAACCTGCTCCTTCAGGGGGAGTGCAACCCCATCCAGAACAGTTTGGACATCCACCATCTGGTCAGAAGAACCACCCACTAACAGCATCTCAGTCTTGTCTGGATTGAACCTCAGTTTATTAGCCCTCATCCAGTCCATTTTGTGATGTGAGATCAGCATATAAAAACCTGGGTGTGTAAGTAAAAGGTCCTTCTCTTGTAACTTAAGTGTGCACTGAAAGCTACTAAAGCCACTTTTCAATTTCATTAAATGGCTGGATTGCAAGCTAGCCTTGCCGGACCGGTAATATTTGAAAGTTTACAAGGAATCTCCAAGGGATCCTGTATTTCTTTCATTCACCCTTTTATTTTATTTTTATGATTTATATCATTTATCTATTTGTAAACTGGCAGAACAAAAAACAAATTACAGCTATTCAAGAGATGCATTTGTTTCCTCTCCTGCTTTAATGGCAATATGTTAAAACTGCACCCTTTCCTATTCTCACATTCACAAATGTTTGCTTGATTACTCATATGTAGATTGCAGTCTTTCTGGCAATCTCGATGTCAATAAGGAAGGGAACCAGCTATGGCACTGCCATTTGAGTATTTGCAAAGACTCCATATTACTGGAAGCAGACAGTCTGCAGGACAATGTCACAAAGTGGGAAACAAAATTTTATAGCACTGCATAGGGTAATGCCAAAAATAGTCAGACACACACACACACACACAGACACAGAGTAAGCTTCTTTCAGGAATAGTTTATTTCAGATAAATAGGTATTCTGCTGCTTCCACTGTTCTGTATTCTCAGTATTCCAGGCTTGTTAATGCTTAACTTCCAAAGCTGCATTTAATTCTATGTACAATATGTTGGGCTGGTGACCAGTTGGCATTACTGTCTCTAGTAGTTTTCCATGAAGCCTGCAAGTGTGAAGACGTAACTGTGGTTAAGGGGGAGTTATGTCTATGATCTGTCTGGGAACGGACTGCCAGGGTCGTTGCTATGGTAGCCATCTGATAACGACTGGGAAAGTTCTAACAGAGACTATGTGTTGTGCTCTTCTGAATTATGCCTCTGAGCTGAGAGGCTGTCTTTTGTGTTTAGCTATGGAGAGAGATGTACCAGAAGGGGGGGCGACTGAAGAATCTCTACATGTATTTACTCTTAAGCCTCTGGCCTTAATGTCTTAATAAAGACTCTTAACATGCTCTGAAGACGTTTTCTTGCTCAACTTAACTCCAACGTAATGTATGCTGTTTCACACAACAACACACAAGCCAACAGTGGTAGCAGAGGATGGTTACGCTCCACAGCGCATTACACGGGAGTAAGTTGCTGGTCTGAACTGCAGACGGAGTTCCAGAGAGGGCAGCTTGATTGATTGAACCAGACGGAGGTGAGCAACATGGCTGTAAACCTGTCTGGGGGAGGCTTGCTGATGGAACAACTTAATGAAAAGAATTTTGGCAGCTGGAAGCCGAGGATGAGGGCTTTGCTGATAACAGAGGATTTATGGGACGTGATTGAAGAAAAAACCCCGGCGGTACCGACCGCGGCCTGGAAGCGTCGAGACCAGAGGGCCCAGGCGTTTATAATCTTGGCTCTATCGGATTCTCAACTGATGTGTGTGAGAGATGAGCCGTCGGCTAAACAGATCTGGGACGCGTTGCAGAATTTGTCCCAGGAATGGCAGCGGAGGCAGGAGGCGCAGAGAGCCCAGCCGGTGGAGGCTGTCAGAAGCAAGGCGGAGAAATGTGCCGAACCGGAGCAGGCTGTCGAAAGCAGACAGGAAAACAAGCGGGAGCAACAGCAGCTGAAGTCTTGTTTTGCCTGTGGGGCCCGTGGGCATCTCCGTAAAGATTGTGCAATCAAGCGAAACTCCAGGGACAGAGGCTTGAAGCAGGGAAGTGTGAACTTTGTTTGTAAACAGAAGTCTAAAGACTTGGAACAAATTAACTTTATTGTCGACAGCGGAGCAAGCCATATACTAATTAAAGACAGGAGTCTGTTTTACACGTCTACAGATGAGCAGGACTTTGTTTTACTTGCTGATGGATCACGGAAATCCGTAAAAGCACGTGGTCTGGTTAAATTTGACAAACTTGGACTAATGTCAGAATGTTTGTTTATTCCAGGATTGGCTCATAATATTTTATCTGTGAGAAAACTGGTGAGTTGTCAATTTTCAGTCTGGTTTGATAAAGGAAAATGTTGGGTGCAAAGAGGAGAAAATGTTGTCTGTCAGGGTTTCATGACACAAGGGCAGTTTAAAATGACCATGGGTGTGAAGTGTGCTAATGCCTTGAGTTTAATGGGGCGGAAAGGGAATGACTGCCAGAGCTGTAAGAAGACAGCTGTTAAAAGCACACAGCCACAGTATTCATGTAATGCAGTCAGGCTGATGCCTGAAAGAGCGCACTGCAGCCGAGTTTACAAGCCACAGGGTAAGAGACGTGGCAAACGTGCACCTAGAGCACAAGAGAATGCATATTTCAAAGTTTGGTGTCCAGAAACACAGCAGTTAATTCTGAGCAGAAGCATTAAAGTTGCAGAAAAACCTTGGGATCAAAGGGAGCAACTGAGCAGGCAGGTGGACACAAAGAATTTGGGGCCTGTCACACACTATTTAGGCACGGATATTGTGCGTGCAGAAGACGGAAGCATAACACTGAGTCAGGAAAGTAAAATAAATCAGATCATAGAAGAATGCAACATGACAGAATGCAATGTTGTGAAGACTCCAATGGTTGTGGCTTTCCAACAGAATGTGCAGGAGACGCCTTGTACAGATCCTGAGAAGTACAGGCGCATAATAGGGAAATTGCAATATTTGGTGAAGGTGTCTCGCCCAGACATATGTAATGCAGTCAGTATTTTAAGCCGGAAGGTAGAGCATCCTTCAGAGGCTGACTGGCAAGGGATTAAAAGGATAGTGCGTTATCTGAAAGGCACGAAGACAAAGGGTCTGGTTTTGTCAGGAGCAAAGACAGGAGGTCTTGAATGTTTTGTGGATGCAGATCATGCAGGGGAGCTGAGCAGTCGTAAGTCAACCTCTGGCATAGTTGTGATGTGGCACGGGTCATGCCTTGACTGGAGCAGCAAGAAACAAAATGTGGTTGCAACATCAAGTGCAGAAGCCGAGTATGTGGCCCTGTCACAGGCCTGTAATGAGCTACAATGGTTTGCAATGCTCATGCAGGAGATAGGCATTGATATGCAATTTCCGATTACTGTATATGAAGACAATCAGACCTGCATTAAGATAGCCACATCAGAAGCTCATACCAAGAGAACAAAACATATTAGTGTCAGATACTTTCACGTAAGGGATTGTGTGCAGCAGGGGTTTGTTAACCTAACATTTTGTGACACTAACAACATGGTGGCTGACATAATGACCAAGCCTTTGTGTGAGGAGAAATTTGGCAAACTGGTGACAAGGCCTGGAATGAACCAAAGTTTGAGTGAATAAAGTTTTGAACTGTACTGAGAAATAAAGTTTTGAACTGTACTGAGATGTAAGTTTGCAATGTACTGAAATGTATTGCAAGAGGTATTGTAGAAATGTATGACAGTATGACTATGTATTATGGAGATGTATTTCATGTGTATTTTGCAGTCTTTATGGAAAAAAGGGGGGCTGTTGGGCTGGTGACCAGTTGGCATTACTGTCTCTAGTAGTTTTCCATGAAGCCTGCAAGTGTGAAGACGTAACTGTGGTTAAGGGGGAGTTATGTCTATGATCTGTCTGGGAACGGACTGCCAGGGTCGTTGCTATGGTAGCCATCTGATAACGACTGGGAAAGTTCTAACAGAGACTATGTGTTGTGCTCTTCTGAATTATGCCTCTGAGCTGAGAGGCTGTCTTTTGTGTTTAGCTATGGAGAGAGATGTACCAGAAGGGGGGGTGACTGAAGAATCTCTACATGTATTTACTCTTAAGCCTCTGGCCTTAATGTCTTAATAAAGACTCTTAACATGCTCTGAAGACGTTTTCTTGCTCAACTTAACTCCAACGTAATGTATGCTGTTTCACACAACAACACACAAGCCAACACAATATAGGCAGTTAGATCTAGATCAGACCCAGTTCCTATGGTGCTTACTGAACATTGAGGAGAGATAAAAGACTCCAAATATTTCATTATAAACTTTAAAGGAATACAACAGTGTTGTAATTAAGCTGGATAAGAACTAAGTTAACTGAATGCCGGTTCCACTGATTTCAAAGGAATCTACATAACTTCTGGATCCAACTGTAACCATTATATAAGATTTATTAAACGTTATTTATTTATTTATTTATTTATTTATTTTATTTATTTTATTTATAGACCTCCCATAGCGAATAGCTCTCTGGGCGGTGAACAGCAGAGTTAAAATACAAAGTTACAATAAAACATACAAAATCACAACAGAGTAGAATAAAAGCATTAAATATAAAACATGAACGTTAAAATGCCTGGGAGTATAACCAGGTCTTAACCTGGTGCCTAAAAGAAAGTACCGTAGGCGCCAGGCGTATCTCCTCAGGTAAGCTGTTCCATAGTTCGGGGGCCACCACAGAAAAGGCCCTAGATCTAATAACAATCCTCCGGGCATCCTGATGGGTTGGTACCCAGAGGAGGGCCTTAGATACTGAACGAAGTGAACGGGTAGGTTCATAGAGGGAGAGGCATTCCATCAGATATTGCGGTCCCACACCGTGTAAGGCTTTATAGGTCAAAACCAGCACCTTGAATCTGGCTCGGAAACGAATAGGTAGCCAGTGCAAACGGGCCAGGACAGGTGTTATATGCGCGGACCAATGGGTCCCCGTCAACAACCTGGCTGCCGCATTTTGCACTAGCTGAAGTTTCCGAACGGTCTTCAAGGGCAGCCCTACGTAGAGCGCATTACAGTAGTCCAATCTAGAAGTTACCAGAGCGTGAACAACAGAGGTGAGATCGTCACTGTCCAGATAGGGGCATAGATGGGCTACTAAGCGAAGATGGTAAAACGCATTCTGCGCCACCGAGGCCACTTGAGCCTCAAGCGACAAGGAAGGGTCAAAAAGGACCCCCAAACTACGAACCTGTTCCTTCAAGGGGAGTGTAACCCCATCTAGAACAGGCTGAACATCCACCATCTGGGCAGGTAAAGAGCTCACCAACAGTGTCTCAGTCTTGTCTGTATTGAGTTTCAGTTTATTAGCTCTCATCCAGTCCATTATCGCGGTCAGGCAACGGTTCAGCACATCAACAGCCTCACCTGAAGAAGGTGAAAAGGAGAAGTAGAGTTGCGTGTCATCAGCGTACTGATGGCAACGCACTCCAAAACTCCTGATGACCGCACCCAGAGGCTGCATGTAGATGTTAAAAAGCATGGGGGACAAGACCGACCCCTGAGGGACTCCACAATGGAGAGTCCAGGGTGTCGAGCAGTGTTCCCCAAGCACTACCTTCTGGTGACGATCCGCTAAGTAGGAGCGGAGCCACTGCCAAGCAGTGCCCCCAACTCCCAACTCTGCGAGCCTCCCCAGAAGGATACCATGGTCGATGGTATCAAACGCCACTGAGAGATCAAGGAGAATCAACAGAGTCACACTCCCCCTGTCCCTCTCCCGACAAAGGTCATCATACAGGGCGACCAAGGCTGTTTCGGTGCCAAAACCGGGCCTAAAACCGGATTGAAACGGATCCAGATAGTCGGTTTCATCCAAAAGCGCCTGGAGCTGGCCGGCGACCACCCGTTCCAAGACCTTGCCCAAAAAAGGGACATTCGCCACCGGCCTGTAGTTGTTCAGAACATCTGGGTCCAAAGAAGGTTTCTTCAAAAGAGGTCTCACTACTGCCTCCTTGAGACTACCAGGGACTACTCCCTCTCTCAAGGAGGCATTTATCACCTCTTTGGCCCAGCCGGTGGTTACAGCCCTGCCGGCATTCAGTGTATATCATTGCAGCAATCCACCCAACAACCCTATAAGGTAGGTAAGGGTTATTATCCTCATACTGCAGATTTGTGGCTGAACCCAAAAGCTGCTTGTTTAGGCTACCTAGTACAGTTCATGGCAAAGATAAGGTTTTTTTAGCTAGGGGCTTCCTAACTCACACCTCACACAATACTATGCACTAAAAATCAGAAGCAAGTAATAAAGGTGTCTTAAAGCAGAGTTTGTGTTGCCTACCAAATAATGAATGCTTTTGCATAAAACACCCTTCTGGACAAAAAAGCAGAAACATAATGGAAACTAATGGCCCTTCCCACATCTTAGAGACAAGATTACAGGCAAGACCAACTTGTCTCATTTCTTCTGTCGGTCTCTATCATGCACTCTATCAGTCAATGTCTGACCTCTCAGTCCTTGTCCCAAAAGGAAATGCTCAAACATCTCATCTTTTAATTTCATCTTTTCACCTGGGGATGAAAAGATGTAACTTTGCTGCATACAAAGGACAATGGCCACATTACTAGCAAAGAAGTCTCACTTGGCACCAATCTTTCCTAACAATGACTGAAGATGGGTGAAACAGCCACTACCCCACTTGCATAGTTCTGCCAGCCTTAGGCAGCGGAATCCATGTAATCAGGCATTCTGGATAGGAACCACCTACTTAGAGATCTCAGCATATTACATGTACCTGATGCAGTGCTTGATTACAATCCCAACCACTAGAAGAGCCTAAGACTATTTGTTTTAGCATATAATTAACCACACCTACAAGTAATGCAACGTTAACTATATTCTGCATAACTCAGAGTTCAAGCAAAAATCGGTTTTTACCACACTTCCAGGCTTTGGCCCAATAAAAGCTATTTCTTCAGGGCCAGCAGAGCCGTAACTCTACAGCAATGTTAACACTGCAGACACAATGCAGTACTGTATATAACCTTATCACTCTGTTTCAGATCCCTGATATAACACAAGATGATGGATGACTCAATACAACACCAGCTGCACTTTTGGTAAGAATTATTTTGAATTTTCCTCAGGTATTTAGCTTTTAAAATTTGTATCCCATCCTCCCTCCAAGCAACCCATGGCTGCAGACAAAGGATTATCCCATTCTAATTTTAACAACTCTGCAAAATAGGCTAGGCTGAATGGTGTAGGTGGCTCAAGGCATTCATAGCCAAGGTCCAGCATGTTATTTGTTGCAACACAAAACAGCAGCTCATGTACTCAAGGCCTGCAGGCAGGTTTTGCATTGTTTTACCTGACTGCAGCATCTAGCCATATAGGTGGTAGTGGTGGTGCTTTAAGTGCCTTTCAAGTTACCTGTGCTATAGTGGAGATCTGATTTTGGCCAGGTGGAGGCTGTATAGTAACAGCATCACTTTCTGCAACAGAGTCTGCTGCATTGCCATCTTGCTGTGATTCACCCGTTTCCATGGTCATTTGTCTAAAAATCAGAGAAAAATGCACAGATATGACATGAAATAATCCATGCCTGAATCACCATTCAATCTCTTCATTTTTGCCTTCTGTTTAAGGTTTTGCTACGTAAAGTATACCAGAGTCTGATTCCACAAGAGGGTTCCAGTGTGTTTATCAGCTGAAAACCCCAATGAAGGAACACCATCTGTTGATACATGAATGGGTCCTCTCCATTCTTTAAGATAAGGATGTGGAACCTGTAGCCCTTCAACTCCTAGCCAGCATGACCAATGGTCAGGGATGATGGGAATTGCAGTTCAGCAACATCTGGAGGGCTACAGGTTCCCCTCCCCAAATTTAAGCTCTGCCGACAAGATCTTCTTCCATGTGCTATTTTTTTTCAGGAGGAAACAGTTTCTAGCCATGACAGCAGGGGATTATCAGAGATGGTGCTATAATGGTGGAATACTGTTCCCAAGGAGATTTGGTGGGCTGCTTTGTAGAGCTTTTGTCCTTTCTTGATTTTTGTTTGTGGAACTGTAAGTTATTCACTCTGTTTCTGCTTTGGAAACTTTTTTAAAATGTACTTATAGCTTTTAAGCACCCAGGCAGTATACAAATACAGTTAAGGTGTTTTTAAAGAAGTTGGTGGGACAGTAAAGTAGCCTCAGTATATTGGAAGGGTATGCTGGATTGTGTTAAAAATATTATTGCCTACAAGATTATGTTATCCCCTTTCATAATATTACTGAATTGTCTACATCCTTATGTAAGAATGGAACCTAGAACGTTGGTTGCAAACTAATTCACTTCAGCCTAGAATACTGTTGGCCAAATACTGGACCCAGGAGCAATTGTCGACAATATAGCTGAGAAAAACGATGATCAGTTAACATTGTCAATATACTATAAAGACTCTGGGACAGCAGAATCAGCCTAAGAGAAACAGTACAAACACATAGGTGCCATTCTTTCTTTATTCAAATTGTATAAAAATGTGAGCCAGGAGGTTTTGGCTCATATAAACGGTGTCCATTTTATATTAGATTTTGATTTATTGTAGTGTAGAGTTTGGAATTGAATTTAGGCTGCAATCCTAATCTCATTTACCTAGGTGTATGCCCTATTGAATTCAATAGGGCTAACTCCTGAGTAGACACGGTTAGGATTGTGCTGTTAATGAGCTTTCCCAATCACTCCCCCAGCCCCAAGTCTCTGGTTGTAAAAAGAGACTCCGTGGTGCAGACTGGTAAGCGGTGGTAACGCAGCCAAAGCTCTGCTCACGGCCAGAGTTCGATTCCAACTGAAGGAGGAAGTCGAATCTCCGGTAAAAGGGGTCGAGGTCCACTCAGCCTTCCATCCATCCGTGGTCGGTAAAATGAGTACCCGGCATATGCTGGGGGTAAAGAAAGGCCGGGGACGGAACTGGCGATCCCACCCCATATATATGGTCTGCCTAGTAAACGTCGCAAGACGTCACCCTAAGAGTCGGAAATGACTCGCACTACCAAGTGCAGGGACACCTTTACCTTTACTTTAAGAAAGTTAAAACTGGTTCAACAAGCTTAGCCTGGCAGATTTGTTGAGAGGAAGGGGCCTTATAAAGAGCTGGCCAAGTACAGGTGACTTGTTGGCATAGGAACTAATGGACAGAGAACTTTCTTCCCCATCCAGTGGCTGGAGGCGATGCCAGCAGGGATTTTGTGTGTGAAAGAGGACTCACAGTCTTGAAACTAGATCTGAACGAGACACAGAGGTGAGGTCTGTGACAAACCAAAGCTATAGCTTTCATGCACCCCCTCCAAGAAATCTAATGGGACACAGCATCCATTGGGAGTATGAATGCAGTAAGCCTTACATCTTATGTTCAGGTAGGATATGTGTGTAAATAAACTTTGTATCACATAAACACTGTAAATCTCCAGTGATCTTCATCCTAGCAAAACCAACCCCGATATATACTGGAACATCCTAAAACTTCTCATTGCTCAGAGTTTGGGGTGCATGTAACAATAATTTTGTTTGTATCTTATATTTTGGGTTTACATAAAATATGACAATATATTATAAACGCTTATGATATTTTTATATTTGAGAAAAGATTACATTAATAATAAAGGATGAGGCTGTACTGTTAAGGACAAGAAGCTCACAATAGTCACAGGTGGTTCAGGTGCTGAAAGACACACCCAGACTAACATTACAGTTAGCCTCTTGGGGAAAAGGCAGATGCTTTTCATGACACAATCATGTCACTACATTAGAGACTACAGGACTAGCATAAGCAACTGAAATGGTGTCTTTGGGCAACAAGGGAATGTGCTATATGAAAAGGGTGCCCCATGATCCTTTGGAACAGCACAGGGGGTGCTCGGAGGGACACGTTTTAACTTGTACACCAAAATTTAAACTGTCTCAATGTGCCAGACTTGTCTTTTTTAAAAAAATCACTAGCTGTTTGTCTCTTGTGCTCTTAAGGAGCAGATAAAACCTTTTTTTAAAAAAAAATTAATTGAAGAGGTTCCCCTTGCACAGTCTTGTTCTATTACACTGTTGGCACTGGGGTGAAAGAACTCAGGTGTGAAATAACTCAGCTGGAAGTCATTAGCCTCTTTGTTCCTCATAAATAAAGGTCTTTATCTCAAAGTCCATCCCCAGTATTCATGCAGGAGGGGGGAACCTCAGCTATGCCAGACCTTTTCATTTGGCAACACAAGTTGTTTCAACATTGTTCCTATTAATCAGCACCACTCCTTTTTAAATTGGGCTGTAGCTTATCTGCAGTCTCACGTAGCTTCTAAAGACCATGAGCTGACTGGTGTAATCTTTGTCCATACTCTGTGCCAGTTATGATTATATGGCTGGAGTTATGCAGATTGGTAAAGGTAAAAACCTTAGAAAAAAACCTTTTGAAGAAGCTTCAGTTGTTTTCAGCCTATACCATGTGCTTGCAATATTTGCATGCCACAAGATGTAGGGCTAAATATTATGGGAGATATTCAAAGTTAGTCACACTCAGAGTAGGCCCGCTGAAATCAATGGGGACATCATAACAGAGTCCATGAATTTCAGTGGATCTACTCTTATGACAGTATATCCAGGCATGGATACCTCATGTCTGCAAAAAAGAAAGTCCTGTAGTATAACGCACAATATCATTCTCATCCCAAAGGAAACTGCCGCCCTGGGCTCCTACTGGGAGAAAGGGCAGGATATAAATCTAATAAATAAATAAATAATCTTAGATTGTCACAGTGATCCAAAGGATGGGTTTATCTGTGTGAAGGGCTGCTATGTGGAGATGCAGCCCGCTAAAATGATGGCAATATCTTTGCTACACCTGCAGCCACATGATCTAAAGCCAGAGTATTACATATATATTTGATCACAGGACTTCTGCAAAAAAAATCCAATCCTCAAAGGAGGACTTTAAAAGAAGATTTTATCACAGATCTCAACTTCATTGCTGAAATAACCCATTTTAACACATACAGAAAAACCTCCTTTCTAAACGTCAAGATCTTTATATGCTTGGCTACTTTTCAATTTATCTGAGCCACTATATGAAACACATTATACACCCCTGCAGTGCAGAAACATATTTTAACAACTAAATACATAATGACTACCTTATGTTAATTCTTGCATGCTGTTTTTTGCCACATTTGCTCATTATGATTTAATTTTTTTTTTAAAAAAGGACTTCTTCCTTCTCCTGACCGCACTCCCTTCTAGTGAACCTTGCAGTGAAGTTATGTTCCATTTGTGATGTCATAACTACTACCATGGCAACCAACACTCACAATGTTACACAGTACACACGGTTTACTAGAATATCAAGCAGATGCATAGAAGTAAAAAGATTTTGCTCAGTCACACACAACAGATTTTAATAAATGTTATGGAACACAAGCACTCCAAATCAAGAATGAAAAACAAAAAACAGAAGCTCCTTCACTAAAGTTTTGAATTTACGATTTGACAAGACTTTTGAAGACATGCTTGTGATGCAAGGAAGGTTGTGTGATGCAAGGTACCTATGCCACAACTGACACCGCTCAGTTCTTGAAGGTTTTGTACTCTATGACAATAGCTTTCAAACTTTTGGTGGCAATCCTTTATGTGCCTGGTGAACAATGCCTGTTCACCTGCCAGAGAATTCCTGCACACATCCAAAGCTTCTGAGATGTGTTTCCTGAAGGACACATGCTGCATTGATATGACACATTTAACAGGCTTGTTACCCACATGAACTGAGAGAGCACCTTAGAATCCAACACTCCCCAGCACAAATTTAGAAGGATTTTAGTGCAAAGAAGAGTCTCAAACTTGGAAAGTAAACCTTTATTGGGGGGATCCCCCCGATTCAAGAAAATACATCCATTAAAAATCTACATGTAGTGTTCTACTTTATACAGATATGTAGTTTATAGAAATTATTTTCATGATAACACATATATGGGATCTTGTTTTACATTCCTATTTGGAATGGGATCCAAATGTTCAATAATGAGTATCACTGAATATTTAAATAAGACTACACACTATTATGCTGATAAAATGCTGAAAGCATACTTTTAAGACATTATTTTATTCCAAAGTACAGGCTTTTTGCAAATTAAGAAGTTGTCATTAATATTTGCAATTACAGTTTATGGACTGATTCTATCAATCGCAAAGCAGGGTCTTTCTCCATATGTCTATAGCCAGCAAAAGAAAGAAAATTCTCTCAATTTTTCACTGTGACTTCAAAGACTTTGAAATCAAAATCCAAAACAACTTCAGTTATAAACCCTGCATTTAATAAATGTCATGCTTGAAACCATAACATTACAGCCATATGCGTTGCTCCTTGACAGGTGATGGAACTGTGTCCAGTTATGAAGACAAAAATGGCAAACAGCTTCACACATGGCACAGCCTACAATTTTCCCTAATAGTGAGTCTGA
Source organism: Rhineura floridana (assembly GCF_030035675.1). Taxonomy (NCBI): domain Eukaryota; kingdom Metazoa; phylum Chordata; class Lepidosauria; order Squamata; family Rhineuridae; genus Rhineura; species Rhineura floridana. Next base: position 69,524,922 of record NC_084489.1, on the reverse strand, counting down.
CTGAAAAAACATGAATCTCAGGCTGTAGAATTTGAGTGATAATCAGTCCTCCTCAAGTTACCTTAATTTATACTGCACCATATATTAGGCGCTATTATTCATATATACTAAATATACTAAACAGCAGTTGTTTCGTTTAACACTTGAAATAAAACCCCAACCCAAAAAACATAATCCAGATACAATGGAGATACATAATTGACACTAAACAACTACTTTTCTCTTTACAATACATAAACATGCTCTGGAAAAAGGCCTAAATCCCATTATACAAGGATATGGTGTCATACTAACATTCTTGCACTTATGTGATCCTGAACACCTTTTGCTTGCTGTTACATGGAACATATTAAAGAGAAGATTAAACTGACCGCTACTGAATTCAAAAGCCCATTTAACCTGTATTTTCCCCCTCCATTTCCCTTTTGTCAAGACTTTCAGATTTTAAATCTTAGCGCCGGGATTGTACTATCATTTTTATGTACTAGTTAGTTCAAGTACTCTAGACATAACAGGTATAGGTTTTATTGCTGTTGTGTAACTTGAAAGCGTGTTTCCAGTTTGTGTGTAAGATTATTTCACTGGACCAGGTATTGTCACACTTGCTCTGTTAGTGTTATTTTGCAAAACCAACAACTAAACACTTATTTCCAGCTAAACACTTGTTATTCCAGCTGGGGGGGGGGGGGCAGAAGCACAGCTTTTAATCTTATGGGTCTTTTACGCCATTTAAGTGGTGTTTAAAAGACACTATTAACAAATTAAATATTTTTATAAACCTGAAAACCAACAGTTTAGGCAACAGATCTGCATGAATGCCCTCCAAATACAGTCTGCAGGGAGATGACCTAGATAAAGGAGACAAAATGGTCCCCTCTCACACTTGCACAGGTGTATTATCAGAGAAGGGAAGCACGGCACATTATGTAAATGCCCTAGTTGTATGTCATCTTACCCCTCATACGGACCTCTACCTGCTGTATCACACATCCCCCTTCTTTTGAACTGATGCTGAATGTTTTCTGTTTTGAGATCAACAAAAACTGGTGGCTGCTTAGACAATTTTCTTCAGCCTTGTATATGGTGCCCTTGTTCCTTGCACGTTCTCTTGAAACTGTTGTGGGGGTGCATGGAAGGCATATGAAACAGTGAAACAAAGCAATCCTAGGCATGTTTACTCAGAAGTAGGTCCCATTATGTTCAGTGATGCTTACTCCCACATAAACATACATAAGATTATACTCAGGTCCTTCTTAATAGCAACCAAGAAGTTATACATTTCATTTCATTTTTCATTTCATTTTATTAAATTTATATACCGCCCATAGCCGAAGCTCCCTGGGCGGTTCACAACAATCAGCATAAAATGCAATAAAACACATATTTAAAAGGTTTTTTAAAAGCTTAAAATTTTAAATTTAAAAACATTAACATTTTTACACATACTAAAATGCCTGAGAAAAGAGGAAAGTTCTAACCTGGCGCCGAAAAGATAGTAATGTCGGCGGCAGGCATACCTCATCAGGAAGACTATTCCATAATTCGGGGGCCGCCACTGAGAAGGCCCTCTTTCTTGTCACCACCCTCCAAGCCTCCCTCTGAGGAGGCACCCGGAGGAGGGCCTTCGATGCTGAGCGTAGCGTACGGGTAGGTTCATATCAGGAGAGGCGTTCCATCAGGTATCGTGGTCCCACGCCGTATAAGGCTTTATAGGTTAAAACCAGCACCTTGAACCGGGCCCGGAAACATATAGGCAGCCAATGCAAGCGGGCCAGAATCGGTGTTATATGTTCGGACCGCCTGGTCCCCATTATCAATCTGGCCGCTGCATTTTGCACGAGCTGCAGTTTCCGAACGGTCTTCAAAGGCAGCCCCACGTAGAGCGCATTGCAGTAATCTAGTTTAGAGGTTACCAGCGCATGGACAACTGAAGCGAGGTCATCCCTATCCAGATAGGGGCAAAGTTGGGCCACCAAACGAAGTTGGTAAAAGGCACTCCATGCCACCGAGGCTACCTGATCCTCAAGTGACAATGAAGGTTCTAAAAGAACTCCCAAACTACAAACCTGCTCCTTCAGGGGGAGTGTAACCCCGTCCAGAACAGGTTGAACTTCCACCATCCGGTCGGGAGAACCTCCCACTAACAGCATCTCGGTCTTATCTGGATTAAGCCTCAGTTTATTAGCTCTCATCCAGTCCATTGTCACAGCCAGGCAACGGTTCAGTACATTGACAGCCTCACCTGAAAAAGATGAAAAGGAGAAGTAGAGCTGCATGTCATCAGCATACTGATGGCAACGCACTCCAAAACTCCTGATGACCGCACCCAGGGGCTTCATATAGATGTTAAAAAGCATGGGGGACAAAACTGACCCCTGTGGAACCCCATACTGGAGTACCCAGGGTGTCGAGCAGTGCTCCCCAAGCACTACCTTCTGGAGACAACCCGCCAAGCAGGAGCGGAACCACTGCCAAGCAGTGCCACCAACTCCCAAATCAGAGAGTCTCCCCAGAAGGATACCATGGTTGATGGTATCAAAAGCCGCTGAGAGATCAAGAAGAATCAACAGAGTCACACTCCCCCTGTCTTTCTCCCGACAAAGGTCATCATACAGGGCGACCAAGGCTGTCTCTGTACCAAAACCAGGCCTGAAACCCGATTGAAATGGATCTAGATAATCGGTTTCATCCAAGAGTGTCTGGAGCTGGCTGGCAACCACTCGTTCAAGGACCTTGCCCAGGAATGGGACATTTGCTACCGGCCTGTAATTGTTAAGATTTTCTGGGTCCAAGGACGGTTTCTTCAGAAGTGGTCTTACCACCGCCTCTTTCAGGCAGCTAGGGACCACTCCCTCTCGCAATGAGGCATTTATCACTTCCCTGGCCCAGCCGGCTGTTCCATGCCTGCTAGCTTTTATTAGCCAAGAGGGGCAAGGGTCCAACTTAGAAGTGGTTGCACGCACCAATCCAAGCACCTTGTCAACGTCCTCAAGCTGTACCAACTGAAGCTCATCCAAAGAATCAGGACAAGGCCGTGCTCTGGATACCTCATTCGATTCAACTGCTATAACATTGGAGTCTAAGTCCCGACGGATGCAAAAGATTTTATCCTGGAAGTGCCTAGCAAATTCATTACAGCGGGCCTCAGATGATTCCACCGAGTCCCTAGGGCCAGAAGACAATAGCCCACGGACAACTTTAAAGAGCTCCGTTGGACGGCAAATAGATGCTTTAATAGTGGCAGCAAGATATTGCTTTTTGCTGCCCTTATTGCCTCTGAGTATAACTTAGTATAGGCACTTACCAGTGCATGATTGCATCCATCAGGAGTTTGCCTCCATCTGCACTCCAGCCGTCTCCTATACTGTTTCATCGCTCTCAGCTCCGGAGTATACCACGGAGCTGCATGAGCTCTACAAAGGAGAGGGCGCGCTGGAGTGATCGTGTCAACTGCCCAGGCCATTTCTGCATTCCACATTCAACCAGGGTTTCAACAGGAGCGCCAGCCCTATCAGCCGGAAAACTCCCCAGAGCCCTTTGAAAATCATCAGAAGTCATAAGTCTCTGGGGGCGGACCATCTTAATAGATCCCCCACCCTTACAGAGGGGAAGAGCCGCTGTAAGTCTAAACCTCAACAAGTGATGATCTGTACATGACAGAGGGACTGATGTAAAACTCCCTACCATCAGATCATCATCTCCATGTCCAGTTGCGAAAACCAGATCTAGAGTATGGCCTGCTACGTGTGTTGGGCCAGTAACATATTGGGACAGCCCCATGGTTGTCATGGAAAGCATGAAGTCGTGAGCCGCTCCAGATAAGGTGGCCTCGGCATGGATGTTGACATCCCCCAGCATCATCAGTCTGGGGGATCTCAGCAGTACATCTGAGACTACCTCTGTCAGCTCAGTTAGGGAGTCCGTTGGGCAGTGGGGTGGGCGGTACACCAACAGAATCCCCAATCTGTCCCACTGACCCAACACAAGATGCAAACATTCCAGACCAGTAGTCACATGGACAGGGTGCTTGGAAAGGGGGATGGAATTCCTATAGACCACAGCAACCCCCCCTCCCCGACCTTCAGATCTACCCTGATGCTGAACCGAGTATCCCAGTGGGCACAGCTGGGAGAGGCCAACTCCTCCCTGCTCGCCCATCCAGGTCTCAGTTATACATGCCAGATCGGCAGCCTCATCCACAATTAAATCATGGATGAGGGAGATTTTATTATGTACCGATCTGGCATTTAAAAGCAGCATCTGGAGATCTGAGGGCTGGCTGATAGGGCAACCAGCGAACCTGTGGTTGTGGGGAAGACTGGAACGAGGCACAGCCGTTAGTTGTCTGGGCCGAGTTCCCCTCACCTGGCAAGTCTTCCGCACAACGCCATATCTCCCTCTACCCGTCACTACACCAATTGGGGCCCCCTCAAGTCTTCCCACTCGGCTCTGAATCCTCTCTCCCAGGCACATAATACAAACCCAGATTTACATACACAGCACCTACACACACTACTCACACCACACAGCATACACTCCCTCATTCACAAGCACTTACTCACAACACACCCCACACACTCCCACATTCACAAAAGAGGTTACCTATGGACATTTATAAGAAGGGGCTTTCACTGCATTACATCTCATCAATTAGGTAAAAATGCACTTTCACAAAGCAAAGCAATAAGATGTTTTGTAAACAATCCTCTTCCCTTCCATACACAGAACCTCTTCTCTTTTTCTCAGCTATCAGCAAATATTTTATTTCTTGTTACAATGTAAACTGTTAAGGTGTTTCACAGTCTGTGTGCTCATCCTTACCAAACAGCGTGACCGATCACTGCTAGTATTCCCTTTTTGTTTTCAAACTAAGGCTGCTATGATAACACAACTTGACCAATGCCAGCTCAGAGAGCGGGACCACAGCATGGTAAGCTTGAGTTGATGTGTTCCCAGATCCAAGTCTAACTTCAGCCACTGGATCACACTGGGGCACCCTTTACTTTATTCTCAACTCCTCCTTTCTCAATCTCGCCTTATGTCATAGGCCTAAACCTGCCGCTAACGCATGGCCAGCACATCACTTTGCCATCATATCACTTTTCTTGCATCCCTAATTTGTTGTCGCCCCTTTCAGATCCACCTTAAGCCAAGGTTTAAGCCACAGTTTTCTAGCTCTTGCTTAAACTTCCTGCCCCACCCTCATCAGCAGCGCACATAGTACCAACTAGGAAATTTTTCGAAAACAAAGAGGATGACATCAATTAGTCCCTAAAAGAGAAGATCAAAACTTGAGACTAAGAGTGCAATCCTAAAACACACTTACTAGGGAGCAAGTTTCATTGAACTCCGCACGACTGTGCCATTAGGCTACAATCATAGGAAGATGGCTTCTACTGAGTCAGACCATTGGCCCATCTACTTTAATATTGTCTGCACTGACTGGCAGCAGCTCTCCCGGATTTCATTTGGGATTCTCTCAGCCCTTGCTAGAAATGTGGGGGATTGAACTTGAGACCTCCTGCATGCAAAGCAGATGCTATACCGCTGACCCAAGACCCTTCCCCTTAAATCCTACAGATACTTACCTGCACATAGGCCCAATTGAACATAAAGGGACTTGCTTTCAAGTAAACATGGACAAGATTTCACTGTGTGCTTTTTAAACTATGTTTGTTTAAACCAGCCTGCAAGCTACTGCCTCCGAATTCTGAAACAGCCTTACTGTGGATGAGTAGGGTGCAATTATGCACATCGTGTGTGTGGGGGGGTGTCACTCTGCACATGCGCAGAGGCGATCCCGACTTCATCTGATCCCCAAAAGGCGGAGTACGGAGGTCTGGCTCTCAAATTCAGCCCCATCTGATATCGGTCCAACCTGCGCCCACCCTTTCTGAGAGTGTAACAACCACACTGTTACTAGCCTCCTCCCCCAAGCTCCGCTCGCCCACTCGCTCCTCCCTTGCTTCCTGCCGTCCCATCTACTCTTCTCCGCCTGCTTGCCTCTCACAGCTGCCCCCCTCAAGCCCCTGCCTCCCTCCCCGCAGCCTTCATGGTCAGGCCGCCTTGCGCACACTCTTCTTGTCCCCGCCCCCTCCCGCGACTCACCCGAGTACGTGGCGCCCCCGTCACAGGGGAAGTAGGTACGGGAGGAGGGATTGGGCCGGGCGAGGCCGCGCGTCGCCTCCACGTCAGCGCTGATGCCGCTGCGCCGTCACCACCACGGGAGGTGCTGAGGAAATGGCGGCCGGCGCCGCTCACCTGAGCCGGCGGGGAAAGGAGGGAGGGGGAGAGAATAGGGGAAGCGAAGGGCGGGGCCACGGCCAGCTCGGGCCGGCCTCGCCCCCTCCCCTAGCCAACGCCCATTGGTTACTTACACGGCCTAACGGATGGTACTTGCGCCAACTGCCGAGCCGGCATTTCGGCCCTCTGATTGGCTAAGCGGGAAGTGGCTGTTGTTTTTCATGGTCGAGGCCCCCCCAAATACGAAATAAATGACTGTGGGTTAGATGGAGAGGCGTGCACCTTCCCTATCCAATCTATCTAAAGTTAGGCCTCGCTCGCTGATTGACCTGGCCGCAAACGCCACTAAACAGTGGGGATCACTTCTGAGTGAGCATAACTCAGGATTGCACGGCACCTTGAGTTGGAGTACTAGGGGCTGAGGCTGCGATCCTTAGGCGCACTACTCGCGAGTAAACCTCACTGAGCAGAGTAGGGGCGTACTTCTGCGTAACCACGGATAGGATTGCGCTGTAACATTGTTTTTCTATTCATGAGGAATGTGTGTATCGAGAGCCAAAGAAGCAAGAGTATAAATCGGGGGCGGGGGACACTCAGCTCTCCAGGAATGTCTGGACTGCTATTCCCATTATTCCTGATCATTTGACCTGATGGTGGCTAGGGCTGAAGGAAGTTTGAATCCACCGGTTCCCCGTCCCTTGTGTAAAGTGGTATTTTTAAAAAGTTGGGCAGGGACTTGTTTTATTTTATGTAGTGCCATGTGTATCTGATGGCGCTATATAAATTCACTAATAGGCAAAAAAACCTTGCGGTTTAAGAACGTACCTATAGCCCACAGCTATTTCTATCAAACTTTAAAAAGCAGGGAAATTGAGCAGCTATAGTGAATGCACCAGGGGAACAGGAGACCTGACCTCCTCTCTGAGATATTGGGACTGCCCTACAAATTAGAGAGCTATTGCTAGTCAGGAGGTATATAAATTTAATAAATAAAATAAATAAATAATAATAAATAAAATTAGTCAAAATGCAAACACCATTTGGATTGTTCTTTCACAGTCCAATCCACTTCCTGTGTAGCTTGGAAGAATTTGGTAACGTGCCTCTGAGCATATTGTGAGTGGTGGCAACACCTGCCATCTCCAAAGATAGAGAATTATATTTGTGTATGTTTGTTGGTGTTCTTACTTTGCTTCTTTCCTGTGTTACTAATGTTTCTACAGAGAATCTAAACTAGAAAAGTTTATTTCCCTCATTATTTATCATAGAAATCTGTGTCAAATTTATTTTTATTAATTTCAAAGCCTTTTTATTGATCAGTGTCATATGATGGTGAAGACAGAATTTTTTTGTGTTTCAAATTGGATGTTATGTTCTGTTTCTATTTTGGGTGCATTAACAGTGGAATCTGAAACTGCAGTTTGATGTAAAATCAGACTGATTCCAATATGTTGCTACTTCAGCAATGACTCTAGCTGTTGGAAAAAAGAGGATGCATGTTTTCAGCCTGCTATGTTTAAACCACTTCATTTAAGGCAAGGTGGGTGCGGTCAATTAAAAACATAGAGCACACCTAGCATTTTGCTGTAATATATTTCACCTCCCACTGTTTTATGTGCAAATTGAGACACTCCTGAGCTCCACTGGAGACTGTTCTGCAGAAGTCCGTGCCATTATTCCACAATTATGTTTGGAGTTTTTTTAGTGCAAATTTTGCTCTACTTCACATATTCACAGAAATAGAAACAAAAGAAAATGATTTCCTATAGGAAACTTCACTAAAATTGCAAAGTAAATCAGACATATATAAAGTGACCATCTGAACTATATCAACGTCTTAATAATGTTGCTTCCTCCCTGCTAAAACAAGATCAGCACAGCACATGTCTTCTTTCTATTATTTGGGCTGATTGCAGGTGTTGCCACCACTCACCATATGCTCAGAGGCACATATTACCAAATTCTTCCAAGCTACACAGGAAGTGGATTGGACTGTGAAAGAACAATCCAAATGGTGTTTGCATTTTGACCAATTTGTAGGGCAGTACAATAGGAGTTCAGGTCTCCCGCTCCCCTGGTGCATTCACTATAGGTGCCCAATATCCCTGCTTTTTAAAGTTTGATAGAAATAGCTGTGAGCTATAGGTACATTCTTAATCCGCAAGGTTTTTTGCCTATTAGTGAATTCCTCCGCTTTTTAACCCGGGAGGTAAGAAATGGGATCCTGTGCAAGTTTGCTTAGAATGGATTGATCATTTGCATGCTTAATGAGTTCAATGGGATTTACTCCCCTGCAATCATGCTTAGGATAGGTGAAACTGACCACAGAAGATGGGGAGGGGAAGAGAAAGAGGAGGAGGTGGGAAGGGAGGACTGGGAGGGAAGCAGGCAGGAGGGGGAGGGGTGGAGGACAGGTTTGATCATTTGCATGTTTATTGAATTTGCATGTGTGATTTACTCCCGTGCAATCATGCTTAGTGTAGGTAAAACTGACCAGGGATGGAGGGAGGGCTGGAGTGGGCAGGCGAGGAGGAGGAAGGGAGAGGAGAGGGGAAGGAGGAGAAAACCAGGTCTGATCATTTGCATGCTTATTGAGTTCAATGGGATTTACTCCTATGCAATTTTGGTTAGGATAGGAAAAACTGACCATGGGGGAGGAGTGGGGGGAGTGGGAAGGAGCGTATTGGAGGGGGGCAAAGGAAGGGGGAGGGCAGATTTGATAATTTGCATGCTTATAGAGTTCAATGGTATTTACTTCCATGCAATCATGCTTAAGATAGGTAAAACTGACCATGGGGAGGAAGAAGAGGAGGGGGAAGGGGAAGGAGGGCATTGGAGGGGAAAGGGGATGGGGAGGGAGGAGCAAAGGAAGGGGGAGGGAAGGGGCAAAAGGAAGGGGATAGGAGGGAGGAGAAGGAAGGGAGGGTTTGATCATTTGCATACTTTTTGAGTTCAATGGGATTTATTTCTGTGCAATCATGTTTGAAAATGGAAATGGACTGCCTTCAAGTCAATCCCCACCTATGGCAACCCTTTGAATAGGGTTTTCATGGTAAACGGTATTCAGAGGTGGTTTCACCATTGCCTTCCTTTGAGGCTGAGAGGCAGTGACTGGCCCAAGGTCACCCAGTCAACTCCATGGCTGTGTGGGAATTCGAACCCTGGTCTTCCAGGTCATAGTCCAACACTGATGTGGGGGAGCGGCAGGGAGGGTGGGGGGAGGGGAGGAGATTTCACTGGGCAGAAGGAAAGCCCCTTTTCTTTCGAAACAGAAAACATTGTGAACAGAATCATTAACCAAAATGGAGACAATAGTGAAGAAATCAGAAGAAGGCTAGGACTGGGGAGGACAGCTATGAGAGAACTAGAAAAGGTCCTCAAATGTAAAGATGTATTACTGAACACCAAAGTCAGGATCATTCAGACTGTGGATATTCCCAAATTCTATGTATGAATGTGAAAGTTGGACAGTGGAAAAAGCGGATAAGAGAAAATCAACTCTCCTCTTGCAGGAGAGCTTTGCGCATACCATGGACTGCGAAAAAGACAAATAATTGGGTGTTAGAACAAATTAAACCAGAACTGTCACTAGAAGCTAAAATGATGAAACTGAGGCTATCATACTTTGGACACAATGAGAAGACCTGATTCACTAGAAAAGACAATAATGCTGGAATAAACAGCAGGGAGTAGAAAAAGAGGAAGGCTAAACAAGAGATGGATTGATTCCATAAAGGAAGCCACAGACCTGAACTTACAAGATCTGAACACAGGGTGGTTCATGACAGATGCTCTTGGAGGTCACAGATTCATTAGGGTTGCCATAAGTCGTAATCAACTTGAAGGCACATAACAACAACGACAACAATCATTACTTTTCAGTGTTTCCCCCACCTTTTTATTCTACAGCAGGCACATGTAGCCTCCCAACCAAATTTAAACCAAAGCTTTCCCTTGCCACATCCACACCAGGCCTTTATTTCAGTTTGGAATGGACAGTTATGGCTTCTCTCAAAGAATCCTGGGAAGTATAGTTAGTGAAGAGTGCTGAGAGTTGCTAGGAGATGCCCTGTTCCCCTCACAGACCTTCAGTCAGAGTGGCTGACTGTTAAACCATTCTCTCGGGAATAGGAGTCTCCTCTCAGCACCCTTCACAAACTACATTTCCCAGGATTCTCTGAGGGAAGCCATGACTGTCTCAAGTGAAATCAAAGTCTGGTGTGGGTGTGTTCCCCTGATTAGGCAAGCCCAGCAGCTATGAGTCTGGCTTTTAGAACACTGACAGTTGGTTCTTACTGAGCATGCCCTGTGTTGTCATAGGCTGCCAGCCAAAATTTATTAAATTAATTAAAACTCAGCCAGGCATTTTTTAACTTTTAAACTGCAGACGACGAAGGTCAGAGTATGGGACATGGTCAGTATTAGGATTACAGGTACTCTGTGAATATGGCTGATTATTAATAAATTCCAACAGATTATGAGAACTCTCAGAGAAAAAAGTCCAAAAGGGCTCTGGGGGTTTTTTCTCTCTTTTTAGACATTGAACTCTCTATTCTCTCTGACTGTTTTGTGTATCGCCATGAAAATTGAGAGGGTTGTTAAGCAAGTGTTTCTGAGTTCAGAACTGTAAGTTTTGTAAGGTTTTGTTTTGAAATGAGCTTATGGGAAGCATCAGAATGTCATGGGGGGTATTTTCAGTTTAACATTGCGGAATGTGAAAAACCCACAAGGCTGTATAATAAATAACGACAACATAAAAACATGCTAGGAAAAGGAAGCTGTTTCAGCCATTGAAAACCACTGGTTAATTCTGTATGAAACCTAAATATAAATGCCTACTCTATCACCCCACTAGGATACGATCAAATGTTTTGAAACCTCCTGCTTTAAATGGACCTGGGAGCACCTTAACTACATTGCATTGATCCCAATTACTTCTTCGGTGGTGTTTACTCTCATAACAGCATGAATAGGACTGGTGTTCGAGTGGTCTTGGAGAAATCATCTGTCAGTCTGATCCACCTATGAGAATACTGTACACTGGGATAGCCTCCTATGTACACTGCTCTTGAGCTACTTAGTGAAAGGATAGGACACAAATGTGTTAAATAAAAAGCTTCATGAGATGTAATTCTAATCTACTACAAATAGTCACATTGATTTTATAGTTGAAAGGGGTCTAAAAGGTTGTCTTACCTTGCTGCAAGACATCCACTATTACAATATCCCGATTATGTATCCAGCCACATAATCATCATCATCATCAACATCATCGTCATCATTTGCCCACCCTTCACCCAGAAGTCCCAGGACATGTTACAACAATTTAAAAACATAGCATGAAAAGCTACCTAAAATCACAAAATAGGGTGGGTCCTAAAATTATACATCTGAGGTATCAAAGGACAGGGTAAAGAGGTGAAGGAGATGCCACCATCTGAGGCAGTCTGTTCCACTGTCGAACAGCTCGTCCTGTGCGGGGGCTTGCACTGGTGTTGGCAGAACCCAAAAAAAGAATACAGTATACGTAATAGTAAAGTTTTTGCCTAAGCCTTCTAGAGACTTCTATGGTATACAATTACTCCCAGGAGTAAACAAATGTGTTGTACTACCTACAATAACTAATCATGTCAGACTCCTGGAAGGAAAGGTCTGAAAGTAGAAACATCAGGAAAAGTATCCCTTTATGGAAATGGCACAGAAAGGAAATAGGTGGATCAGGTATCAAGAGAAAAATAATAATACCCACATGAAATAATTCTAATTACTGGAATATTTGCTACAAAATTGTGCTTGTAGCCCTTAACAATAACCCTACCCATCACCACGACCCAGTTTTGTCCATTTGTGAACTATGGTTTCCTAGCCATGGTGCATCACTAAATGGACTTCTTACATGCTTTTCTTAGTCTCTGCATGTTAAGGTTGCCAGACCGTCATGGAACTAGCTTCATAGAAGAGAAAATTAGACAATGCTGTTTCTCTGGCCACTGCACTTTGATGCAGAAATGTGTAGCTGATCAAATGTTGCCTTCTATACAACTTGTGCATTTACTTTAAAGTAAATCACACTAAGTAAGCCTACATGGGAGTGTACCCTAAAGGCACATGACTTTTCAGAGTCTCTAGTCTGACAGATTTATCTGTGTAGGTGGTGACACACCAGAAATCACTTTGACCCGGGCTCCTCAATCTAAATCTCACCTGAAATTAGGTTGCAGGATCAACTTAAATTTGGCCTGATTTGGTAGTAGAATAGTGTCTGAGTGATGGGTAGATAGGATTTGAGGTATTATTGCTAGAAGTGGGAATGTGGAACACAGTGAGCAAGTACAATGAAATACTAGCCATATCAGCTATTTCAAGATGTAAAATAACAAATGCATTTTTGGTTTTGTGTATTTTTACATGAGTGTGCTAAATACTCTACTACATCATAATTTAGGCTGCAATCCAATACTTAATCTGGGCCTAAGTCCCATTGAACCCCATGTATCTTATTCCTGAGAAGACTTGTATTGGATTGCAGCCTTAATCAGCAACAATGACATGTACAAAAAGACAAACATCATTCTTCAAAAGACCACAGAATTGGGGGGAGGTTACTTGAAGGCTCTCTAGTCCAGGAAATCCAGAGTTAGAGCACCCACAACAGTCTTGGTTGCCACTCCAGCCTCTGTTTAAAGACCTCCAGTGAGATCTTCAAGCATTTTGCATCCAAGTGACAGAACATGCGATTAGTATGCTCACTTCATTAAATCAGAATGGACAAAACATTTAAAATAAGATATTTTTTAGTACAAACAAACATGTTAAAACTGAATCATGACCATCTGTGGGACACATTAATTTAAAGGCTACTTTTCTACGTAACAAAAGAAAACCATGAGGGGACATATCTGACTTCTGAGTTTAAGAATTGTGAATTACACAGTTTACTCAGACATTTGTCCTATTGGACCCAAGGACTCTTGTAGTTCTGGAACAATGTGCTGGCTACCTTTGGCTATCTTAGTTCTGCAAGGTGTTCAGTTTCAAATATATATATTTATAACATGCTAAGGTTCATCAGGTACCTACTGGCCCTTACTTATGGAAAGCTGTGGATAGTTACAATTTAACTCTTTTCATGTTTACTCAGAAGTAAATCCCACTTTAATGTGGCTTATTTCAAATAAGAAGGCATTGGATTTAACCTTCTAGTAAGTGATCTTACATAAGTAAATATAATTCTGTGTACAAAAGACACATGGATTGCAAGACCAAAGATTTGGGATTATGCCATATTCAGTTTACAAATCCATATGTTAATCTAGCCATACATATTCACATACTTCAGAGAGCTTCGGCTATGGGGCGTTATACAAATGTAATAAATAAATAATTCTGGTAAACGCTTAGCTAGACTATGGCAATGTGCTGTACATGAGGCTTTAAAATGTCTCAGAAACTTCAGGTAGTACAAAATGCAACAATGCATTACTAACTGGGACCAGTTATACAGAACATATCTTACTAGTCCTTAAACAGCTACACTGGCTACTGGCCCATTTCCAGGCACAATTCAAAGTGCAGGTGTTTCCCTATGAAGCCCAAAATGGCTTGGGATGTGAGTACCATAAGAACAACTGCTACATGAGCCTGTTTCAACACTGCTTTCCTTTGGTTCCTTCTACATCCAAAATTAGGTAGATGGTGATTGGAGAGAGATCTTCTTGGTTGTGGCATCCTACTTAGGGAATACCCTCTACAGGGAGGTTTTGTTTCCTGTCAACTGTGATATCAGCCTGGCACCAAGTGAAGACATTTTTCTAGTGTGAACTTTGCCACAGCTGCAGCTGCTTCCAGAAAGAAACCTTTTGTGTGGGCAATTGTTTTGTGGATAGCAGTAGCGTTGTGGTGAGAGCACAAATGCAACTGAGTGTGTGATTTATGGTGTGCCTGGGTTTCTGCTATTTTTATTGATTTTTTTATTGATTTATAGTGTACTTTGCATTTACTGTAGTTTTATTGTTTCTTTTGTATTAATCGGTTTCTGCTCTGGGACCCTTGGCAGTATAGAAATAAATAGATGATGAAAATGAAAGGCAAATCCTGGATTATCCCTACTCACAGCCATATCTTGTAATAAAGAAACTGAAGATGAGACTTTATTAAGTAACTTAAGTCTATGGAAAACTCACAGGTTTAGTGACAATGAACCACTATAAGAATTATCATTAAGCAATGCATCACATCTCACTGTTCTAACATTCACTGCAAGATGCAGTGTTCAGTGTCAAAACACTGCTCACATGCATTCCTGATGTGACCAGGAATGGTTGCAATCCATTATATTTAATTTGCCATTTACGTTTAATTTGCCATTGCATCAGTTCTTTAATTAGTAGTTTAGCCTCACAGAGCTATAATTTCCAGTACCCTTAATAAACTACAGTTCCCAGGATTCTTTAGGGGAAATTGTGCTTTAAATGCATGGAGTGTACGCAACCAGGTTACATACTTTTAATTGAGAAGGACTGAATTAGGAACAGAGGAAGTTGTATACTGAGTCAGACCATTGGTTTATCTAGCCCAGTATTGGTGCATTATCAGCATATTTGCTAGATGTTCTATGTATAAATTGAGCAAAATAAATTTTCAGAAGATGCTATCTATCACTGTGCTCCTTTTCTGAAAGTCTGACTTTGAGGCTAGATGGTTTGCAGGTTTTTTTCTGTAAGAAAGTTTTGTAAGAACTCTAATGTCCTTAAACAACTTTTTCATTTGATATATATGGTTTTGCCATGTTACTTACTCTTTTCCATCCCAGAAAAGACACAGAGACCTCTGTACTTTTACCATGTAATATGTGCATAGAACTCTGCCTAATGTATTTATACCAGGCTAAATGAGATGCTACTGCTAGTTTTAACAGATTTAGCTTCTCTAAATCAAGCACGACAAACATGCCAAAATTTCTAGAGAGGTATTCATATTAATCTGTTACACCAAAAACACCTAAGAGTTTTGTGGCACCTTATTTATTTATTTATTTACTATCTTTATTTTTACCCCGCCCTTTTTCAAAAATTGGAACTCAAGGCGGCCTACGGATAAAAGTGGATACATATAATAAAAAGATACAAGAATCTGCATTAAGCTAAAATCAAACTGTTTGCAACATTAAAACATTAACATACACTCAAGATACTTAAAAACAATTTTAAAATAGCGCAATTAAAACCGTGAGCAATATAGCATACCTCTTAAGGCCCTGTCCTTCAAGTCAAACACATTTATTATGATACAAGCTTTCACAGACCAGTGTCCCCTTCATCAGATGCATGAAGTCTTATCCTAACCTGTAAAAAAAACCTCTTCTACTCAATTATTAAAGGTAGAAGAACTTAGTCTTCCTTAGCATCTGGTCACCCTAGACTAGATTTTGTTTTGTCTTCATTGCTATAAGAACTTTATATTTGGGTGGACAGTGAGAGGCATAAGGATTCTGCAGTCTGACAACTTTACATTGCACAGGATATAGTGCCCTCTAGGTGGCTAGTTTTTTTTAGATCCAATACAGCTGTGAACTTCAGAGGCATAGCCCAAACCTATTTGGTGCTTACTCATTGTGCATGGGATTGCAGATATAAAATATTACAGCCAGACTTCTTCACTCAAAAGGCTTGCCTGAACGTATGATATGTATGGTTTATCTATCAAAAAATCTGGTACCAGTGAAAACAATGTTAAGTTATACATCCAACCTACAATGGCTGAAACTTCATTTCAGATTATTCCAGACCATCAAAAAACCAGCTTCTACAAAGTCAGCAGAAAATGCAAGGGTCAAATTGTTACGCGTTTCCAGAGAAGGAGGGATTTCAGAGCTGAGGATGACAGGACAATAGGAACAAGTCCATTCCACCCCTTATATTGGATATTTCCACTAACTATACTGAACAATTAAAAGGGAGGAGAATGCTGGCCACACAGGCTCCCCAGTTGGCCACCGTGAGAACAGAATATTGGAGTAGATGGGCCTTTAGCCTGACCCAGCTGGGCTCTTATGAACCACCGGTGATTGCCTCTGAGCATCAGCAGAGCACATTGCACTCTTCACCATATAATTACAACCCTGGCTTGCATGCAAAAGCTGTATCCCGTAGATACATTTGTTTTCTCTTTCATCATAACTCCTCTTGCAATTGCTGATTTGAGGACTAGCAACAACGGAAGTGTCTGTTTAGCTACAACATTAATTTTCTCCGCTAAAGGTAAAGGTGTCCCTGCACTTATAGTGCGAGTCGTTTCCGACTCTTAGGGTGACATCTTGCGACGTTTACTAGGCAGACCGTATATATGGGGTGGGATTGTCAATTCCTTCCCTGGCCTTTCTTTACCCCCCCAGCATGTGCCGGGTACTCATTTTACCGACCACGGATGGATGGAAGGCTGAGTGGACCTCGACCCCTTTTACCGGAGATTCGACTTCCCCCTTCCGTTGGAATCGAACTCTGGCCGTGAGCAGAGCTTCGGCTGCGTTGCCGCCGCTTTTATTTACGTATTTTTTCATTTTGTGACCCACTTTGTGGAAGAAAAGGGGGGAAAGTATGCCACACATACAGTATTCAAAGGAGCAAAGAGACCCCGTACACCAACAAGCACTGTCAAGTTAGCCTGACTCTCCTTTTAAATCTACAGTAAAGGAAGCCGCATTTATTTATTTATTTGAGGGAACGGAAGCGGTGAGCTATCTTGGCCTTTGGCGCTTTCCGTCGTTCGGGCGATACCAACTCTCTTCCATACTTCGGAGGGAAAGGGGAAAGAGAGGATGCGGTTATGAACGATTGGCTATTATTCCGGTGTAAAGACTTGATGAGGCTCTTGACGCGCCGAGAAACCGGGGGAAGCGGCTGCCCTTGAGCGTTGGAGGTTGGCGACAGCCGATGGAAAAGGAATAGGTAAATGGTCGCGTCCTCGCTCCCCTCCAACCCGCCCGCGCTGAGCTACTGGGAAGCCAGTGGGCGGGGCTCATCGGGCAGCCGTGGCGGCTGGGTAATGGCAGCCCTGTGAGAAGGATCCGGGAGAGCGGTGGGGCAGGAGCCGCAGCCTGCGCAAGACACGCTGTGTGGGGAGAGGGCGGGGAGGCGACACTAACCCAGGCCTCTCCTGTTGCCAGGTAACCTTAGGGGGGCGGGGGCGCCAAGAGGCGCCACCCTCTTTCTCCGCTCTCTTCTCTACCCCCCCCCATTTCCCTGTGGTTCAGGTGCCCCTTATATGTTCTTCCGTCCTTTTTTCCCTCTCCGGTATTTCTAGGGAGTGGGCTATATCATTTCGCTGTCTGCATGTCGTACTGCGAGCCTCCCCAATTGCTCTCCATACGTGAGGCTGGTTGGATACATAGATAGTATTCTCATGAACGTGTTTGTTCAAAAATTCTGGGTTGGATACAGGCTTAAATTGGTTCCACCGATTTCCATGGGCCTTAAACATTGACTAATTTGGGATGCACACTTAATCCCATTTCCCTGGGAGTAAGCCCTATTGAAATCAGTAGGGCTTGTTTCTGAGTAGGCAGTGGTTAGGATAGTGCTGTTAGTCTAGAGCTGACCTTATGTGTTAGCATATGAATTAAAAAGCATTTGAACAGTGTTACATCCAAGCTGGAGCATAGAGCTATAGACTTTTGTTCCAATTTTGGAAATCCCAAGTCAGTCCCAAAAAATGTAACTGGATGAATAACAAACTACAGGGAGGGTTAATGTTTTAATTCGGTGTTTCAGGTTTGGCCTTCATGAATAACATTGCTGGATTTCAGACTTGGTACTGAAAGTGAATGGGATGGTTCTAAGAATCCTGAGAATGGAAAATCCAGCTTGCATGCAGTAGCACCAATGAAAAACCTTACATTACTTTCTTTGATCTCAGCAAAACAAGACAGTTCTGTTAAATCCACATATGCTCACAGTCAAACTGGAATTCTTGGCATCCAAAATGCATCATGCAAAATCCCACCAACAGTTTGGCCCTTAAAATTAAATCTACCTACAACAGTTTTAGAAAATTGCCTCTAAAGAAACCATGGACTTTGAAAACATCTTCTCCACAGAAGGTGTCCCTTCTTGTCATTGACTATAACACTCACCAGGCATTTATTCTATTCAGGAAATCCCTCTGCTGCAAAGGTGAGAAAGATACTAACAATGAATATCCTATTCCGTTGCAGTTTGTTGTTGTTGTTATGTGCCTCCAAGTCGATTACGACTTATGGCGACCCTATGAATCAGCGACCTCCAAGAGCATCTGTCATGAACCACCCTGTTCAGATCTTGTAAGTTCAGCTCTGTGGCTTCCTTTATGGAATCAATCCATCTCTTGTTTGGCCTTCCTCTTTTTTCTACTCCCTTCTGTTTTTCCCAACATTATTGCCTTTTCTAGTGAATCATATCTTCTCATGATGTGTCCAAAGTATGATAACCTCAGTTTCATTATTTTAGCTTCTAGTGACAGTTCTGGTTTAATCTGTTCTAACACCCAATTATTTGTCTTTTTTGTAGTCCATGGTATCCGCAAAGCTCTCCTCCAGCACCACATTTCAAATGAATTGATTTTTCTCTTATCCGCCTTTTTCACTGTCCAACTTTCACATCCATACATAGGGATTGGGAATATCATGGTCTGAATGATCCTGACTTTCGTGTTCAGTGATACATCTTTACATTTGAGGACCTTTTCTAGTTCTTTCACAGCTGTCCTCCCCAGTCCTAGCCTTCTTCTGATTTCTTGACTATTGTCTCCATTTTGGTTAATGACTGTGCCGAGGTATTGATAATCCTTGACAAGTTCAATGTCCTCATTGTCAACTGTAAAGTTACATAAATCTATTGTCATTGCTTTAGTCGTTTTGACATTCAGCTGTAGTCCTGCTTTTGTGCTTTCCTCTTTAACTTTCATCAGCATTCTTTTCAAATCATTACTGGTTTCTGCTAAGAGTATGGTATTGTCTGCATATCTTAAATTTTTGATGTTTCTCCCTCCAATTTTCACACCTCCTTCATCTTTGTCCAATCCCGCTTTCCGTATGATATGTTCTGTGTACAGATTAAACAAAAAGGGTGATAAAATACACCCCTCTCTCACACCCTTTCCGATGGGGAACCAATCGGTTTCTCCATATTCTGTCCTTACAGTAGCCTCTTGTCCAGAGTATAGGTTGCGCATCAGGACAATCAGATGCTGTGGCACCCCCATTTCTTTTAAAGCATTCCATAGTTTTTAATGATCTACACAGTCAAAGGCTTTGTTGTAGTCTATAAAGCACAGGGTGATTTTCTTCTGAAATTACTTGCTCAGTTCCATTATCCAACGTATGTTTGCGATATGATCTCTGGTACCTCTTCCCTTTCTAAATCCAGCTTGGACGTCTGGCATTTCTCGCTCCATATATGGTAAGAGCCTTTGTTGTAAAATCTTGAGCATTACTTTACTTGCATGGGATATTAAGGCAATAGTTTGATAATTACTGCATTCTCTGGGATCCCCTTTCTTTGGAAATGGGATATATATTGAACGCTTCCAGTCTGTGGGCCATTGTTTAGTTTTCCTTATTTCTTGAGAAATTTTTGTCAAAATTTGGACAGATTCAGTCTCAGTAGCTTGTAGCAACTCTATTGGTATACCATCTATTCCTGGTGATTTGTTTCTTCCAAGAATTTTAAGAGCAGCTTTCACCTCACATTCTAAAATTTCTGGTTCTTCATCATATGGTTCGTTCCTGAATGAATCTGTCATCCTTGCATCTCTTTTATAGAGTTCTTCAGTGTATTGCTTCCATCTTCCTTTCATTTCATCTCTGTCAGTCAGTGTGTTCCCCTGTTGATTATTCAACATCCCTACTCGTGGTTTAAATTTCCCTTTCATTTCTCTAATCTTTTGGAATAGGGCTCTTGTTCTTCCCATTTTATTGTCCTTTTCTATTTCTATACAATAACTATTGTAATAGTTTTCTTTGTCCCTACGTACTTGTCGTTGTATAGTCGCATTTAGGATTCTGACCGTGTTTCTATCTCCTTTTGCTTTTGCTTTCCTTCTCTCTTTAACCATTTTAAGAGTTTCTTCAGTCATCTATTGAGGTCTTTCTTTGTAACAAGAGGTACTTTTTTTTGCATTCTTCCCTGATAATGTCCCTGACCATGTCCATAGCTCTTCTGGTTCTCTGTCAACTAAGTTTAAAGCCTCAAACCTGTTCCTTATTTGATCTTTATATTCTTCTGGGATGTTATTTAAATTGTATTTTGGGATGTTATTTAAATTGTATTTTGGCATTATGATTGCTTTGTTCTTCTTTAGCTTTACTCTGATTTTCGATATGATCAGTTCATGATCTGTACTGCAGTCTGCTCCTGGTCTTGTTTTTGCAGAAAGTATGGAACTTCTTTATCTTCTGCTACCAATTATATAATCAATTTGATTCCTATATTGACCATCTGGTGATGTCCATGTGCAGGCCCTCCCTTAGCATGTGCGGGGCCCGGGGCAAAAGCAAAGTTTGAGGCCTCCCACATTTGCTCTGGGTCACGGTCTTGGCTGAGACGCTGCCGTAGGTGCGCAGGCACCAGTCCCGGGACTGCCGGCCCAGGTCGCTGTCCCCGGGGCGGCTACCACTCACTGACTGCAGCAGGAGCAGCAGCAGCAGCGGCTTTGGCATGGCGGGCTGGCAGGCAAGCGAGCCCCCATCCCGGGCAGAAAGAGAGCGAGCGAGTGCTGCGCCCTGCCTGGTGAAGGCGAGCAGGCAGGGAGGGAGGAGCTGGCTGGTGAGCAGATCACCAAGCGTGGGGCCCCCCCAAAGCACGGGGCCCGGGGCAACTGCCCCGCTTCCCAATGCCTAGGGGTGGCTCTGTTCATGTGTACAGTCGTCTTTTTGGTTGCTCAAAAAATGTGTTCGCAAGAAACAAATTATTGGCTTCACAGAATTCAATAAGTCTTTTTCCTGCTTCATTTCTGTCACCTAAGCCCCATTTCCCCACAATTCCTAGTTCTTCTCTATTCCCTACTTTTGCATTCCAGTCCCCCATGGTTATCATCATATCTTGTTTTGGTGTGTGATCAATTTGCTTCTGTACTTCTGTGTAAAATCTCTCCAATTCTTCTTTTTCTGCGTTTGACGTTGGAGCGTAGACTTGGATGATGGTTATGTTAATAGGTTTCCCGTTTAATCTCATTGATATCACTCATTCAGACCTTGCGTTGTAGCTCCTAATTGCTTTTGCTACACCACTTCTCACTATTAAAGCAACCTCGTTACTTCTTAATTTCTCATTTCCTGCATAAAATATTTTGTAGTTGCCTGACACATCTACAGCTCTTGGTTCTTACTTGGAAATCAGTGAAAGCAACAACAAAAATTTGAGCAATTTGCCACAGAACACTTTTACTGAAATTGCCACACTCTTTTAGATTGTAGAAAATAATCGTGTTAGTTGGTTGAATCAAAATGACCAAATGTGTAGTGGTGTTTAAATAATGCTACTCTGCAAATAATAATAATGGATTTGCTGTCAAATTATACTGTTACCTGTAATAACTTAAATGATATGTGAGGGTGGTAAGGATGAATGTAAATGTGTGTGTCTCATTCCATGTAATCCTTGCGTTTTTTCAGTGCAGTTTATGGATTTTGTGTCTCTGTTTATAAATCGGTTCACACATTGCCACGTTCTCCATTCACTTCATATATCGGATCAAGATGACTTCAAGCAGTGGACTCGGCAGTCTCCCTACCAGGAAGGATTTTTTTCTTGAGCAAGTAGCAAGTCTCCAAGGCTTGAACAAACCTAACGTATGTGAAACAAACCTAACGTATGTGAAGGAGTAATGTGGCACATGGCATAACTCAGTAAAGGAAGTACTCCCACAATGTTATGCCTGCAGAATCTTAGGGACTGCTTCACACACGATAGTCTTCTCTGTGATGGTGCGCTCTTTATGGAATTCTCTTTCTTCTGTCATACGACCAGCATGAACTGTTAGTTTTTGCATAGGCTATTAGTGCTAAGGCTGGGTTATTTGTTGTTGTTTGTTACTGTACAGTACTGAACTCGGTTGCTGTTTTGATTTTTTTTAATCTGCCATTGTTTATGCTGCTATTGGATATTGTAGCAGTTTTTCATATTTTATCTTTGGGCTCGCTTGTCAGTGAAAATTTAAATGTACTGCCTCAAGTTGATTCCTACTTATGGCGACCCTACGAATAGGGTTTTCATAAGGCTACTACACTGTTGTTTCTGTTAAGAGGAAAATGCCCCATGGCAAGATGTAGAGGCCACGGGTTTGATTTTTTTAAAATGAGACAAATTCATTGAAGATAGTTCTGTCAACCACTATAAACCATAACAGCTACAATGAAAACTCTAAACCAGCCTTTTTCAACCAGTGTGCCTCCAGATGTTGTTGGACCACAACTCCCATCAGCCTCAGCCAGCATTGCCAATGGTCAGGAAAGATGGGAGTTGTGGTCCAACAACATCTGGAGGCACACTGGTTGGGAAAGGCTGCTCTAAACTTTTGAATACCAGGTGCTGACGACAACTAGTGGGGAAAGCTGTTTCCACTATCCTGCTATACTTGTGAACTTCCCAGAAGAATCTAGCTGGCCATTGTTGGGGACAGGGTGGTGGACAAGATGGGCCTTTGGTCTGATCAAGCAAGGTTCTTCTGTTCTCACAGTTGATTCCTTGGGAATATTTTTTTCATGCAGTGTTTGTTTTTTCCTCCTCATTTTGCACACTTGAGGTTTACGCAACCTTAGCTCCCTCTCATTTCAAGTCATCTTTTAGATTTATCAAGCGAGGCCATTCTGAAATTCTTGTGTGTGAAGTACACCTGGGAAGATAGGTATGCAAGTGTAAAGTGGTGGTGTACTCTTTACCATAAGGGTAAAATGTAATTAGTTCATGAAGAAGGTACATTAGGAGGGTTTCTTATTGGACTGAATAAATTTTAAATTTGTTCATGTGAACAGACTGCCATGAGAGTTTTTTCAACTTATTGGCTTACCATTTACATCAAAAATTAACTGATTGCCATTTTTCCTTTAAGTAAAAGCAGTTGATTCTACCACTGGGACAACTGTTATAGTTTTATTCTGTTTCCATTTCTATTCTACTTCTGAGTGTTTTCTCCCTGTTTGCTATGGTTTCTTCCTTTCCGTGCATTCTGGAAACGGTTATTGGTGCATCTTTACTGTGAGTAAAGAGGCATGCAGGCACCGTGTGTGATAATGATGATTTTTGCTAACTCCTACAAAATGGCAGAAATAATTATTTTAGAATAGCCAGCACCATCAATTAAATAATTTGGTGTCATTGGTGCGCTTGGATAACTTGAAGTAACTTTGATATTGCCATTTTGTGTGTGCAAAAAAATTGACTCAACAGCCCTCACTTTTCCAGAGACCCCCATTGACACCGTAGCTACTAAGGAGTAAATTTCTTTGAATGCAAACAAGGAGAAAAGTTACACATCCATGATATCCAATACACTGACTTGGCTTTTGACACTGGATCATAATTTGGTAAATTAACTACAGTCAACTGATATTGTTCAAGTCTGACTTGAGATAGTTGCTTAATTTAGAACTTCTTGAATTACAGTGTTGGTCCCAGCCAGTGCATCCCATCCCAGTTATTCATAATATCGTATGAGGAAGTATCACAGTTGATTGGATCCAGACTTAGTCATGACTCATTTAAATCAGTGGTGCTTAAATTCATCATGTCTAATGTCAGTCCCATTGAGTTTAATGGGTCTCCTTTAAACATGTCTTAAATTTGGATCCAACCAGTCAATTGTGACAGCTTCAAAATAAATCTTGGTCATAATTGTATTGTCTGATACCATGAGTGGAGTTTTGTTTTTTTAAAGTATTTGTCCTCATGACCAGTTTCTGTGGCACAGTTGCCTTTCTATAGTGATTGCATGTAAGAGGAAATGCAGTCTAGATATATGTCCACACATTATAAATTTGGATGCAGTATAAAGAGAAATATCATTTTGGAGCAGGTTTAGAGAAGCTAACTGAATTTTTCTTGTCCTTTTTACCAAAACTAATACAGCCGTACAGTGCATTTCTACGCTAGCTCAGCAGTTCTCAAAATTTATTTATTTATTTATTAGATTTATTAGTTGCCCATCTGGCTGATTATCCAGCCACTCTGGGCGACGTACAGCATAAAAACATACAAATGCATTAAAACATTAAAATCTCAAACAGTAGTAATAAAACCTAACCCACCCCAAAAGCCTGTCTGAAGAGCCAGGTGGAATTGGAAATTGCTTGGGGTCTAAAACTGACCTTTAAAAAATAAATAATTGAACTGTTATGAAACAGAGAATTGTGTGAAACACAGAGATTGTGACTTGTAAGGTCCCACAGTGATCCATGACTGAGTGCGGATTTGAACCTGGGTCTTCCCTGTCCTAGTTCAATATACTAACCACTGTGCCACAATGATTCATTTAAAAGTAATTTGTTAGAACTGAAGTACAAGTGATTTAAGTACAACTCACATTTTCTTTGTTCTTTACTTAAATGCAGCATCATTAGCCTCACTCGTGGCTTTCCTGTGAAAGCACAAAATCATTCAATATTGCTGGATTACATTTTTTATTGCAAAAAATACAAGGAAGTAGTTCAGCTATTTTTTCTAAGCTGTGTGCTATTTTGTATGCATCTGATAGATACCTCTCTAGGTCTGATGTGTAAAATTGGCCCAATCTCGAGCTCTTTCCCTGAATCAGACTATTTATGCTGGATGGTCTGTTACTCATTCTCACGCTCACCATTTGTCGTATACATGGCAACAATGAAGGTCATGGAATATTGCACTACGCTAGGGAAGTACCACAAAGCAGCATTTCAGTGGCAAAGGTAAATGAGCATATCAGCATAAATTGGCCTTGGTAATAATGCAGATTGTTTGGGAGTACATAATCTAGCCATTTATAACTAAGTAAAGGTGTTGAAAGAAAAATATTTGAGTAATACAATCATATTTACAGCTAACGTTACTTTAATTTGAAACTAAACATTTGATTTTTTTCTTTTTTGCAGATTAATACTAACGCCCCACAATGTCCTTGAAACCACGAGTAGTTGATTTTGATGAAACATGGAACAAGCTTCTTACAACAATTAAAGCTGTTGTTATGTTGGATTATGTTGAAAGAACGACATGGAATGACCGCTTCTCGTATCCTTTCAAAAAAAGGTGGACTCTGAATTCACATAATTATGTGTCTTGCAGATATTGGGCTCAAAATCATGCCATCTGGAATAAAATGTCTTGTGACTATTTTTTACTTGTTCTGTGAAAAACAGGGACTGCTGTTCCTTGTGAAAAAGTTTGTTGGCCAGAAAGGTTTTATACAATGGAATCAGCAAATTCTGAATTGATCACTTTCTAAGAATTGTAAGCTGTGGATTAACCATAAAGACCACCCTAATACATTGAGTTCAGTACATGGCTTTTTTGTATCTACTCTGGATGCTTGATACAGCTTTTTACTCACCTTGAGCAAATAAGTTGACTAGCAAATATGTCGATCGCATGGCAAGCATGTCCAGCCTTGTCTGAACTACTGTTCAGCTTCACTGTAGTTACATCAGGGTTAGATTTCTAACGTTGTGTTTTGCTGAAGTGACATTTTCATTGACTATGACAGCGGAGAGCTTGACAACTGGTTTGCCCTGGAAGAAAAGATAGTCATCCATATTGTTTGTATTTTTGGAGACTGACAGTTCAACAAAAGGCCTTTTTATAGTGTTGTCAGTGTATTTGCAATTATGAACTGTGTAAGCCAGATGTAACCCATCTGTGTTTAAATGCTGAACTTCTGTTTCTTCAAGATCAGACTCATGTTGCTGAATGAAGTGGTAAAATCTCAAATCAGGTGGAATCTCCTGATAGCTATTCATTTTATGTATCAGTAGCAGAATGACTGCATTCATCAGCATATAGAAGCCTCCTGATCCTAAATCAGACTATTGGTCCATCTAGCTCATTGTTGTTTGCACTGACTGGCAGCAGCTCTCTAGGGTTTCAGATAAGATTTTTTCCTAGCCCTGTCTGGAGATGCCAGTAATTGAACCAACAGTCAAAGCTTTTTGTTGGACATGCAATGAATGACCTTCTGAAGTATGTAGTATTGGGGTGGGAAACCATATTTTCTTACAGAAACAACCTGCCTACTTTGATCTTACATTAGGTAGACCTAGTACATCATGGTCCCGTCTAGAGAATTGCTCAGATGGAGTCTGAACATTTTGATCTTCACAGCAGGTTTTAATTCAGTTTTTAGTTGGTGCACATCCTCTTTGAGAATGAAAACAGGATAAATATGCATGGGACACTGTGCCCCAGTATAGTTCCAAGTCTTCTTGAAAAGAGCAATGAAAGTTCACATGATACTTTTATTTAAATCATTGACTCACACTTTCAGTTACCTTTTGACCTTCAGATCTCTTCAGCCTGAACCCCTGCAGGAATGAGATATTTCTGGCACTACTTCTGCCTGTGCAGCATAACTTAAGCACATTACTAGAAGTAATTTTAGTGTTTTTTTAATTTTAGAAAGTTAGTGGTATTTCATGCATTAAGAAAGGTATTAGTTATTTCCGAGCTTTCTTTTAATTGTTCTGTCTGGAAGGAATAGATTTTTGGTGTGAGAGCCCTTTCACACAATTCTGTCATTCTGCGTTCACTCCATTTTGCACCTGGTAAATGACTCCTATTTCTTTGTGCCCCTGATTTCACTTCTCAGCATTTGTTGTGGATTTGTTATTGAAATCAGAGGATTGCTTTTCAGCAAGATCTTGTTGTATTCTTTTCAATATGATTACCATAGCACCTGGAAAGCCCATGTGTTGCTTCTAGGAACTTGGGCTCCAGTAATCGGTAAACTGCAAAATTGGTGTAGCTTTGGATATCTAAACACTGGAGACCTAAATACAGAAACAAGAACTCTGTCTGGAGGATTGTACTTTGGCGGCAGCATGGAATAGAGTTGCCAACTTGAAGTGTCCTAGCAGGAATGCTTAGCAAGGCTTGGAGGAAACGGTAACAGAATTTGGATAACAGCATCAGGCTTTGCAGCACCAGGGAAGGCAGATATTCCAACAGGGCCCAAATGTCAGCTGAGTCCTTATCTCCAAGCAGGCCTGATAGATGCCAGAATTCCACCAATCAAGTGAAGATAGAGGGGATTAAAAGAAGTAGTGCTCTGATTTGGAGACATGCACTGTGATGCTGTTACATAGTTTCAGATTATACCCTCTGCCTTTAAAAGAGAAAAGAACTTTGGGTAGAGGGCAGGCCAATTCTGACTCCTCATTCAGAAGTTCTAAGTTGCCACTTCAAGGCTTGAGATCTGGTAATTGATCCTTCTCGCTTTAGGGTTCCCACTCACATTCTTCTTAGAGCAGATTGTGAGGCCTTGAGATCTCCTGGGTGGATAATCTTTGGTTTAAAGCCATTATTGGAAGAGTCACTATCAGAAGGGCTTGGTCACCAAAGAGACGTATGCTTTGTTAATCTGAAGTGAATCATAATGCAAAAAAGCTTGGGAATTGAGCAAAGACTTCCCCTTAATTCAAAGTCCATGGAATTATCTGTACTGATTGTGAATTATTCTGAAAAGAATGACTGGCAACTTGTTCACCTTTCCATTTTTAGAATAATTTGATTAGACCCATTGCTCATTATTTGTTAGTGTGAGTAAATCTTGATGAAAACTGCCAAGTGTATAATGAAATCCCAGGACTTAAAGCTTTCTCATTAAATGCAACAGTAATATTTTGTGGTATTAGAAATAATAGATGCATTCAATAAGCAAGCTATTCTATTAGAAAATTCTTTTCTTTTGTTCTTCATTATTTTGTGTTTCCTGTCTGATCAATTGCTTTAGCAAATCCCAACAGTATAATAGTGCTTTTTCTCACATAGTTACATTAGGTATGGATCAGATCCTTCTTGAAAATCCTTGCTTCTTTTGATGCTCTGTATTTTTGGTAGTTTATGGAGAAAACAAATTTGACAGTATGCTTTGTATAATGAGTAACGAGATGTCATTAGCATTTTTTGGCAATTATCTTTTTCTTCTTGTATCTTCTAGGAAAGCTATAAAAGAGTTTTCTGCATTGGGGGTTATTCTAGGAACTCTGTATGCTGCTTTTAAAGGCTATTTAGATTATAAACTCCCCCTACCCGCCCCTGACAAGGTACTTCAATTGTCATGTGGTTAGTAATAAATATACAAAGGAAGATATTAATATCCTCCTTAGAAACCAGGGTGTTTAAGAATAAAATATTCTGGGCAATATAGTACTGCTGTATTGTCCTGGATCTAGTAACTTGCTAACCTAAGCCTCTACTAGTATAATGAAATGGTGCATTTAGTGATATTTTAAAAAATCTGTAAGAAACTGTTTCTTGCTCTCGGCTTGTATAAATAACTTCGTTCTTTAAAAATGATTGTTCGAAAGATATAGTTTCCTTACCACAAGGCCCACTAAATACAGGATAACGGGCCAGGCACAAAGGTTCACGCATAGCATTCTTTGAACACACACGTGCTTTTCAGTTCCTCCATCACCACCAGCGCGTTCTCACTGAAACCCCGTGTGATGCTTCCCCAGGTTTTCCTACAGACTGGGAAAGGCCCTCCTGTTCAGCCTTCTGTGTAGCACAATGAGCTGCAACTGGAAGAAAAAATCAGTGCAAATGCACAAGGCTCTTTGAAACCCAGCTTTGGGTGTGTTTTTTAAATTCTAGTTAAAGGTTTCTCAAGAGAACTTCCAAATGTGTTTCAACCTTGACTTCAAAACCAGGGACATTTATGCTTTGTGTGTGGCCTATCCTGAACCTCTAGGGGAGAGACTTTATATGGAAACTAAAAATTTTTTGGAAAATCATGTACGGCATTTGCACAAGGTAACTATCAGGTGTACAAAATGTGGGTCTTACTGCTGCATATCAGAATTTCATAATGGAATACAAGTTGTTCCCCAATTTGTTAATGGATGCAGTTATTTTCTAATTCATTAAATATTTTGTTCAACATGGGAGTACCATGTAAATATGTATGGCGTTTCCCAAACATATTTGAAATCATCTATAAAGCAGAAAGTATTGCAGAATAAGTTTGTTCCTCAGTATTTCTGACATCTGGTTATTACAGTGCAAATCATGGAATTATTTTTTTTCTCATGCTCCTTTTTTTCTTTTGTAGAGAGTCTTGGACTCTGAAGAACAAGTACTGGTAATGTATCATAGATACTGGGATGAATACAGTAAAGGGGCAGACTATATGGACTGTTTATACAGGTAAATTTGGGAGAAAATATCTTAAAAGTATAATTGATGCAAAAAAAACTTAAAGGAGAAGCCTGAAGCAGTTGGGAGTTTCAGACAAGTCAGAATTTGATTTCTGAAATATATTTGGGACAAGATTGTGAAGTGTATCATATGTGACAACCTTCCAGCATAATTTTATGTATGCATTTAGCTACAATGCATGTATGCTGCTGTTCAGTTTACAAAAATCTCAGGATGTCTTACCTGAGAACATTACAAGTAGTAATGTTTAGCAAGGAATATAAATTTTGGGGTGTGATTGGTGTGCCTTTGTGTGAGATGAAGGGTTCCCTCCATGTGCAGAAAAGATTCAGATCCAGTGGTTGCGCTGGACAAAAGAGGGCACCTTGTTGATTTCCCAGCACAACATCCCATGTTTGTCTAGAGGGGAGGGAGAAATAAACTAAAATAGCCTTGCCATACTCGAGTGGAATTCTGCTCACAGCATGTCTGGTTCCAATTGTAGATCTGGAATAAATATTTCTGGCTTGTTGAGTGCCTGTAAACCGGCATCAAGTGATCCTATTAAACTAATTCAGTTCAGCAATAGAACAATTAAATAAGAATAAATGCTAATCATGCCCCTTGAAGGAAGAACAAGTACAGACTTCAATTGCTGTAAAAAGCCAGGTTGCACCTTACTTTTAAGCATGCTTCCATGACTACAGATAATTGGTTGATTAATTTATTTGGAGCAGCTATGCAACATCACTACACAAAGAGCTTTCAATCTAAACATTCAGTTGTACTGAGGTCTGCTGAAAGTGGAGGAAAATCATGCACATCAGACTTCCATGTATTCAGGTGCTCATGCTGAGGGCCTAGTTCACATCACAGAATCACTCGCTATCTTATTGCCACTCCAAGTGAAGGCATGAAACCAGGACAACCTATCATTAAAATCTGAAGTTTCCTTTGACATAAATATGTTTTAGAATTGAGCTGTTAGGAGGACTTTCCTGGTGACCAAGCTGAGTGTGTTGCAACAGTTGAGCAAAAGAACAGCAACAGAGGAAGCTCTATATGCTGCAGTTAGTTGTGGTTGAAGACCACAGCTGGGTTCCTTCTGGGAAGAAGGGTGGGATATAAACATAACAAATAAATAAAATAAGACTATAGCATCCTGCAGTGGACTTGTGCTACTGGATTAGATAACCTAGAGTTTAAAGGTACTTCACTGAGTATTCAGACATTATTTATTTGCTACGTTTATACCCCACCTTGCTTTCACCATGGAACCTAAGGCGGCATACATGTGGTTCCCAGGTGGTCTCCTATCCAGGCACTGACCAGACCCAGACCTGTTTAGCTTCAGCAAGGTGGTGGCCTCATGTGCCTTCAGACCATAGCCTGGGACATGACAAGTGTTCTTAATTATTTGGTCATATGAAAAGTGAACAGGTTGCAATCTGAAGGGGGTGGCCTCCATGATTACAAGCTAATGATCAATAAAGAAATGGGAGGCTCGGAGGGCTTAAGATTGGCATGGGCGGGAGACCTTAACACCACAGTAGGTTTCAAATGGTTACATAAACATCAGACATTCATCTCGTTATAGTGCTTATAGGGGAACAAGAACACAAAACCTCTTATTGGCTGTCTCTGCTAGTATTTCCTTTTTTTTAAGGTAGGACTTCACTGTTGCCCCTTGTTGGTTTTAAAAGAGTGAGAAACCTGGTTGCTCACCTCTGTTTGTGCTTGTCCTAGCCGTCCACACAAAGCCTATGAACAGAGTGTTGTTGTTTTTGAAATAGTGTTAAATGTATGCACAAACATCTTCATATTTAGTCATTAAAATGTGAGCGTGGAAAGAGACGGTGGAGCAGTGGACTTTCAAATACTATTTGCTGGCAAGTAAATGTCCTGGCATGTAGATGCAGTTGTAAAAATCACCACAGTGCTTGTAGTTTGTCCAAATATTCTGAGGAGAGATGGCAAGAAAATTATTACTTTTTTAAAAAATAGTGCTTACCCAGGCTAAACTGGAAAGGATCTCTAATGGGGAAAATAGCATAGGATGTGGTGTAGACAAATGGTTGATATAGCTTGTGATTTGTTCTGTGGGATATTAAGTGAAAAAGTATGGGTGAAGACTTGTCCTTCCTTGTACAACTTAAATTTAAACTGAGGGTTCCCACTCGTGGAATTTAGAATCTCAAAACAAAAGTTGAAACAAATGGGGATTTTGTTTCTTCATATTATGACTTCAGTTATCTTTGCTACTCTCCAGTTTGTTAGAATTCTTTTAAAAACATACTTTCCAAAACTGGGCATACACTGTAACTGCAGTCTAATTTGTATTGCATAGAACAATAATTCTGATGTAGTTGGGAGGTAACACTAAACTTTTGGTTTAGTGCTTCATGCATGAACTCCGAGCTCATGTGTTCTTCCTCCCCTTCCACAGTCTGTTGTTATGTTCAACCCTATTGTTGCTTGCTTGCTTTCAAGTCAATTACAACTTATGGTGATGGTATGAATCAGTGACTTCCAATAGCATCTGTCATGAACCACTCTGTTCAGAGCTTTTAAGTTCAATCCTATAGATATGGTTAATTTTAACTGGTTTAGGGAAGCACGCCAGAATTGTAAACCATGGTTTGACATTGGTTTGTTTCACTGCAGTTCAGGGCTGTGGAGTCGGAGTCGGAAGCAATTTTGGGTGGAGTCAGAGTCAGTAGAAATGTTCCGACTCCGGCTTCAAAATAAATTTTGATTGACCAATTTTTTAAAATATAAATTCAAAATGTCAAAGAAGCTTCCCATGAAGTCAGCTGTAGTTGAGCATTTCACCATAACTCAAGATGGAAAACATTTTGTGTGTCAGTGTATGACACCGGACCCAGATGAAGACAAATGCTGTGATGCCAAGATCAGCGCATATTCAGGCAGCGATAAAAATGCTCCTATGAGAGCTTCCAATTTAAAAAGACATTTACAGCCCTTTCCAGGGCTGTTGAGTTGGAAGCAATTTTGGGTGGAGTCGGAGTCTGACAGTAGAAAAATAGAGGAGTTGGAGTCGAAGGTTTGGCGTACCGACTCCACAGCCCTGCCGTAGTTAAGACTAACAAATAGCTATGAAATGAAAGCTTCCAACTTCTTAATAGCCATGCCTAAGGGGATGAGAGGACCTCATCATAGTTGAGCATTATGTCTTTAACACAACCCTGTCTGTTGTTATCTTATGCCTACAGCTCTGATTTTGATTATGTGTTAGACTGCTCTCTCCCAAAAATGAAATATGTTTTTAATGACCTAGATTTGTTTCAGAAAAATCTGAATGAAATAATGCTTTCACACATAATATGTTTTGTTTTCATAGATACCTCAATACACAATTTATTAAAAAGAACAAATTGACTGAAGCTGATCTTCAGTATGGTTATGGAGGTGTGGATATGAGTGAGCCATTGATGGAGATTGGAGAGGTAGGCACTCTATATAAATACTTAATTGCATTTTTTTCCTGTATCCTGCCATTGTTTACTTTTTTGGAAACAGTATAGCCCACTTCATTGTTTACTTCATTGGATCACTACAAAGAAGATTTCGTTTATTGTCTTTATATGCTTTCATAGTAAGACACTGAATTTTTTTTCTTGGCTTCTAGCTAATCATAGTGAACACAGACCACCATTGCTTCTTATTTACTTGTTGAAACAATTTAGGATTGTACAATACCTTGGTGGGATTGGTAGATACAGAAAGAGCAGTCTTGGACTGCAAGGCTCTGATAATAAAGATGGGTTAATATTAATAAAGTGGTTGAAATGCACAACAAATGTTTACTTTAGCACATTTAATTTGAAACTGACAAGAATAGGAGCGTGGTGAAACATTACTTTCTGAACCTAGCATAGTAAGAGTGATGTTTGGGGTCACATACCTAAACCCCACCTTGCACATCTGCTTTTCTCAGGAGGAAAGTAGAGTCTGATTTCTGAATAGCACTTGTCAGTACCAGGAAATCTGGAATTGCTTAGTTTCTGCATCTCTGATAGAGTAAAAGAGCCCAGATAAACAGGATGGTATTAGTACTGTTTACATATTAAAAAATGGGATGTATCCAATAGTGCAGTGATTCTTACCCTTTTCCACTGCCAGCAGCCCTTGGATTTCCAAAATATGCTCTTGCACCCTCTGAAAAAATACTGTTCATTTTTTTAATGTGTGTTTTAGCCTAACTTAGCTAAGATAAATGACAGTTTTCCAAAATCTTTGGTTGGGCCTTGCACCCCTAGAAATAGTGTCTCACACCCCCGGTAAAGAACCACTGCAATAGTGAAATAAGCATGTCTACTTAGAAATAATCCCCACTGAATTAAATGGTATTCTAAATAAGTGTTTGTAGGATTATATCCTAAAGCTGCAAATCTAATCCCATTTACTTGGGAGTAAGCTCCATTTCGGGAAGGGCTGTAGCTCAGCATTAGAGCATCTTCTTTGTATGCAGAAGGTCCAGCTTTCAGTCCCAGGTATCTCCATGTAGGACTGGGAGAGACCTCAGTCTGAAGCTCTGGAGAATCACTACCAGTCATACTTTTCTGACTCTATAAAGCAGATTCCTGTGTTCCCAATCCAATAGAAGATATCACTTGGATTGTGCTGTAAAATAGTTACTTAGTCCCATTGATTCCAGTGAGAATTTACTTGTCCTATTGATTTCAACTAACTCAGGCTCAGTTTGCATGCAGTGTTCAGCCAAATCATGGCTAAATGTGAATGAGTGTGAGCAAGTGCATGAAGCAAAAATCATAGCCACTGAGATCCTCCCTGGTCTTACTGTGGCATTACCCAATGCTAAGCTTTATGTCCGAACCATGGGTTCATGATTTGTCTCCCCCAGACAAACCATGAGCAGCAAGCCAAGAGCAAGCTTTGGCTCTCAAGTGTATACCCAATGGCAGCCGCTTTCTTCTTCTTGCTTTGTAAAATGTGCAGCAGGGCAAAGATGACCACCTTTTATTTTTACTTTATTTATTATTTGATTTATATCTTGCCCTTCCTCCCAGCAGGAGCCCAGGGCAGCAAACAAAAGTGCTAAAAACACATAAAAACATCATAAAAACAGACCTTAAAATACACCAAAACAAAACAACTTTAAAAACATTTTTAAAAGCTTTAAAAACAGCTTTTAAAAAGAGTTAAAAAACATTGTTTTAAAAAAACATATTAAAAAGCAATTCCAACACAGACACAGACTGGGATAGGTCTCAACTTAAAAGAACAAGTTGAAAGAGGAAAGTCTTCAAAAGGCACCAAAAAGATAACAGAGATGGCACCTGTCTAATATTCAAGGGGAGGGAATTCCACAGGGTAGGTGCCACCACACTAAAGGTCCGTTTCCTATGTTGTGCAGAATGGACCTCCTGATAAGATGGTATCTGCAGGAGGCCCTCATCTGCAGAGCGCAGTGATCAACTGGGCATATAAGGAGTAAGACAGTCTTTCGGGTATCCTGGTCCCAAGCTGTATAGGGCATTGTACGCCAAAACTAGAACCTTGAACTTGGCCCCGTAGCAAATGGGCAGCCAATGCAATTCTTTCAGCAGTGGGGTGACATGTTGGCGATACCCTGCCCCAGTGAGCAGTCTCGCCGCTGCATTTTGCACCAGCTGCAGCTTCCGGACCAACCTCAAGGGCAGCCCCACATAGAGTGCATTATAGTAATCCAGCCTGGAGGTTACCAATGCGTGGGCAACAGTGGTCAGGTTATCCCAGTCTAGAAACTGCCGCAGCTCTCCTAGCCACAGAGGTCAGCTGGGTCTCTAGTGACAAAGATGGATCCAGGAGCACCCCAGACTTCGGACCTGCTCTTTCAGAGGGAGTACGACCCCATCTAAAGCAGGCAGCTGACCAATTATCCAAACTCAGGAACCACCAACCCACAGTGCCTCTTTCTAGCTAGGATTGAGACTCAGTTTATTGGCCCTCATCCAGCCCACCACCGAGTCCAGGCAGCGGTCCAGGGCTTGCACCTTTTCTTTTTGTACATTCCAACAGTATTGTAAGGGTCTTTATAAAAGATAAATTCAGTCTGGATTTGGGTAGCCAAAGAAAGAGAGCCAGTGTGGTATAGTGGTTGGACTATGACCTGGGAGACCAGGGTTCGAATCCCCACACAGCCATGAAGCTTACTGGGTGACCTTGGGCCAGTCACTGCCTGTCAGCCTCAGAGGAAGGCAATGGTGAACCACCTCTGAATACTGCTTGCCATGAAAACCCTATTCATAGGGTCACCACAAGTCGGGATCAACTTGAAGGCAGTCTATTTCCATTTTTTGGGTAGCCATAGCTAATCTGATGGGGTGCTAGAGTTCAATATTATCTCAGGAGTGGGGATCTTGTTGTCCTCCAAACGTTGTTGGACTTCATCTACCATCAGCCCTAGCCAGCATGACCAATGGTCAGGGCCAATGGCAGTTGTAACAGTAGCAACACAGATTGCTCATCCTGGTTTATCTATTTTAATTTAATCTCATTCTGCCTTTCCTTCCACAAGGAGCCCAGGGTGGCAAACAAAAACACTAAAAACATCTTTAAAAATAATTATTTGAAACATCTTTTTTTAAAAAATCTAAAAACAATTCCAGCACAGATGCATACTGGGATAAGGTCTCTACTTAAAAAGCTTGTTGAAATAGAAAAATCTTCAGTAAGTGCCAAAAAGACAACAGAGGTGGCACCCATCTAATATTTAATATATAATCAATAAACTGGTACCCTATCAAGCGCATTAGGATTGTGCAGCTTTTCTTAAAAACATCTTGAAAGAACGAATAATATGTTTGACTTGTTTCTCTTGTGCATTTTTCTTAACAGCTAGCACTTGATATGTGGAGGAGGTTAATGATTGAGCCCTTACAGGCAGTCCTCATTCGAATGCTCCTCCGTGAAATCAAAAAGTGAGTTCATCCTTTTTGTTATTACTGCAAGGTGTCTGGTGTTATATGTGCTTATTTATTGTACTTACGTGAGAGTTGTGTTTGCTTAAATTAAGCAGGTCACTGTTCACTTGTAGCTATTGTAACTGTTCTTTTTAGATTGTAACTGTTTAAAAAAAATGTTGGCAATATGTTCAGGCAAAACAGTCTTTTTCAAGACGTGAAATCAACTATAAAAGCAGGTAGTGTTTCCTAGTAATAGAAAATGCTATTGAAGCTCTAAAACCAGTGCTTGTTTCTGATACTTGCTGTGGAATATTGATCTTCTAGTGCTTTTGCACTCTGGCGTAGAACATGTGAATCTATTGAATTACTGAATGGATGTTGTGCTTTTAAGTTACTTTGCATTAGGCATTAGGAGTATTGTATAAATGTTTAAAAGAAAAAAGGACTGACATTAGTTCTAGAATTCTTTCTGAAATTCTGAATGTATTACAGAACTGAGCAGCAGTACAAGCTTCAGCCACTTCTGTCAGTCAGCCTTGTTCCAGGGTAAGGCTCTGATTGCCGGCAATGTAAAATCTTGCATATTCTATAGCTTGTTAGCAAACACTAAAAAAGCTAGCCAACTTGATCCATTAGACAATGTGCTGATGTTTCTTTGTGAGCTCCTATCCTGAAGCTGCCATCAGGTGAAAAAGAATTTGCCTTATGTCACCTTCACGAGCGTTGCAAAGAACAGCCACAATCCAATCCAGTATACTTCAGTCCTATTGATCTTGCGAGTTTCAATATTAACTGTGCCCTAGGTTATGTTCAGTCTCATTTGTAAAATAGATGCACAGTGACAAAGTGCCCTGTAGCTCTAAGCAGCAATTTCAGGCAGATAAAGTTAAAGAAGGTATTGTGCTTGAAAGTGTTTTTTAAAGCTAACTTCTTGAAGTAGCTTTTTGGACAAACGGTAACTGTGTACTGGACAGGTGTTTTGTGAAAACCAATTCTTGACAATTTGAAAAATAATTCAGCCCAGGACCAAGTCATGGTTTTTCAGCTCATTTTAACAATTGGAGGAGGAGAGGCAAGAAAAAACATACTCCCAAAAGGAGTTTGCTCTACCTATTCATGGGGCAGCTATGAAGCCTGCAGCAACCTAGTGCTCAGCAACTGAGGCAGAATTGTAACGCTAGTGATCCTGTGGCCAAGATCCACAGTACCACCACATTTGTTCCATATGCACTGGCACTTGTATGAACAAAGCCTTCCACTAGGACATATCTGGCCCTTTTAATCCTGAATTGTAACTTTCTTTTATTACCTTTTCATGTAAAGCTGCTCTTGTTTCCTTCCTACTCTCTTGATCTATAGTAGTTCATAAGAAGGACTCTTCAGGGTGACCTTTTCTTCTGCACCTTGTCCCATCTAGCCTCTTCTGGTCTGTGTGCATGTGCTCAATTTGTCTGTTGCAGATGTAAGCGCTGGTGTCTTATTTAGTGGCCAGATGGCTTTATCTGTCTCAGTATGCAACTATTGCAGACCAATTTAGAAATGATGTCACAGTTAAAAGATGTTGCATACCATCTCTTTCTCGCTCTCTCGCTCTCTCATATATATGTATACACAAATGTCATATCCAGTTCTAAAAGAAAAGTTCTGATGTAACTTTCTTCAGGCATGTTAGGCTGTTTGTGGTCATCTTCACCAACACGATGAAAGCAAGAAAAGACACCTCACACTTTTTTAGTGAAACTCAACTACAGCCATTTCTTCAGCTCTTAAGGCTGCAGTCCTAACCCCACTTAACTGGGAGTAAGCCCCATTCAGTTCAGTAGGACTTACGTCTGACTGAATAAGGTTAGGATTGTGCTGTAAGATGCTAACGTGGTAACCTTCACGTGCATAGGTAGTTCAGGACTTACTGATGTGAATAGCTTTGTCAGAACTGAGGGCTGACGACATGGAGGCCTGGCTCAGTTTGAATTAAGGTTTCCTGTAGAACTGCCTATAAATGTTTATTACGATTATACTGTTCAGCCAAAAATGGCTTCGAGAGCAGCTTACAAATAACAGTGAGAAGATATTCCCTTGCCCTCAGTCTTACAGTCTAGGACATGTGACAGAACAAGAAAAGGGACGGGAGTTACTTGGATATTCTGGAGCAAATCCCTGTGCCAGAACTTCATTTGACAAAGTTAGAATATATTTGTATCAGGTGCTCTTTCCAGGACATGCTAGAAACAGCTCAGCAGCCCACACTGGCCTTCAGTAGTCCCTGATTAGAGTTCTGCTTTTGGATTTTGTTCAGTGGAAGCTAGTGCCTCCTTGTGATAATGGGGCAGATATTGGG
The DNA here is from genome assembly GCF_030035675.1 of Rhineura floridana. Classification (NCBI taxonomy): domain Eukaryota; kingdom Metazoa; phylum Chordata; class Lepidosauria; order Squamata; family Rhineuridae; genus Rhineura; species Rhineura floridana. The sequence goes on along the minus strand of NC_084489.1, from coordinate 69,486,055 downwards.
AGGACCTTGTCATGCAGGGAATTGCTGCTTGAAGTAGCAGCCCTGTTTGTTCCATTAAAACCTTCGCAACATTCATGTTTGTACTGCAATCATGTACAGAGGAGCACAGGAACAAGTGAGAGACAAGGAACAAATTTGGTACAACAACAGATAGGCCTAGCTGAGTATCTTCTTTCTCAAGGTATGATTCAGCTGTCCCCTTTAAGCCTCTTCAGGTATACTCTCAGGGGGAGGTGGTGGGGAGAGGGATGTTGGCAAGTCTTGTCCCCTTTGGTACGACTCCTTGCAGGGTTCTAAATCATGTAAAGAGCCTCTGCTCATGGAAGACGTGGGGAGGGCTGTAAAGACAACCCTCTGGTGATGTGCACCAGAGCGCAGAGCTTGTGTCAGAGTGTAGCTAGAATAGCTTATACCTATGCCTGCCTCAAATGAAGCTCTTTTTTCTGTTTTTAAATGAATATGGGGAAATCTAAAGCAAGTCCATCTCCAGATTTTAAGTCACTTTAGAATGTGCTTTTTGCTTAGGCTTTTTTTTTGTCCTTCAAAACCTACCTTCTTTTTTGTTGCCTCTAGGAGGAGGCTGATGGTCTGTTAGTTGGGTTTTTTTACAAGACTTGATGTCAGTTTTGTGTCCTCCTTAAGTTTTCACTCAGTTCAGTCTAGAGGGTGTCAGTTGTGGTGGCAACATTATTTGCAGGTTTTGATCTGCTTGGCATAAATAAGATAATTGTCAGTTGCCAATTACTAAACATCAAAGCAATCCTTTCCCCTCTGCCTGTTCTTAACAGGGAAACATGGTGGAATAAAAATGTATTTCTTTTGACTCTGCTCTTGCTGTTGTGCACTTTTGCTTGCATCAGATAGTGGTGTTAGTACTCCTGAACCTTAGCTTGCAACATCGGACCTAGATGAAATTATGTATAGTATATCTTGGTCTTTTCTTCTTTTTCTTGGTCTACCTTGCATTCTTGTGCTCACACTTTCACCTCCTCTTAACAACATAAAAATAAAAAGGAAAAAAGTGAGCTGCTTCTTGTGCAACCCACTGTAGGTCAGTAAGCAACCCAGTTGTGGTCACCCTACGCCGCTCACCAGAGGTGAAAGCACCTTGTGCTCTGGTGAGAAGGCCTTCAAGAAGCCTCATTTGCACTGCAGTTTGGATCATTAAAGAAACAGCAGGCATTTTTCCTAATGTTTTTTTCTTATCCAAGCCTTGGGTGGAAGTAAGACAAGACTATGCCTTCTCCTGCCAGCTGGCCGTGCTTTCTTGAAGGCTTGACTAATTGGTAGTAAGAAGAAATGCAGGCATCACTTCTGATCTCAGTAAGAAATAATTCCAGCTTTTGCCTTCCTGGGCTCTGGCCAAGGGATCCAAAGGTGTCCGAGAAGCACTTTGTATGTTTTCTAAAAAATTATATACCAAGTTGCATTTTAAATGAAATATGCATAAATGATTTACATCGATACTACTTTATGATAGTCATTAATTTTCATTGGCGATCACTCATGGCCGAGTAAGATTGTCTTCCAAGATAAGGTCTTTAACGGTGGGTCCACAAGTGACTGTGGAGGCCAATTCTGGATCCACACAGCCTCCCACAATGAGGACATAGCTTAAATGTAAAATAAAAGGCTGTCTGTATTTTGGTTTCTGCTATTTTGCAGTGACTATTACAATGTGCAGACAGAGGCCTGTGAGCTGCGCAGAGGGTGAGAAATAGAGAATGAGATCTAACGACTTTGCCCCCGGGAGTGTGGGAATCCAAGCCTGCACCTCAAAATACAAATTTGTGTGTTTGCACTTTCTGCCAATGCAGGCATGCTGCTCTCTAGATGTTGTTGGATTCCAACTCCCATCAGCCCTAACCAGCAGTAGTGAGGAATGATGGAAGTTGTAGTCCTACAGCATCTGGAGGGCACTGCACTGCCTATGCCTACATTAATGCATGCACTTCCCAAAAAGTGAGTTTGTGAGTTATTCTGCACAAAAAGCAGACTGCTTGGTCATTGAAAGGTCTACAGGCAGCTAGATTTGTTTGTCTGGCTGGTTTTGAAGTTTTTAAAATAGTATGCATTATAAGAGCTTCATTTTTCCACCTTTCAGTGATCGTTGTGGAGAAGATCCAAATCAGAAAGTAATCCATGGGGTTATTAACTCCTTTGTTCATGTTGAACAGTATAAGAAAAAATTCCCTCTAAAGGTAAAATTTTTTTTTCTTTTTTGTCTTGGTTAATTATGATAATTGATTGTTCCCTTGCCTTATTTGTACTTAATCAGACTTTCTCAATTTAGTTTTATCAGGAAATTTTTGAGTGTCCTTTTCTGAATGAAACAGGGGAGTATTATAAACAAGAAGCTTCAAATTTAATGCAAGAGTCAAACTGCTCACAGTATATGGAAAAGGTAAGAAGCTCTTATTTAGGTGTAGAACATGTCAGTTATTCAGTGTATCTCAAGGGAAAATATACATCAGTTGCTTTCTGTACATAAACGGCAAGCCCATCCCAGGGGGAGAATACGGGTGACCCCCATGGACCTTGCACTTTGGGGCCCTTGCACCTGGTGCCAGGAGCCATGGTGCTTGGCCACCTCTGCTGTCTTCCTCGCTCACAGTCAGTAGTATAGTAGCAAATTCAGAAGTGCAGGGACCCTTCATAATAGTCACAGCTGCATCCCCTCACAGTCATGCTCCCTTCTAAAATTATACAACCATCTTAGATGGTAGAATAATCTGGCCAGGCTTGAATACTGCTTTAAAAGACTTTGCTCAGTGGCCAACACGCTCCCCTTTCATCCTGATTGGGTCATAGGACACTGGAGACACAGGGACCCTGCTGGGACCTGGCTCCCCAAAAACTAAGAGAACTTAAGACCCCCCAAACCCCGGATGACGACACCCCTGCTCACAGTGAGGTTCTCTACCATCTCCCTTCGTAAAGCAAGGTAGGCAGGGAGTGGTAGTGAAGGGCTTGCTTTTGCTGCCACTGCTAAAACAGCAGCAAAAGGGAAAATGTAAGCCAGGTGGAGAGCCCCCTGTCACTAAAGTGGCAGCAAAACAACAAAAATTAAGGCAAGGGGAGGGGCTAGTGTCACCCCGCTCTCACCATGAAATGGCAGAGGGGTGGCAGGGGTGATGAGATGAAAGCAACGGGGAGGGGAGCACAGATTGTGATTTGTCCCAGCCCCTCACTCCGCTAGGGATTGCCTGATGATAGGGTCATGGCAAAAGAAGCCCTTTGCGTTCTGTAAACTTTATGATGGCCGTCATTTCACCCCTCAATTGCCAGCTTCCATGGCAAATGAGAAATGTGGGTGAGCAATTTCTGCGGCAATGGAACTTGGCCTTTACCAGGGTAGAGCAGACCTTTCTATCTCGGACTCTCCTTTCATCTTGCCCCTCCAGCAAAATAAAATGCTGGTCTTCGGTTCTGGACTTGAGAACCTTGGCCAGATTCGTTAAGGCACTTAACGTTCTTTATACAGACGGTATTACTTAACATGCTCCTCATATATCGCCATTGGCCATGAGACAGTGGAGAAACCCAAAATAGAGCACAGCAATACCTCAGTTAACACAGTCCATGCATTCCTGGACATTCCTTTAACAGAAACTTTGGTCCCAGAGGTAGGAATAATATGGAAATAATAGGGATAGGTTCCTACACCACAAAAAAGAAGAGCAGGTCAACTTATTTCAGCACATTTGTTATTCAAAATTGACAATACACATGTTTGAAATGAAACAATCGGGTCAGGTAAGCCTTGCATACGGACCACTTGAAAGCTTCTTCCAAAATGCATCCAGGGATGCCTGCCTTGCCTTTTTTCATTTATCATGTAGCATCTGGCTATAGCAACCTAAAGCTTTGAGCACAGTTCTCCTCTCTGTACACTCGAGCAGGCAGGCAAGGGGCAGCCGCCACCACTGCCCTGCGCTTGATCGGTCTCTGTCCCTCTTCCATCCTCCCCTACACCCGAGCAGACACGTCTGCAGCAAACAGTCCTTCTAGGGCACCTGAAGCACTGCTCACTGCAGAGGCACCTGCGCCACCTGGCGAGGAGTGCCATTCCAGTTCATGTGAAAGAGCTGCCTGCAGCAGCCACAATCCAGTAGACAAGGAGTCACATTCTGACTATGTCAGAGTGTGTGCCTCCCCCACCCCCTTCCACCCAAAAAAGACATTGTTAAAAGAAGCTTCTTTCCTGGATAATTTGTTAACTGAGGTATTACTGTATAACAAGTTTGAATGCTGGTTTATGAGATAAATATTTAGAAGGCCTATCTCCATTTATAGGTCACATGCCCTGCAAATGAACATCATACATAGCTAACTAGAGCTGAGAAAACTCAAGAAGATTACAATAAATTTGCTAAGAGACAAAACGTCTTTTAATGTATAGGCAAGAATCCAAAGAGCCATTCAGGCTCATGAAGGGGGCTTGTGCTAGAACCCAGTGGAAATCTGACCACCTTCCTTTGGACAGCTGACCTACAGATCATATCACAAGCTGCTCTTGACACTTCCTTCAGTTCCAAAAGCAGTTTGTCATGAAGCTCAGGGAGCCACTATATCGATGTCTATGCAGTGTATAGATACTGGAATTATGTTAAGTGATTCCCAGTATATATGTATTGCTTAAAAACAAATGTGTCCTAATGAGTCTGAGCAGTGTCCACTGCTGCAATCCAAAAGACAGTTACCTGGGAGTAAGTTCCATTGAACCCAGTGAGCTTACTTCTGTGTAGACATGCATTGGATTGCAGCCTTAGTCAAGCTTTTTTTCCCCTTTGCAACAATGCAAGCAATTGATAGGAGCTAGACAGTCCGCAGTCATCCCTTAAGTGTGCCAACATGAATGGAATTGTGTTCTTAAGTATACTGTGTATTTAGTCATCTGTTGTGTCCAAATAGCTACCTTGGTCACAATTTGTTTCTGTTACTTTCAACTTCAGTGTTCTTGCTATTCCTAAATAGTCATGTAGTATTTTATTTCGTTCTCTTATCTCGAAAATTGCTTTTAGGTTTTATGTAGATTAAAAGATGAAGAAATGAGATGTCGAAAATACCTAAACCCCAGCTCCTATGGCAAAGTAATTAATGAATGCCAACAACGAATGGTAGCTGATCACTTACAGTTCCTTCATGCAGAATGCCATAACATCATCCGACAAGAGAAGAGAAATGGTAAAGGCATACAGGGTGAAAGAAATTTGACTTCTAAATAAAAGAACACTGCCTTCTAAATAACTTTTTATTTGGGAAAATCTGATTTTTTGACATTTTCAGTCACCAGTGCTAGCAAAGGACAGGCCTACATTTTTAATATTAATTTTTTTATTTGCAATTTAACAATGTAAGGAAAGAAAAAATGAAATGAAGTAAAAATAATAAAAGTACCAAAATAAAAAATATGAATGCTAATAACAATAAACCAGTGAGTTTACATTATGGATGCAATAACCATCAATACCTTTATCTTGAGTTGAGCATATAAGTTAATATAAGCCTTCCAGATGTCCAAATAGGTATCCACTCAAAATTGAAGTCTGTATGACATATGTTCCAGTGTAGCCAGGGCAATGAGATCCTCAGTCCATTGGTAATAAACAGTTGGTATTTATCCTTCCAGGCTCAAAGTATGTCTTTTTCCCCTGCCAAGGGTAGGTGAACAAGTTGCCTATGTAGCACTGGAGAGATTCTTCCCTGATACCACCACCACAACCCTTGAACAAAGATTATGTCTACAGCTTGTCCTTCTGTCAGAAGCTGGTAACATTGGGTTGTGTTCAGCTAAGTCTTACTCAGAGCAGATCCATTGAAATTAATGAACCTAAGTTAGCCCTGTCCATTAATTTCAATGGGTCTACTGTGAGTAGGACTAGCATTAAATACTACCCATTGACAGCATTGCTTCCTGATCAGATGGAATGTTTACACCAGCTCATCCAGTCGTTGTCAGAAGCGTTACTATCTCAAGCAATATACACAATATGGATAAAGCAGATATGTATTTTATGTTTTATTATCTCAGCTCTGCAATCAGTTCCAGTGCAGTTATATCATTCTGCCTCTCTTGTCTTCTCTCATACATCTTTACAAACTTTCATCGCATTTTCTAGAATGAATGTTGGTAACGACAATATCACATATCACATTAAAGTATCTCCTCCTGCTGGCAGAATATTCTTTTTTGCTATATTAAAGATTTAGAGATACGCCTTGATGCTAGAAAAATGTTTTGCTGTGATGGCACATGTTTGGGGGTGAGGAACTGGTGGCCCTCCAGATGTTGTTGGGCTACTATTCTCATCATCTGGGGCCGAGGGAAGTTTTAGTCCAGTAGCCTCTGTAGGGCTGCAGGTTCTCCACTGCTGCTGTACCAGGTGATTTTTGGCAGCCTAACTGGTGGTCTAGATCAGTCGTTCCCAAACTTTTTTCCCCACAGACCCTCTTGAAAATTGCTGGTGGTCTCGGCAGATCGCTTAATTACTTTCTGCCTGTTGTAGCAATTGTAATATACTATGCTAGATGCTGCATGATTGTAATTGTATTTCTATTGCTTTTCTCATATTTTATCAGAGCTTGGAAAAGTTACTTTTTTGAACTACAACTCCCATCAGCCCAATCCAGTGGCTATGCTGGCTGGGGCTGATGGGAGTTGTAGTTCAAAAAAGTAACTTTTCCAAGCTCTGTATTTTATAGTATTACAGTTTGCATTCCATAAATTTCAAACTGTAATACAATAAAATATAATGTAAGAAATAAAAGAAGCAACAAAATTAAAATTAAAAATCAATATTGATATTTAATGTGGGAATGCCATGAACCACCTGACCATTGATGGTCCACAGACCACACTGGTCTAGGAAATGCACAGTGAGAAGGATAGATGTTTTTGTTCCTAATCTTTGTAAACTACTCTGGAGTTTTCAGTAAGAAATGCTTTCACTTTTTGTAAAAATGCTTTCATTTCAATTTTAAAAAAAGAATTACATGCAGTCTTGACTGCTGCCTCTTTTCCTTGTTGCTCTTTTGCCTAATTTATGTGTATGCTGTGCCTTCATTTCTTAGTATCCTAGGAAAGTGTAACTGCCTTGAAAATCATGCTGTTTAAATGTTGATATTGAAGACCAGTAAATTCTTTAAGTACCGTACATCTGAAAACCTAGACTTTCCTTTATTGCAGACATGGCAAATATGTACACATTGCTTCATGCTGTGCCAAGTGGATTACCTCATATGATTCAGGAACTACAAAATCATATTCATGATGAGGGCCTTAGAGCAACCAGCAATCTTTCTCAGGAAAATGTAAGTTTTGTCTTCAGTGGAAGTGGAGCAGATTTTCTTTCATATGAGGTAGTCATATGAGGTAGTTCAGTCTCTACCGACCAGCATAATAGCCTGCATGTTTTTGTTGCTGGTTTGATTTTTTTTACAAAAGCTAGTTGTTTAGCATACACTACAATAGAAACTGTTATTTTTAATTTATTTAAAGCCTTTATATACTGCTTAATCATTTTCATTTCTAAGCGGTGTACATGGCATTTCCTTGATTGATGGACATGTGATCAATGTAAGAACACCTATGTGTATATACACCATTTATGACTCTGCCAAGAATGCCTTACATGCTAATGCTCCCCACTACTCTCTAACCCAGCAAGAATTCTGGCAGTTGTTAAATACACTCAAGTGACCTTTAGTGTTCACTTATACAAGGACACAATAGGACAGAACTAGGTTAAAATAAGGAGTTGTAGTCAGCTAAGTCCTACTCAGGATAGACCTACTGAAATTCATCAACCTAAGTTAGTCATGTCTATGAACTTCAATGGATCTGCTCAGTGGGACTAGCATTGACTAAAACCAAGGTATTTAACTCTATAAATGCAGTTTGCACCTCTCTTGAAAAATTGGCAGCAATCACATTGTTTTATGAGACCATGCGGTTATGTAAAGTGAGTATAGCAAATGTTCCTTGTAGGCTGTACTGGTCTGTTGCATTTTCACACCTTGACATTTTCCATTTACTATGCCTGCAGTCTTAACCCCATTTAACTGGGAATAAGCTCCATTGAATTCAGTAGGACTTTTGAGCAGACATTGTTAGGATTGCACTGTAAACACTTTCTCTCTAACATAATTCTCAACACCTTTTGGCCACGTAAAGTGTGTGTTTTTAATGTTGCATTTGTCCAATCTGTGATTCTGTCCTCAGATGCCCACGCAGTTTGTGGAGTCAGTGTTGGAGGTACACAGTAAATTTGTTCAGCTCATCAACACTGTTTTGAATGGTGACCAGCGATTTATGAGTGCCCTTGACAAGGTAATCCTAGTGAAAAGGCTACATCTTCCAAATAATTCTAAGAACCATCATTTGTGAAGAATCCTAACTGGTGCATTGAATAGTGATAATAAATGGCAATGACCTGACTTCTCACAAATAGCAATGAATGATTTCACTTTTACTTATCCAATATAAGTAACTGGAACAAGACAATGATATGTTTTAAACTCAATTTAGAAGCAAAATCAAGTTACATTAAAATAAACTGGCCACATAGGTTTCCTCAAACATATCAGCAGTTGGCCCTTCAATGTCAAGATACTAAACTAATCTTCTGTATTGGACTACAGGGATAGGGGAGAGATCATAAGCATGTGTTTCAGGATCTAAAGAAGCAGCTGTGTGTGTGTGTGCGTGCGTGCATGTGTGCGCTTCTGTTCCCTTCCTACTCCTGCCCTTAAATGTTGAGGACCCTTTAGAGCAGCCTTTCCCAACCAGTGTGCCTCCAGATGTTGTTGGACCACAACTTCCATCAACCTCAGCCAGCATTGCCAATGGTCAGGAAAGATGGAAATTGTGGTCCAACAATATCTGGAGGCACACTGGTTGGGAAAGGCTGCTTTAGAGCACCATCTCATAGGCATGAGATCTCTGGATACCATTTGTAAGCTCACATACCTCTCATGGGTTATATTTATTGGAGAACCCACAAACACAATCCAAGATCTTGAATGCTACATGTTCATTAGCTTTCCATAGTCATCTAGAGTGGTCCATGCATAGGCTTTTATCCCTATAAACATACATTTATGAGGAATGCATGAATGCGCACAAGTTTGGGATTGTAGGTATAGTTATCAATAGCCTGTTTGATTTTTTTACCATTCAAATATAGGAAGAACATTTCCTTTTGGTAAAGATCATGTTTGAAATGCTTGCACTCCTCACTTGCAGTTACATTTGACAGTCATCAAATTACTGTACATTCATTGCACACTGGAGAGAGACTAACTCCTTCCCAACCTATTTCTATACATCATACAAATAACAGATATGATTTCTAAAAGCTTAGAAATCTAGTTGTTAGTACCTGATATTCCTTTCTCACAGTATACTCTGCAGGTAGCAACTGTCCTATCTTCCAATATCTTGAGACTTTCTTAAAAGCAGAGTTATCTGAATATTTCAGTGTTGTTGAGTTATGAGGGAGGGGGAGAAACTTGTGTTTAATCCTGGTTTTGCACTAGATTTACCCAGTGGCCCACACAGGGGTGTGTGTTCTGTAAACCTGATAGGCACTTCTGTATCTTTACAATACCTAGCACATGGCTAGCACACTGTAGATGTTTAGTAGTAGAAAGCAGATGTGAAGAAACACGTTAGTCATTCTTTTTTTAAAGAGTAATTTAGATTTTCTGTGTATACAACAACAAATAAATAAAACAACAACCAAGGAACAATAAATATGTCACCCTATGCAAAAAAGAGAGATTACATTTGGTGACAATAGTACTACATGGGAACAGGAAGAATAAAAGGAAGTAAATTTCAGAAAGCAGCATACACATCCCACCAAAACAAGACGATAAGGGTGACCTTACATTGCCCTCATCTTCAATAGTGTAACATATAAAAGGGTACCATATTGGAGTGAATTTATCTGAGGATGTCTCCCCGCAAGCTTTCCTTCACTCTTGAGTTAATTTTTCATCTACAGCAAGTTGCCATAGTATAATGAACCAGTTTTTAATCAATAGATGCTCTGCTTCTTTCCAGTTTAGGTTAGTCATTCTTGAGCCTAATTTTGTCGTGAGTCTGGTTGAAGATGCATGATAGAGCCTACATGCCTTTGTTGGGGATCTACTTGACATTAACTCTGAGATGACATGTGATCATGTGGGTGAGACTGATCCTCTGCTGTCAACATACCGTGTAAAAATGTTTTCTTGTGTTCCTAAACAGGCTCTGACATCAGTAGTGAACTATAGGGAACCAAAGTCTATCTGCAAAGCTCCTGAGCTGGTAAGTATTAAATGCTTGATAATGAGCCATACCTCCAAGGGTTGAAGATTATCCTTCTCTTTTTTGGCTATGTGTGCACATATACTCATACCACACTGTCTCCCACACATGGTTTTTGTGTGACTTAGTTAGTGGTGTGTCCCAATTTAAACTTGTCATTCAAGAGTTATTGTGCAAAAAGCAGATGTCAATAAGTTTGTTGGCTTCTATTATGGTTGTGATCATGATTCATGTGTTTAATTATTAGCTGTTACGTGGAAGAATTGATGAAAGGATTTGTAGTAAAAAAGGGGAAGGCTAAAGAAAAACCTAGGTAATTATTGGGTATATGAGTGGTTGATGAAGATGAGAGATTATAATAACGGTTATGTGGTAGAATGTTTTTGAGACCTTAATTTATGTTCAGCAAATCATTTATACACCTATATAGAAATTTATATATTGACTATAGTTACATATATGGATATGTTATATTGTACAGTATATCCATGTACTCGGTATGTCTTCTTAAATTGTTTGAAATTGAGTGTGTGCATATACACACACCTGGGTTTTTTATGTAAACTGATTTGAGTTCTGTTTGATAGTAAGTGGTCTATAAATGACATAGTAGTTGTTGTTGTTTAAGTGCTCAAATGTAAGCATAAACGTTATTCACATAACATCCTATGTGGTTTTTCAAGGGCCTTTCAAAACCAGTGCATCAAATTAAAGCACTAAGATGACCTGTTGAGGCAAACTAGTCTTTGCTTTGGCTTAACTTACATCAGTGGTGGGAAATCCGTGAACCTCCTGATCTTCTTGTATTCCAACTCGCATCAACTCCAGCCAGCATGGCCAGTGGCCAAGGGTGATAGGAGTTGTTACCCAACAACCTCTGGAAGGCCACAGGTTTCCCATCCCTTACAAAGCTGTTTTTAAGGATTACTGAAAGTGTATGTGAAGCACTTTGGACACTTGATCTGTGTTCCCTGCATTCTAAAAAGCGTTAGGTTGCATCTCTTACTCAAAAGAAGGCACAGTGTCTTAACTACACTGTTAGTCATCCTTATGATTATGGCTTGATAACTAATCTGCTTGACGAATATGCTTCTTCTTCCTCTTTTTTCCCCTTTTTTTACACTTGAGCTGGCCAAGTATTGTGACAACTTACTAAAAAAATCGGCAAAAGGCATGACAGAAAATGAAGTGGAAGACAAACTTACTAGCTTCATTACTGTTTTCAAGTACATTGACGATAAAGATGTTTTCCAAAAGGTAAATTATCACCACACTTATGAACTTAGTATATCAGGTGTTTGTTTCACCTTTTCTTTTCTTGAAATGTACGGAAATATGAACTCTTGCTCTTCTTTCATATAGTTCTATGCCAGAATGCTGGCAAAACGACTTATACATGGTTTGTCTATGTCCATGGATTCTGAAGAAGCTATGATTAACAAACTGAAGGTAATTTTTAGCTTGCCTGAATAAAAGCTACATAGAGTAGCAAACATTGCTGACACTTCGAAGCTGTTATTAAGTTGATTCTAAGGAATTGCCCCTAAATAGACTTAGAATCTCACCTAAATTTGGTAACCAATTTTTAATTGTGCCAATAAAAATCTAATTGCACCCCCCCCGCCCCCAAGCAGATTCTAGTGGGATCACCCAGTCTACAAATAATTAGCTAGCTGAAGGTTGTCATTTTAAAAAAGAACCAGCAGATGGTGCCCAAATGCTACAAGCTAGCAAGTTGCAGTCCTTGCATAGAGTTTTTTTCAGAGGTTGGGAGACAAGCATTTGTAGAAATGTCCAGAAATGTCCAGATGTTGGACTCCCAGCTCCAGTCTACTGTGGGCCACAGATTCCCCATTCCTGTTTTAGAGCTTTCATTGCTTGCAGCTCACATATTTATTTTCTGTCTCACCATAGTCTAATTCTGCACACTTCAGAACCCCTCAACCCAGCCTTTCCCAACCAGTGTGCCTCCAGATGTTGTTGGACCACATCTCCCATCAGCCTCAGCCACCATTGCTGATGGTCAGGAAAGATGGGAATTGTAGTCCAGCAACATCTGGAGGCACACTGGTTGGGAAAGACTGCCTGAACCAGTGTCTGGGGAAACCCTATACTACCTCCCAGAAGCCCAACTGGTACTGCTGCAGTCAGTGTGTATGTAGCTATCATGGCTACTTGTTGAGCCAAGCCCATGATACTACTGAGGTTAAGCAACTCCTTGTCCTCGTGCCCAGAGCACTTTTGTGCGGGTGGGGGAGGTTCACTTGTTTTTCCATACTACTGTAAAAAAAAAATACAATGGCAATCCTAGTGTCACTGGTCGTCCCCTCACCCACCTGCCACCACCACCCGTTGCTGGAGTGGCTTCAAAAGCTTGTCCTCAAAAGTAGAGAACATGTCCCTGATCAGTATTTATCACATAACTTTTTTTTTTAAAGGCTATTCACTTACTTAATGTTTACAGTCTGTGTGTGCCTTAACTACAAATCTTGTATGTGTGGTTTTGTTTTCTAGCAAGCCTGTGGTTATGAGTTTACTAGCAAACTCCATCGAATGTATACAGACATGAGCGTTAGTGCGGATCTTAACAACAAATTCAACAACTTCATAAAAAATCAGGACACCGTCGTAGATTTGGGAATTAGTTTTCAGATATATGTTCTTCAGGTATTTAAGCCGTGATGTGTCTCTTGCTTCACTTCACATAGCGCTCAAGCAAGCCTTGTCCTCAATATGCCTGCGCATGCCAACTCCATTTCAGACTGTTCCACATACAGCACAAAGTCTGAAGGAATTCTAAGCATATTGGGGTGAATACACTTGGAATCCTCCCTGCAATCAGAAACCCTGAATGCAAGAAGGCCTCTCAGTTTCTCAGCATCTGAGTTTGCTCTTAGTATATATGAAGATGAACGAATACAGTTTATTGATCCAAAAGTCATCTCCGTGGGCATAAACCCTAGATAATTCAGTAATTCATCTGAGCAAGCACAACAGCATTACATACTATAGTGTCACTCCTGCTTTCATAAGCCATTTCTCATCTGCAAATACAGTCCAGCATGTGGATGCATTGTTAGGGCATTTAGCTGTGCCATCACCCAGTTGCTTGGAACATGTAATTCTGTGGGAATATATTGGGAAAGCCCCATACGATATTCTAAAACAAAACAAATTTTGAACATGTGTGTTGAACTGTGCAGGGTTGAAGCAGCTTATATAACTCTTGACATTTCATGCTTGCCTAGTCGTAGCCAGAGGCAATGTTGGATTCAAACCACTTCCTCCAAATCGAGCATTTTTTTCCTCTGTGGAGGAAGCAGTTTGGATTCTGCTTCCTCTAAATGGCAAAAGCAACACACACACCGCAGTTGCACTAGGAAGCTCTCAGCAAGGAACTGCCTACTGTAACCAAACCCAACAGGGCTTCCTGTTGGCGCTAGTCAACTGATCGGTGCTGACAGGGAGCCCTACTTGCAAAGGAACAATTGGGATCTCACTTTAAGCTCCTGAATGTTCCTTTATAATCTGCAGGTATCAGGCAGATGGTTTGTGGGGAAGGGCTCTGAGCTAGATTGAGACCTGTGCCAGGCCTAATCAGGCATGTGGGCTGGAGGTTCTCCACCACTGCTTTAAACCAAGCCTCGAAGCAACTTCACCTAACTCCAGGAAACATGGCAAGGTGAACAAGAGCCTTCAGCCCATGGAAATGCGCAGACTGGTCACATTGTGGATTAGATTTGATGGATGCTATATGAGAAGATAAATTGTAGCGGGTATATGTCTGAATAATTCTGTAGATCAATCTCTAGTCAACCTGCCCTGCCTCCTTTGGATGAGAATAGTGAAAGCAGCCATAGCTTTTAGCTTGTAGAAGTAACCAAGACTGATACTCTTATCAGTTAGCTTTGACAGATAGGAGAGTCCAGGCTTCCTCTGCTTATGAGCCAACTCTTGCTATGTGGGGAGGAGCAGGTTTTTGTTTTATGTTTTTCAATCTTGTTTGTGCCATTTTATGGGTGCCCGTTTATGCCTAATAATTTCAAATAAGGTCACAGTGAACAGCTGTGATTCAGCTAGGCTGTCATGACTTTGGATTTTTTTAGGAATGACACTGGTTTTATATGCCTTTTTTAGAACTAGTTCCAATATAACATAAGGTATTTAATGTGTTTATTTTCCAGGCTGGTGCATGGCCTTTGACTCAGGCGCCTTCATCTACATTTGCAATTCCTCAGGAACTGGAAAAAAGCGTACAGATGGTAGGTTAGTAGGAGATTTCTTGCAGATTTAATAACAGTCTTAAGTTGAGGTTTGAAAAACACAAACCAGCCTTCCCCAGCCTTGTACCTTTCAGGTGCTGTTGGACTCCATCTCCTGTCAGCCCCAGCCAGCATGGCTAATGATCAAGGATGATGGGAGGTGTAGTTCAGCAGCATCTGGAGAGCACCAGGTTGGGGAAGGCTGCCTTAAACTGATCAGAATTACTGTAAAAATAATTGACGTTACATATAAATAATTTAAACTTAAGTTAAATTTGGATGCCTTCAAAGTGTGATTCTGTAAGGAGTAGGAGGTATGAGTTTTTATTTATTTATTTATTATCATTAATTTTATCCCACCCTTTTTCCAAAACTGGAACTCACGGCGGCTTCCAGATAAAAGAACACATATAATTAAAAACATACAAAAGTCTAGATTAAAATAGAATTAAACTATTTACAGTATTAAAACCATTCATACATACAGTTAAAATAATTCAAACTCAATTTAAAATAATACAGTTAGACAATAGCAATGCAGCACCCTTCAAGCCCTGTCCTTAACAGCCTTCAGTTCCAAAGGCTTGTTGGAATAAAAAAGTTTTGCTTGCCGACGGAAGGACTGCAAGGAGGGGGGCCATTCTTGCCTCCCTAGGAAGGGAATTCCAAAGCCTCGGGGCAGCCACCGAAAAGGCCCTATCTTGTGTCCCCACTAGTCGTGCTTGTGAGGACGTGGGTACTGAGAGAAGGGCCTCTCCTGAGGATCTCAGGGCCCGGGCAGGCTCATATAGGGAGATAGGGTCTGACAGATAGCCTGGACCTAAGCCGTATGAGTACAATATTCTCCTAACACCACAATGAAAATCTCCAATCCTGTAATAACTATGAAAATCTTCCTGTGGCAGGAGAAAGGGTGGATGAATAGATAAAGCGTAGCACTTCCAAAGTACCAAAAAACAAGTCTTTTACATTCCCATTTGGACTCATTCGGATTTGAGGTTTAACTGCAGTTTATCTTCTAGTTAAAATGTAACATCCAAAAATTCATAAAAAGAAAATGACTATCCACTGTTTGGAATATATTGCCTCTAACAAGAGGGTGCATCAATATCCTTTCTGCATATGTTGCTTGCTGCATATTTTCCTACCTGCTATGACTTGCAAGTAATTTACTCAATTGACAAATGTGACCCCATTCTCAGGATTTCACTATTGGCACATTGAAACACGACTGTTCATTGCATTTTTCTTTTTCTTTGACACACTGGCATTCCATGCTCACCTGCTAGGAAAGATACCAGCCCTCCTAGATTTCCAGACTAGCAAAATAAATATGTTCCTGACCCCCACCTCTGAGTGCTGTGGACAGTTGTTCAGCGTGTCTGCACTCTTCAGTCCCAACACTCACTTTCATGCTAGACAAATTGCTGTTTAAGATTTTTTGGGACTAATCAGGGTAAAAACACATCAAAATTAGCAGCAAATATATACCCTTCAGTAAGACGAGCACCTGGAGCTCTATGGTCTGTTAGTAGGTTTTTCTGTTTGCTTTGTGCTTAATGTATTTCAATCTAGATTATTTCTTGTGTAATGTTGAATTTATTTTATGTTTTTACATTGTTGGTTTTTGTCCTGCTTGAATTTATTATGTTTTATAAACTGATTTATCTTTGTTGTAAGCTGCTTTGGGCACAGCTTGCTGTGGAAAGGTGGCATATAAATAAACTCAATCAATCTGGCAGTCATTAAATACTTTTAACACTCTGGTTAAAAATAGAAGGAAACTGAAATTTTAGTAGTGTTGTCATTTTTAATAAGCAAGGTTTGTGTGTGAATATCAGTAAGATCTTTGGATGACATGTTTAATTCAGTGTTCCTTTGTAAGTACAATTTTTGATGTTTTTCCTGTATAATTCAGAAAACCTGGTATCAACCTGCTCTGTTATAAATTATAGATTGGGTGCTTAGGAAAGGGCTACTTGTTTGATTTAACTCATGATTCTGTGGAAAGATATTTTCTCACACCCTTGCACACCTATACACAAATCCCAGAAGCAGACTGATTATTTAGGCTATTGGCTTTTGTAATGTTTGGTCCTCACTCTAATCTCTAA